>NC_090379.1:74002438-74333998 GCF_036365525.1 Heterodontus francisci
ATTTTTTTGAAGTGTTGTTACTGTTGTAGTCAGAAATTATGTTAGTATCATTCATATCTTTATTAGCTTTAGACTTAACTATTTCAATGCTCCCCTGGCGGGTCCCTAACTTTGTAAGCTCCACAAACTTCAGCTCATCCAAAAATCAGTTGCCCATCTACTAACTCACACCAAGTCTTGTTCACCAATCAACCTTGTACTCTCTGACCTGCACTGACTCCCAGTCCAGTAATGCCTCAATTTTAAAATTCTGATCCTTATTTTCAAACCCCTCCATGGCCTTGTCTGTCCACCTCCTCCAGCCCTGCAACCCTCCTAGATCTCTGTGCT
This sequence comes from Heterodontus francisci, assembly GCF_036365525.1. NCBI lineage: Eukaryota > Metazoa > Chordata > Chondrichthyes > Heterodontiformes > Heterodontidae > Heterodontus > Heterodontus francisci. Next base: position 74,002,769 of record NC_090379.1, read on the forward strand.
CCTCCATTTCTGGCCTCTTGCGCATCCTCATTTTTCATTTCTTTACTTCTGGCTGCCATGCCTTCAGCTGCCTAGGCCTTAAGCTTTGAAATTCTCTTCCAAAGCCTTTCACCTCGCTTTTTTTTAAAGACACTTCTTAAAACCTACCTCTTTGACCAAGCTTTTGGTCACCTGTCCTAATAGTTCCTTATGTGGCTTGGTGCCAAATTTTGTTTGATAAAGCTCCTGTGGAGTGTATTAGGATGCTTTACTACATTATAGGCGCAAAAAAATACAAATTACAGTTATTGTATTTTGGGTTGTAATCAGCATTTAGCAGCTGGCTGTCATTAGAACTGCCGTTGGTTTTCAAAACTAACAGGCACAAAAAGACCAACGATTTCTTCTGTGTAATTCAAATTGTTCTGGTAGATCTGTTTGCAATGGACACTGGGGTAGTGGATTACAGCAAAAATAGGAGCTGTTCCGGTTTACAATAAATGGCCTAGTTGAGAAATGAATCAAAAGTTAGAATCAATCTGCACACAGGCCGAAAAACACTAATAGTTCTGTGTGGTGGAAGCTCCAAAGACTTCTTACTATTGAGATTTTTATTACGTTTTTCTTGCTCTAAAAGAGAATTAAACGCTGAAGAAAATCATAAGATATACTGAATTCTAATACCATGGTCAAAAACCTATGTATGTAATATTGTAAGATTGTCCTTTTTTGTAATACAAACTTAACAATTCTTTTTAGCCCCTGATATACTTCAGCAGGAAAAGGTTGCTTGTTAATTATACTACTTCAGTAGAGATTTGTATGAAAATAGCTAATTAGTAAGAAAGCAGATCAAATTGGGTGTGGACTAAACACATCATTTTCTCACTTTGTACTATCTGCTTGGAAAATCTGGAAGCACAAATTTAGAAAATTATCTCTATTCTCTTGTCAGTTTTGTGTGAATATATATTCATTTAAAAATTGAAATGCTCTTGTTGCAGATGACCTTGGCCATACATTTTGAGCTTTTAAATGCAAAAATTGGCTTTCTTGCACAAATTTCACCTTCGGCAAAGCTTGAAGTATCTTCGTGTTGCCTTTGTGACAGATTTAGCATCAAGTTAATAAATTTTGATACGCAATGAAAAATGGCCTGCTTTTTTCCCCAGTCTCTTCTAGATACCCGAACCTTGTTCCAATTCTGAAGCTAATACATGATACAGGAAATTATTTATAAAATTCAACTCTAAATCTAAAATGTTCTACTTCTATTCTCTTTGATAGGTATTTCCACTGATAATTTGGACATTTCCCTAATAGTACTCCCAGCCATATATCTCTTTCTGACCAGCTGTTTTATTTCCTTGCTCCTATAATGGTAGTAAGTGAAATGTATTTCACATTACATGAAAGCTAGCTGGCACTGTTACCTAAGCCTTTCTTAATCAATTCTCCTTATCTCTGGAGAGGAGCTAAGTTCTAGCCCAGGGTCAGAGCATTAGGTATGTTCTGACTGACAGTTAAGCACCATAGGCAAGCTGGAAGTCTCGGTCTTGTCTCTGAGTGTTGATATAATTCCTTAACATAAATATACCTTATGTTTAGCTTATTTGTCATTTGACTCAATTGCAAAATGGTCCTAAATGACACAGGACTAAAATAGGGAGTAGAAACTTTAGACCATACATTGGAGAGTAATTGTTATCTGGGGTTGAGGCAAATATTGCATTGGTAGAGCACTGCCTGATGTCCACTACAATTACAAGCCAGTTAGAAGTGTACCTCTATGTGGAAATATAAGAACAATTCCCAGGAAGACACAAAATACGATAATGATTACTACGGGAATTGGTACAATTTTAGGGCATAAAATTTCATGTAGTCTGTGGTAGAAATAAAGAGGAGAATCTAAATAATTTTAATATTACTTAACTAAAGCCTTTTAAACTAATATCATCCCTAAAATAGTAATGCTTAGCAATCTCCAGTCATAGAGACATGGGGCAGAATTTTATGTTCAGGTGGGGGTGGCCCTGCCCACGAGCTAAAAAGTCGGAGGAAAGCCCACCTCTGCCAGGCCTGGAAGCCACACAGTAATTTTGCATGGCCCAGGCCCTTATTTGGCCTCAGTTGGGGTTTCTGCCCCTTTGAGGCAGGAGGTCCCGCCTCCAAGAGCTGCCAGCAATTAGAGGGCCAGCAACTCCTCAGTCCCAGCAGCACTACCTGGAGCGGTAGCCACTGCTGGGACTGCACCCAACGAGGAGAGCCACCATGGATGCTGGCCTGGGAACGGATAAGGGAGGATCAGGCCTCGCCGGGGACAATCAACGGGGAGGTGAGTGTCGGACTGTAGGGCAGGGAGGTAGTTTTAGCAGGGGTGGCCCGTGCTGCTGGGGGGCCCTCCATGCAGGACAGGGTGCCCGATCAGGCGGGCCCCTTCCCAGCCTGCAAGAAGGCCGCCAGGTATTACTGGGCGGCCTCCTCAGGTGCTGAAGTGCCCGTCCGCCGCTGGTAATGGCGGTGGGAGCAGGCCCTTAAGTGGCAATTAATTGGTCACTTAAGGGCCTCATTTGGCCTAGGGTGGGCGGGCTGTTTGCCACCTGCCCTGCTGCTGATAAAATAGCAGCGGGGGCAGGTAGGCGATGGGAATGGCACCCCCCCCACCCCCCGCCTCCCACTTGATTTTACGTCTCCCAGCCCACTCCCAAGCGGGGTGGCATAAAACTCTGGCCATACAGTCATTTACAGTACAGAAGGAGGCCATTCAGCCCATCGATCCATGCCAGTAGTGGAATCAATGTGTTAGAAATCTAGCAGAATGCTTAATGCGACCATATGAAATTCCTTTGCTGTCTATTTTATATGCATTTATATGTACAAACGAAATTGGTTAATGCCTCCATGAAAACAGAAGACAAAGGAACTTCATACAAACACGTTAAGTGTTCTTACACTGTTAGTCCCACAGCAATATTTGAAGGCCCAGATTTTTCATCTTCAAGTGGGATGAGAGCAATGGCTGGTGGGGAAATCATCCTAGTTTCCAGATTGCCTCTAATTTTTATGAACAGGTTAGTGATGAAAGGGGTCATCGACAGTGTTATCAAGCGTCACTTGCTCAGCAATAACCTGCTCACTGACGCTCAGTTTGGGTTTCGTCAAGGGCCACTCAGCTCCTGACATCATTATAGCCTTGGTCCAAACATGGACAAAAGAGCTGAACTCCAGAGGTGAGGTGAGCGTGACTGTCCTTGACATCAAGGCAGCATTTAACTGAGAATGGCATCAAGGAGCCCTAGCAAAACTGGAGTCAATGGGAATTAGGGGGAAAACTCTCTGCTGGTTGGAGTCATACCTAGCACAAAGGAAGATGGTTGTGGTTGTTGGAGGTCAATCATCTCAGTCCCAGCACATTACTGCAGGAGTTCCTCAGGGAAGTGTCCTAGGCCCAACCATCTTCAGCTGCTTCATCAATGACCCTCCCGCCAAGATAAGGTCAGAAGTGGGGATGTTCACTGATGATTGCACAATGTTCAGCACCATTCACGACTCCTCAGATTCTGAAGCAGTCCCTGTCCATATGCAGCAAGACCTGGACAACATCTAGGCTTGGGCTGATAAGTGGCAAGTAACATTTACGCCACACAAGTGCCAGGCAATGACCACGTCAAAAAAGAGAGCATATAACCATTTCCCCTTGACGTTCAATGACATTACCATCGCTGAATCCCCTACTATCAACATCCTGGGGGTCACCATTGACCAGAAACTGAACTGGACCAACCACATAAATACTGTGGCTACAAAAGCAGGTCAGAGGCTAGGAATCCTGCAGTGGGTAACTCACCTCCTGACTCTCCAAAGCCTGTCCACCATCTAAAAGGCACAAGTTAGGAGTGTGATGGAATACTCTCCACTTGCCTGGATGGGTGCAGCTTCAACAACACTCAAGAAACTTGACACCATCCAGGACAAAGCAGCCCACTTGATTGGCACCCCATCCTCCACCTTCAACATTCACTCCCTCCTCCGCAGACACACAGTGGCAGCAGTGTGTACAATCTACAAGATGCACTGCAGCAACTCACCAAGACTCCTTCGACAGCACTTTCCAAACCTGTGACCTCTACTACCTAGAAGGATAAGGGCAGCAGATGCATGGGAACACCACCACCTGCATGTTTCCCTTCAAGCCACACACTATCCTGACTTGGAACTATATCGCCATTCCTTCACTGTCACTGTGTCAAACTCCTGGAACTCCCTTCCTAACAGCACTGTTGGTATCACTACACCCCAAGAACTGCAGCGGTTCAAGAAGGCAGCTCTCCCCCACCTTATCAAGAGTAATTATGGATGGTCAATAAATGCTGGCCTAGCCAGCAACACCCACATTCCCCGAATGAAAAAAAAAGCTGCCAGTGTAAGTCATGTCTCCATCGGTGGTAGGAAATTGGGTATTGCTGCTGCAGGTTCATAAGGGTATTTTTTGTAGCCAAAGCAGGTAAACAACATACTGAAAGTTACCAGGTCTCAAGAAAAGCTTCAACAAGGTCCGAATGTTTTCAGATATAGCTGTGGAGATGCTGGTGGAGGACGTTCAGGAGAAGAAGGAAGTCCTCCATCCCTTAGATAGTCGGTGGGTTCCAAGTCAAGTTGGTGAATGGTGTAAGATCTCACATTGTAGATGTGCTATTGTAAATATTTGAAAGAAACACAAAGCACTGCCTCCCCTTTCTGTAGTGCTATGTTGTGTAGAACGCAGCAGACTACAATGATGTGCGCAACCATGTCTGGTGCATACTGAAGGGCTCCACCAGATCTATTGAGGGAGTGGAACTGCATCTTCAGCATACCAAAGGCCTGCTCGATGGTCACTTGGGTGGAGCTGTGGCAGGCTTTGTAACGTTCTCCCTCCCTCTTTGTAAGCAAAGATCTCAGACAGACACTAACACCACCAACCCACCCCACTCCCCCACCTTTTTGATCTTTTGATAAGATCGCCAGAGAGTCAAGAATATGTGGCATGATATTGGGATACTGATGTAAGTGTGCAGATGTGATTTGTTACACGTGAAGCAACTAACATGCAAAATGTATGGTGAAATTCACTGAAGAACGGGTCTCAGACATGTTCACCTACTTGGCAAACAGCATGGCATGAAATGGTTAATGTGGCCAATAGAGTGAGACAACATTTTAAATTATCAAGGCATTGACATATAGTCCATAGAGAAAATGATTTTACAATAATCAGGATAAATTAAACACATTGGTAATGATCAGAGGGAGTAAAATTAAAGCTCAGAGACACAGTTGAAGGGCCAGGAAAATAATATTTAGTAAGAACTATCCACAAGGTGGATACAGGCAAAGAGAGAGCTGGAGAATCTTTTAAGTCCATGCATGATAGAAGATTTGTGATATTGGAATGAATATAATATGATGCTTTTGTGACTAGTATGATTGGGCCATGGATCCATGGATGTTGCTATCATGATTACGTGGGTTAGAATCAAAGAAGGGGAATTGTTGGGTATTGGTACAGCAGGCAGCACTGCAACCTGCAATAGAAAGGACCACCACCTCACAGAAAAACTGAGTAAGAATGGTGCAGATCAATGACTGTGGAATGCAGGAAATACAACAGCTAGGCGACCACCAGTGGTGGGAGACTGTATGTAATGTAGGCCAACACCCATGGCTCCAGACTCTGCCCATATTTATGATACTAACCCAGGCCACAGTATTAGCAGTAGGATTCTTAATGCTTTGTTATTTGCTACTTGTGGGATAAGTGTGTTGCAAAACACGAAGCTTAGAGCTCGAGGCTTTTCTCGAAAATAGTGAAATAACTAATGAGGGGTTGATAAGGATGTCTCCCCCTCAACCAGGGGAATGTAAGATTATTAGATTGCTAAAAGTTACTAACCAGCATACTAATGGTTAAAATCCAGCTATTATAAACTAACAACCAACTAATTATCATAAACTAACATTTAGCTTTATTAGAACCCTTCTTTGTAGTATGGTAATGTGGAAAAACCTAGGAAATAAGGCACAATATGGACAAGATGTCAAGGCAGAGGGATTCTGGAGATTATGTCAAGTTTTGAAAAGCTCACTTGCAGCAAAAGAGTGAGACCTTGAGAGCAGACAGTGAAAATAGCTTCTCCATAGATTTGTCTCGCAGTGAGAAAGCCATCCTTGAAATGTAAAAGTATTGAAATAAAGTAGTCAACACAAAGGGGTACTACTTGTGCAAATCTGAAAGGTTAGCAACCATCACAAATCAAGCCTTGGTTGGCTAAGAAAGGCATCCTTTAATAGAAGATTAATCATGGATTGGGAAAAGGGAAGGTTAACTGGAAAGTTTCCAGGATAAAAGGAGTCTCATCCTTGCTACTGTCGGGCAGAGAACAACAACAACAAGAGACAAGAGACAGATACCGATAAGGGAAATTTGAAGACCAAAAGCTGCAAAAGAAACTAGTCATGTGCTCTGCTGTCCAGTCTCTAATACGGGTAGTATCTGTGTTAGAATGCTAATTATCGCCTGAGTTTATGACTATGGTTTATCTGAAAACTTAACAAACTTGTCCTTACCTTTACTTTAATAAAGTCGATTCACAACAAGCTGTTGTGCTGCCAAGTCTGTTCCCACCTTAGAAGGAGGTATAAAACACCCCTTTATTTTTTTTTATTTATTTAGAGATACAGCACTGAAACAGGCCCTTCAGCCCACCGAGTCTGTGCCGACCAACAACCACCCATTTATACTACCCTTACAGTAATCCCATATCCCCTACCACCTACCTACACTAGGGGCAATTTATAATGGCCAATTTACCTGTCACCTGCAAGTCTTTTGACTGTAGGAAGAAACCAGAGCACCCGGCAAAAAGCCACGCGGTCACAGGGAGAACCCAGAATCGAACCCGGGTCCCTGGAGCTGTGAGGCTGCGGTGCTAACCACTGTGCCGCCCCCGCGCCCGGATTCCATGGATGGAATGTGCAGAGTTTTCTGGGAGATTAGTCAGACATGCTTTCTTGACATGGGTGGAGAGCAAGCAGAAAATCCACCCATGGACAGCAGAACTGGGTTATTCCTAGACCTGGGTATATATTTCTGCTTGGAGTGAGGTCTTTGCGTTGTACCCCTAGATCTCTCAGTTCCACTTTTCCGCTGAGAATTTTACTTTTGAGGAAGCATGTTTTCATTTTATTCTTTTCCCCCAAAATATACAAATTCATCCTTATCTACATTAAACTACATTTGCCATCTATCTTCCCAGTGCTTCCCCGTGTTAGTTCCTCCTGAATGTAAGTACAGGAAAAAACTGATTAAAATGTGAATATGAAGCAGTGCTGCTCACAAAGAAATAATTCCTCGTTGGCCAGGATATCATTCCACAGAACTGATTGCATTCTTCATGCACTTCTTCTCCTTCCCTTCTCTTTGAATGCATTATAACAGTGGTGATCAAAGCAAAAACAGGTTAGCTGATAAGAGTGGTGAATTACAAAGGACTCCAGTGTATCTGGTTTGGGAAGTAAAAACATCAGCCAAGTTTCTGCTTCTGTTCCGTGAGCCCACTGGAAAGGATTCTATACTCCCCTGATCATCTTGTAAAATAAAATGCTGGTGCTTTGCAAAAGTTGCTAATTTGTGGTTTGTCAAAGAACACCTAAATATACAAAAAAAAGGTTGTGCTTCTGTAAACAGATTGTTTCAACCAAACAGGTTAGGGAGGACCAGGGGTCCCAATCACAAATTGTACAAAGGCAGAACTAGCTTAGATGTCAAGGGATGATGTTTTCCCAGAGAATATTGGACATATAGGGCAGGTAACAGGTTCATGTGGTGGACTCCGATTCACTTTCTTATCAAATCTTACAGCATCATGTTTTTTTTCAGGTTTGCACTTGCTGCTGTTCAATATTCAGTGTATTTACACCTAATCTGTACTAATGCTTTGTCTTTCAACACACCATTAACATATTGTTTGCCTTTGCTCCATGACCTTTTGGACAGCTATGTGGCCTGGTCCAATCTAGACCTCCTTTGTTATCTCTTGCCTCACCCCCACCTCACTTGCTTATAACCTGTGACTTTTCTAATATTTGTCAGTTCCGATGAAGGGTCACTGACCCGAAACGTTAACTCTGCTTCTCTTTCCACAGATGCTGCCAGACCTGCTGAGTGATTCCAGCATTTCTTGTTTTTCTTACAGCATCATTGCTGGGGTTCCTTACTGGTGTCAGAAGCCATGTCATCAAGGGGTAGCCCTTATCCCCAAGAATCCACCCCTGAAGGAGAGCAGAGGGAGTGAAAAGCAGTGGCACCTGGATCTGGTGAAGTACGTATGAGTCATGGCAGCTGCCCAGGGAATGGGCACACACTTGTAGAAAGCACTTTCTGTGGTAGCATACTAGTTGGACATTAATTGAATGAAATCTCTTCCTGTTTATGAAGGCGACTGGTTGGTCAGTGGGACCCTTGATGGCCACATGCGTGCAGTCGAACATACCTCAGACCTGTGGGAATCTCGCAATGGCCCCAAATCCAATGGCCCTCTCATCCTGACTCTCAGGGTCTGTCCTGTAGCATACATAGTTACCGGCCCTCCTGAACAGAGCATTGGTCACCTCCTTGATGCAACGGTGTACTTTGGGTTGAGAAACCCCACACATTTCGCCGGTGGATCCCTGGAACGATCCAGAGGCATAAAAGTTTAGGGCCACGGTAATTTTGAGGGCTGCAGGCATAGGGTGACCAACAAAATTCAGTGGTCGTAAGTCATCTTTCAGCAGTGCGCAGGGGTCTGTGACGGCCTCTTTGGAGAGCAGCAGTTGCACTCAGACATCTGCAAGTATGGCATCCGAGTCCTATAGGCTCTCTGGCATATCTGGGCTCTTCTTTGCCTTGGCAGTTGCTGCTGCTCACATCTGAGAGCTTCCTCTTGAGCCACAGCTGCCTCTTGGGCCCGCCTCTGGTGGAGATGCCTCAGCACAGCAAGGGGATCCAAGAAAACAGGATGAATCAGACCCATCTCTAACCTCCTCGTAATGTTGGCATCCTTCAAAAGGTCAAGTACACTATCTGGGCAAAGATTTGTGTTAATTTTAGTTCCGCAGGATTCAGGAATGAGCTCTATGGTATAGCTTGATTTTGCTCTCACAACTTTTCAAAAACTGCGAGCCATCGTGACCATACCAACACCATTTAAGTTACTTGCACTGGATGCCTGAAAAAAACCCTAACCTAGACAGTTGACAAGTTCTCCCCCCCGCAACAGTATCCACTTGCAGAGATCCCCCCTGCCCCAAGACAATATTCACTTGCAGAGCTCCCCCCTCACCCCAACAATATTCACCTGCAGAGGCACCCCCTCCAACAGTATCCACTGGCAGAGATCCCCCCTCCCTCAACAGTATCCACTGGCAGAGATTCCCCCTCCCCCAACAGTATCCACTTGCAGAGATTCCCCCTCCCCCAACAATATCCACTTGCAGAGATTCCCTTTCCCTCAACAGTATCCACTTGCAGAGATTCTCCCTCCCCCAACAGTATCCACTTGCAGAGATTCTCCCTCCCCCAACAGTATCCACTTGCAGAGATTCCCCCTCCCTCAACAGTATCCACTTGCAGAGATTCCCCCTCCCTCAACAGTATCCACTTGCAGAGATCCTCCCTCCCCCAACGGTATCCACTTGCAGAGATTCTCCCTCCCCCAACGGTATCCACTTGCAGAGATTCTCCCTCCCCCAATGGTATCCACTTGCAGAGATTGCCCCTCCCCCACAATATCCACTTGCAGAATTTCCCCTCCCCCCAACTGTATTCACTTGCAGAGCTCCCCCCTCCCCTCACATCTGAAGATTAAGCTTAGTGGCAATATCTGATGTTAGAAGAAAATTCCACAAGATAACAACGGATAATTTACTTAACATTTGCAGGTACCAAGGACTCTCGCCTCAGTGGCGCCAGCTTTTCAAAGACGGGGAAGTGAAGGCATGTGAGTGCAGAAGATTGCGCACGCCTGGTAGGATTGCGGCGAATTAGATACAAATTCATGCAAAACAGTATGTAATAGATTTAAATCACGATCCCGTTGCGGTGGAGGTGCCGCCACGGAACTTCACCGCCACTGAGAAGATTGGAAACCGGCATTACGGCGTCCAATTCCATGGCAGATGACGACACGCCGATTCTCCGGCCCACCCAGTCAAAGAGCACCCCTTCTAACAGAGCATAAAATCTAGCCCATGGTGGGGGAAGATGTCGTGAGAGAAGCCCGACACCTTTCCACTGCCAGGGCAGCGGGAACCTTGGTAGCGTCACTGCCCACCAGAAGGCCAATTAAGGGCTACTTCCCGCCCCTGCGGACATTTTGCCCAAGTCGAGAGGACCCGCCTCTGTGTGGAGAGACTGCCAAATAAACCCTGGTGGCCTCCCAGTGAGTTCTGGGGAACCCATGGCCCACGGAGGAGCACCCTCCAGTGGCAGTAGTGCCACCGGTACACCATGAACCCCCACCCCCAATCACCGGGACCTACTTGCCTGGCCCAGGCTTCCCCCAAACAAACTCACCACTCTTTGAGGGCGCCTCACCACTGAGGCATCCTCTCCCTGATGATGCAACCCTGCAATGCCACTGCTAGAGGTGGCACTGCTGGGGCTGTCAAGCTGTCGACCCTCTGATTGGGCCAGCCGCTCTTGGGGATGGGTCATCTTCCTCAAAGGGACTGTGGCCCTGGCAACTGCCTCTTAATTGGCTGCCGCCTGAAAAATGCCGCCCCAGGGTCCCACTGCCCACCAGAGCAGGATCGGGGTCAGCTCCCACTTTCGACCCGGCCGTGGGACTTTACCATCAGCGAAAAAATTCAGCCCACAGTCACTGGGTTCAACTACTTCCACTACCTTAAATAGGCTGGGTCACCAGGTCACGCGGAGCACTGAGTGTGTCACTGGGGTGTGTTCTTACTGTCTTTGTCTACTGTTTTCCTTGATTTGCACTGTATAAATGATGACACTTTAAGCCAGACTTCTGGGACTCCTTTTATTGCTGCTGTGATAGGAAAAGTGGTACTTGGTGGTGAAGGGGTTAAGGGGATCCTCCACAATGAGGGCAAAGCTTCTGGGCAGATGTGCTTCCTTCATTGGTGGTAAGTGATTAGAAATTCCAGGCTGCATCATCCATGCACAAGTTAGCGCAGGTATCTCAGACTCTCTTGCATGCCATGCCCCTCAACCTGGGTTGAAACATTCCTGCATCAGGAGATCCCTGACATTCATGGGATTATCATGAACCCTTCGTGCCCCGAGACATGCCCGGCCACCTCATTGTGCAGCCAGGGCACCTCTCAGTTCAGCATTATCTTCCTCCGCTTCCAATTCCTCCTCTTCTCTCACCTCTTGCTCCTGCTCTTCCCCCAATGAGCTGTCCCATTCCAGGACCTCACCATCCTCAAGGTTCACACCTCTCTGGAGGACCCTGTCATAGAAACGCAGCAGACCACTACAATAACCGAGACCTTTGCAGGAGGGTATTGGAGGAATCCACCTGACCAGTCCAGGCACCAGAACAGCATCTTGAGAAGCCGATGGCCTGCTCAATGGTAGTCCTAGTGAGCATGTGGCTTTGGTCGTATTGTTCCTGCGCGTCTTTCTGGGGCTCCCATAGAGGGGTGAGTAGCCATGTCTTCACGGGTTATCCTTTGTCCCCTGGAAGCCATCCAAGCACTTTGGGGGCTGGAGTGAAGATCTGAGGCAGCCTGGACTGGCAGAGGATGAATGAAACATGGCAGCTGCCGGGACAATCAGTGCACACGTGGAGGAAGAACTGGTTGTGGTCGCAGACCAATTGGAGATAGAGGGAGTGGAAGTTGTTCTGGTTGATGAATCCTACTGGCCGGTCACTTGGTGACTTGATGGCCACATGGGTGCAATCATATCTGTCATGAACTGAATGTACTGTTCAGCTCCGGCAAAGAAGGCATCAACGACCTGCGAGATGCAGTGGTGTGCAGGCATTTGCAAGATGCCAAGAAAGTCCACAGCTGATCCTTGGAAGGAACCAGAGGCAAAGAAGTTCAAGGTCACAATGACTTTGACAGCTACTGGCAGGGCAGGGTGACTGGTGCTGCGAGGTGCAAGGTCTTCGGCGACGAGGTCACAGATAACTGCGACCATCCTCCTGGCGAGTCACAGGTTCCTGCGGCACTGGACCTCGGTCATCTCCAGGGAGCTCTGTCTTTGGCAGTAGATCCTGTGTTGAGGCTATGGCCTCCATGTCCTTTCTGTGCCTTTTTCCTCTCCTGTGCCCTCCTGCTGCTCGGGGTCCTGCACTTCCTGTGGAGGGTGTTGGCCTTCGTTGCCATTGGACCCACAAACTGACAGTTGTGTCCCCTATTCCAGCTGCAGCCTTCCTTATGGATAAGTGGCTGTCCTATTGTGATTGGCACTACTGTTCTGCCCCTGCGATGCTAGGCGAGTGACAGCCCCGTTGCCCACTTTCCCCACCATCTGTGTACCTCCTCTTTACTAAATACTGAGTTCCCCTTTGCTCTACTGACCTTCTTACGAGGCCAAGGTGATTCCCTGGCTTCCCTCCCCACTCTGTACCCGCCTACTTTCAGCTGATCAGAAACAGACAGCTCCTGAAACCCGTGCGCTTTCTTAAAAATTCCCTCTAACAACTCCCCCACTAACAAGCACTTAATGAGCTACTTAAGTACTTTAATCGGCCTCAATCGGAGGGTGGACAGGATCCCTGTCCCAACCTCCCCCTCGCCCCGGTGAACAATGCCAGTGCCAGAGATGGCGCCTTTAAACTGACACGTTGGATGGCACCATTATTTTTGGAAACCCCCCTCCACCTCGGGGGTGCCCAAAAATTCAGCCCCTGGTGTCTGTTCTGTTTCAGATCAGTTGGAATGCTGAGCTGTAGCCAATGTAGCTGCAGCTGAGTAAATACATTAAATTAGGGCCCTGGTTCTGCCAAATTTAAATGCCTATTCTGAAACCCACGCACAAATTCTTGGTAGCAAGTCAGGAACATGATTGCACCAGCTTTATTTTAAGGAATCCTCAGCTACATTCAGGTAAGTCTCTGATTAGTCATTTTAGACAGCTTTTGCACTTTTACGGCTGAATTTTGTGCAATGGGAATGGACTATACTGCCATCTCTCATGATGTTGACATATCTGTAATTTGGCGACCCACTAGACCAATGCTTGCCCTGGTGTCAGAAAGCAAGCTGGACCAGACAGCCCTAGAAGATGCTGAGTTGTCACAGTCTATATCTGGGCTATCTCAGATCCAAGCTCCTGGAGGTCACTGACCATGAGCATTGAATGAGCTCTTGAAAGAGTCACCATAGTCTTTCTCCTTCAGTGTTATAGCCACTGTGGGCACACCTCACAGAAAGAAAAGAAAGACAAACTTGCATTTATACAACACCTTTCATGACCTCAGGATCTCCCAAATCACTATACAGACAGTGGCATACTTTTGAAATAGAGTCACTGTTGTAAAGTAGGAAACATAGCAATCAATTTGCACACACTAAAATCCCACCAACGCCACTGAGATAATGATTAGATAATCTGTTTTTTCAGTGATGTTGGTTAAAGGATAATTTTTAACCAGTACACTGGGGAGAACTCCCTTGCTCTTCTTTGAAGTGCCATTACATCTTTTACGTTCTCACACTGAAATGACAAATAGGCTAACAATTTACTAACTCCAAAAAGACGTGTGCTTTTCTGCACTTTCTTCTATCTTTCAAATATTTTCTCACTGTCTATGAAGAGGTTTTATTCATCTAATAGCAGTGTAAGGATTTCAAATTGTGAATCATATTTAATATTATCTGGAGATAGTAACTTTCTAAAGCTTAATACAATGCTTAGTGTTGATCCAGAGGGGTTTTCCTCAAACTATTAAAGAATAGCTATTCTTCATCAAAACTAAATTAAGGATTGTCCATGAGTTAAGGCTGGCCTAACATCTGCAGGTTGCTATGCAAGAAAATATTCAGAAATAAATGGCCCATTACATGACATATGACTTGCATTGATACTCCGCCTTAACTGGATGCAGTGCCTGATAAAAGTGGAATAGATAATGTTGGAGAGTAAAAAATGAAAGTAAAATAATGGTTCCATAGTTTTAGTGCTGACGGTGGGAGAGAAATTCAACTCAAGACTGCCTATTTTTCCAGTGTAAAATTAGCATTGGATCTTCAAATTTTGTGTCTGCTGTGACTGAACAGTAGAGGAAGTGCGCTGGACGCCGGAAGGACTTGAGTGAATTTAGTCGTTTCAAGTGTCTGTCTGACAGCAGCAGGGGTTGAGTAAATATAAATTAGGCTCCTGGTTTGGCCAAATTGTATCATCCATTCTGAAATGTGCCCACAAAATTCTTGCTGCAACAGTCAGGAACACGACCGCAACAGCTTTATTTTGAGGAATCCTCAGCTACATTCAGGTAAATCTCTTGTCAAGAAAACCTGCTATACCAAAGGAGGATTTTTTAATTCATCAACTGGAAACCTACATTAAACTTTTAATGAAACAAAAAGAACTGGAATTCTACAGTTAACTTTTTTTAAAAAGCTGGCAGCCAAGATGGCCACTGCAATTTGCATTTGAACACCTTGCACATTCCAAGGCCTCGAAAAGAAGATGCATGTCTGACGAACCTGTACCCAAAACAATGTCTTGGTCTATTGAGTGAACCACAGGAGATTGCTTTCATTAGCAGGACATTCAAAGCCATCCTGGAACATTAATGAAAGGGCCAACCCTTCCAGTTGTAAACGTTAACATCCTGAGGCCTGAGGAAGATTCCTAAACTTGAATCTCACTAAAAGGTTCCGGACAATATACTGAGGCAGTCATGTGACCATCTGTCCATCCCTGGGAGTTTTGCCTTAGACAAAGCAGACAAGCCAATATCTCATTCTGTGCTGAAGCCAGAAGGCGTGTGTGTGTTTCTCTCTCTCTCTCCAGAAGACCTCGTGCACAGCTTGCGAAGCCTAGCTGCTGGTTGTTGGATTCAAGACAAAGACACCAGGGGAAGAAAGCTAGTCTGGTTTAGCAGACTGATTCCTGGGATGGTGGGACTGATATATGAGGAGAGATTGAGTCGGTTAGGATTATATTCGCTGGAGTTCAGAAGAGTGAGGGGGGATCTCATAGAAACCTATAAAATTCTAACAGGACTTGACAGGGTAGATGCAGGAAGGATGTTCCCGATGGTGGGGGGAGTCCAGAGCCAGGGGTCATAGTCTAAGGATACAGGGTAAACCTTTCTGGACTGAGATGAGGAGAAATCTCTTCACCCAGAGAGTGGTGAGCTGTGGAATTCGCTACCACAGAAAGCAGTTGAGGCCAAAACATTGTATGTTTTCAAGAAGGAGTTAGATATAGCTCTTGGGTCTAAGGGTATGGGGCGAAAGCGGGAACAGGCTATTGAGTTGGATGATCAGCCATGATCATAATGAATGGTGGAATAGGCTCAAAGGGCCGAATGGCCTACTCCTGCTCCTATTTTCTATGTTTCTACAATTCTGCCTAGAAGAAAAGCCTGAACCAGGTGGGCCAGTGACAAACTGCACATTTACTAGCCAAAGACTTCAAGAACATAAGTTCAGCCAGAAGACAACGGAATCATCCCACCCCACAGACTGTGTATTAATTTTTATTTGTTCTGGACTCTAATCCAACCACAAATCTACTTCCCATCATGCTGTAATCTATTTGTGTGCGTGTGATTTTTATGTGAGCGTGTTGTGAATGTGTTGTGTAAGTTTATTTTATTTAGATCGGGTTTAGATTGTTAAGTATAATAAACTCACCTCTTTCCTGTTTAAACTCAAGAAGACCTGTCCGATTGGTTCTTTTACGATGACAACAAAGGTAAAAGGTAAAACACTTACTGAAGTAGTAAGCACATCCACTGTTTAAAAAGAAATAAACTCTCTTGCGGTCAAATAAGAGGAAGGACGAGAGGGGAGCCTTGTGACCCCTCCTCATCTGATCATAACACTCTGGTTAATCATTTTAGACTGCTTGTGCACTTTTAGGGCTGAATTTTGTCGGGGCGGCAGGGGCCCTGATGATAAGCCTGAAAGCCGGGAGCAACCTCGCCTCGGCTGTTTGGGGTTCTCCCTGCCGCATTTTAGACCCACCTGGCCACAGAGTTCCTTATTTGGAAGCCCTCACCCCCCCCAAGCCCACAGGGAGGTGCCAGGTTTCACCAGGTGGTCTCCACATGCAGTGGAGGGCCCACCCACCACTGGTAAAATGCCACCAGTAGCAGTATGAGGTTCTTAATTGGCCACCTAAGTGACACAATTGGCCTGTGGGCAGTGAAGGAATGGCAATATAGGTCTAAGTCAGGATGGTGTGTGACATGGAGGGGAACATGCAGGTGATGGTGTTCCCATGCATCTGCTGCCCTTGTCCTTCTAGGTGGAAGAGGTCGCAGGATTGGAAGGTGCTGTCAAAGGAGGTGTAGTGAGTTGCTGTAGTGCATCTTGAACATGGTACACACTGCTGCCACTGGTCAGTTGTGGAGAGAGTGAACATCAGCAAACATCCCCATTTCTGACCTGATGAAGCAGCTGAAGATGGTTGGGCCTAGGAAACTACTCTGAGGAATTCCTGCAGTAATGTGTTGGGGCTGAGATGATTGGCCTCCAACAACCACAACCAGCTTCCTTTGTGATAGGTATGACTCCAACCAGTGGAGAGTTTTCCCCTTGATTCCCATTGACTTCAGCTTTGCTAGGGCTCCTTGATGCCACACTTGGTCAAATGCTAACTTGATGTCAAGGGCAGTCACTCTCACCTCACCTCTTGAGTGCAGCTCTTTTGTCCATGTTTGAAACAAGGCTGTAATGAGGTCAGGAGCTGAGTGGCCCTGGTGGAACCCAAACTGAGCATCGGTGAGTAGATTATTGCTGTTTAAGTGGCAGCTGATAGCACTGTCAATTACACCTTCCATCACTTTGCTCATGATGAAGAGTAGACTGATGGGATGGTAATTAGCCGGATTAGATTTGTCCTGCTTTTTGTGGATAGGACATTGCTGGGCAATTTTCCAGATTGTCGGGTAGATGCCAGTAGCTGCACTGGAACAGCTTGGCAAGGGCGCGGCTAGTTCTGCAGCACAAGTCTTCTGTACTACAGCCAGGAGGTTGTCCTCTCATCGTCTCATCGCCGGAATGCCTGAATATAGTGCCAATCAGGCATTTAAGTGGATGGCGATGAGCCTTCCACAGGATCAAGAACCAGATCACTGGAAGTCCCACCCTTGGAAAGCTGCCGGCCAATTAGAGGAGGGGTGTTGGCAGCAAGGGCAGGGGGTGGCTCTCAGCAGACCCCCCCCCTTCCCAATGCTGGGTCTCTCATTCAGGCACTAAGAAACAAGGGCAAGCTCCCCCCCACCCCCCCCGGAGACAGGAAGAAACCCGCACGGTTTTCCATGCCGTGCTTCCCGTGCAGCGACGGTGCTGCCCGCTGCACGACTAATTGCACCTGCATTGGGAAGCTGGCTTAATTGAGGGTTAATTGCCCAGTTAAGGGCTTCAATTGGTGCCAGGGCGGGAAGGCCGTTCATAGGCCTTCCCACCCCGGCCTAAATTTTTGCAGAGGCGGGATGGTGGCAGGAACCCACCCTGCCTCCATCTCATCCAATTTTATGCTCTCCCTGCCTCCAAACCTGCCATGGTGAGAGCATAAAATTCCCTGCCTCCAGTAACAAACTGAACAATATTGCTCCATAGGCCTTTAGTAATGATATCATAATCAGTAATTCCCTTCTGTAAATGTCATTGTACACAAGGGACAAAGAGAAGAATGATGGTCATTGCCAGCACAAAAAATGGACCAAAACCAGAATAATACATCGGAAGAAAGTAACATACAGAACAGAGTGAGTTCTAGGTTGGAATCTAAACTTGGGACTCAGGTGACATGTTCTATATCTTCATCTGAAACTATAAATTAGATTCTTGTAACATTACCAAGTATCCATACTATCAAGCTGACTTTTATACACCATCAATTTGCCAAAATAAAAACTTGCACATAACTGGAATTTCATGAAAATAGAATCGACTGTCCACATCACATTGACACACAATTTAGAACTACACTACATTAGTAATGTAGAATTCCCCCCTAAATAAGATATAAATATTGATGTCACTTTGCTTCATAAAACTTCTCTCTATTCTGATTTCAATTTTGCTTTACATTTTAAGCCAAAAAGTAACATGGCTTACATAAAATAACACGGAGATTACCACACAGAAACAGTCTATCCCCACTTTTAACTTAACCCACCTGCTTTACACCCCACTAAATTTTACTTTCCATTGACTTCAATACACCAACAACAACCTGCATTTATGTCGTAGCTTTAACAGAATAAAACATGCTACGACACTTCACAGGATCAATATAAAGCAAAATGTGACACTGAGCCATGTAAGGAGATATTAGGGCATATCACAAAAGTAGGCTTTAAGGAGAGTCATAAAGGAGGAAAGAGAGGTAGAGGGTGAAAAGGATCACAGAAGAAGTTTCAGAGCTTAGGGCCTTGGCAGCTGAAGGTACAGCGATTTAAATCAGGGAAGCTGAAGAGGCGAGAATTAGTGGAGCGCAGATATCGTGGAGGGTTGTGGCTGGAGGAAATTAAAGAGATAGGGAGGAGTGAGGCCATGGAGGCATTTGAAAACAAAGATGGACATTTTTAAATTGAGCACTGCTTAACGGGGAGCCAATGGAGGTTAGCAAGGTTAGGGGTGATGGTTGAATGGGACATGGTATGAGTTAGGACATGGGCAGCAGAGTTTTACTTTTACCACAGGTACCCAATCTCTATTTTGCCGTGAGCAAGTAATGGCGTGAGCAAGGGGTGTAAAAACTCAAAAGAATGACCCTAAATCTGATATCTGTGTCTTCCAGAAGACATTAAAGAGTGATATATAGCATAGCCAATCAATAGCCAATCAAGCAAGATAATAAAGGTAAAAGTATTGAAGTTATTTAAAATATAATTTGATGCCATGATGGAAGGGTAAATATCGATGCACTTTGATAAGCCAAATGACATATTAAAAATTATATCAATTCTGTTTTTTAGATTTGACATTAAAATATCCAAATTTGATCATATATTTAACAGCAAAGCCAAAACAGCCATAAATATGAATGAAATAATATCAACAGCATGATTAAATTACAAAATACACATCCCAATGAATCAAGAAAAATAAAAAGCTAAACTATTTCTTTGCTGTTGAAGGCAGTTTAATTTTAAAATCTACAGGTCCAATACATGAATAAACTATGCCTCCATAATTAAAAAACAGCAAATATTGAAAACAGCTTGCTGTTAATGCACTGCAAGTGCAGTACCACAATGATAGTAACACTCCTAAGTTATGGCATGTATTTTCCAATCTGTACAATTTCAATAACATAGTGCTGCAGAAGAAATTAACCCAGTTAAGAAAATGGTATTCTTCAATAGCTTATTCATTGACACGATTCTTGATTATGCACTACTCACAAAGTGCTACTGCTAGTGACACTGCAATGTTCCAACATCAACATAGTGATTTTCCTTTTCTGATAGGGCATGCTAGGTAGAAAGTCGTCATTTTGCACTGATTTATTTTGTTCTGGGCTATGCTATAGGACTTTACTTTAAATATTGGTGCAAAGAGAATTCTTCAAATTTTATTCCAATTCCAACTTTCTCTTTCCATGGAAAGCACCTTGTCTCTGGCCCCATGGCTTGGGCTAATCAGAAACCCTCAGCAATATTAGTCTGCCATTCATAATGGGTATGAAGTTAGTGGAGTGACTGTGCTGCTAAGTTGGCCATCAGATCAGCCAGCAATGGGTGGAAGAGGATATGGAAGGCCTCTCCCAGGCCAGCTGCAGGATACAAATTTTTTGTGCAAGCAGACAGAGCATTTGTACTGCCCCTTGCCCCACAAATATAAAAACGAAACATTTATTCAGCCAAGATTTTATAAGTGGCTCCTAATGGTCCCTTTAAGAACTGCTAGTTAAACCACTAAACACGTGGTATGAATGAGTGGGCATGCATCGTGCACTTTCTGCCCCATTTGTATTTGAAAGTTGCAACTGGGATCCTACAGCTGGCACAGGTCCCCAATATAAGCAACCTCCAACCCAAAACTGGATGACATGTTGCTTAGCCATCTACAGACCCACCTGAAAATTGTTATCAGACAGGCCTCAGGTGTCAATGGGGTGGCCAAGGTGCCACCCACCCACTCCTCGATTTTCATTTGATAAGCATCCCCATAAGATTATGAATTTCAAGATGTTAAAACTAAGGCAAGTGCTAATTTTAAAGCTGTTGCAGCTATTATTCATTAAATAAATGAAACTATAAAGGAATGTTATGCTAGATAAAGAGCAAATGCATTCTCAATGAAAGCAAAGGAACTACTATATTAGTGTGTATCTGCTTAGAAAAAATGTGGTTAGATACCTCAGATCACCCTTGGATAAAAAGTATGTGCTTATATACTAGAGTACTCCTTCATGTTAATTTTAAACAAGCCTAAATTATTCGAGTAACAAGTCACCATATCTGATAGCTTTTGGAATTTATCCATATTGAAGTACCATCTGCTTTCTAAAATAAATCCAATGAGGAGAGAGGAATTTCCAGCCTCACATTCACATCATTTAGAGTATGACATTGGCTTTTGAAAAAAATTCTGGGCAGTTCAACAATAGGCACCCTGCAGTTGCTGAAAGGATTGAAAATGAGATGCATAGACATCTGTCAATTACATAAATTCAACTTTGAACCCAGAACTGGAATAGGGTCTCTTTTCCATTGATCCACAGCACTAGATCAATCAAACAGAGGCTCTTGAACACTTAAAAGAGCCTCTTTTTGGGCGATTTTCACTGGCTGTGAAATACCTTCCAGCCAACTGTCAACGTAGATTGAACTATTAGCAAGTTTAAGGGATATAACTGAAACCAAAGAATAGGAGTATAGCTTACTTGATTGTTTGGCCCAAAAAGCGAGATAGTATAAACTGCTCCACTGAATTTAGGAAACATAAATGTTCAGAGTTTATTTCAGTTTCTGATCTCCAATTAATAATGTAAAAAATAGTATTAATTCTTTCAAATAAAACACAGGGGTATTGATGGGAATCATCCACTTAGTTTATATCCGATCTTAATGTAATTAACAAGACCAAATTAATATTAGTTAATTTCATACGAGAGTAAGAAAAATAATTCCACCCAAAGTAATATGAAGCAGCCTGTTTTAGTGGATATAGCTCTACTTCTGAATTTCATCAACCTGGAATAAAATATCAAAGAAGTGATGAAGTATGCCAAACCTCCATAGTTTCTTATCCTTACTTGCATTACATCTGTAAAATGAGCTTGGTCTGTAAAGTGTCTCTGTTGAAAACTTTTAAACTTCAAGGTGAACTTGGGTTTTTGTGAAATGCATAATGTAAAATTAATCCTTACTTCAAACATGGGTATAACATGAATGCTTGATATGTGTAAAGTAGCATTCTCATTGAAATTTATAAATTGCTCTGCGTCTAAATTTTGACCCTTACAGAACAAAAGGAAACTGGCCTTGAAAAACAGATATTCGCAATTTCATGATCCATTAAATCATTCCAAAAGAAAGTGGGAAAATGAAACAAACCATTGTACGTAAAACACTTTAATTCGACATTGCTTGCGAGTTAAGCCTCATAAAGCTCTACTTATTTGGGACGACTCCAGTTCCCCACTTATGGTTCAGTGATATTCTTAGCAAAACATCTGGGGCAGGATTTAATGATGAAGCTGCCGATCCAGCCGTCGGAACCGGCAATAGATGCAGCTTATGTCGGGGCCACAAGCGACCAGTCGCACGTGATCCAGCGGCGATTTAAAGTGACTGAGGTACAGGAGCTGACCAATTACGTGGACGGAGGCTGGGGTAGGAGTCGGAGACGCCGGCATCAGCTGATGCCTTGGCAGATGCTGGCATAGTTTTTAAAGGGCTGCCAGACCTGCATTCAATGTTGCTGTCTATATCAACAGGATTTCCAGAGTGCTGAAAGGCTGCACAGTGCACAGTAACAGCGGACAGTAGATCCTGGGTGGTCCTACGCTTCAGTGATGCCACACTCCAGGTGCTCTTACAAGCTGCCAGGGAAAGGAGGAAGATTCTCTTCCCGAAGGAAGGGAGGAGGAGAGCTGGGAACCTGACCAAGCAAGCCTGGTTGCAGATTGCAAAGAAGGTCAGCAGTCGTGGGGTCACTCCAAGGGCATGGATACAGTGCCGCAAGTGGTTCAATGACCTCAGCCAAGCAGCAAACATGAGTACCTTTTAAAGCCTTCAGCTCTTGGGTCTGCATCTGTCAGAGGAGAGGGGTGCATTGGGTGGAGACAGAGTGCCCACCCAGATGTGGGCTAAGGGTCAGGGAATGCAGACAAACTGCCTGAGGCATGGAAAAAACACCCTGAAAGGAGGCCATTTGTCACTGGAGACCCTCATGAGGTCCCTGAAAGGAGCCAGATGCAAGAGGCATCTGCATGCCCCCATCTATAACCGATGAACAAATACCAGCATACGTCTTAGGATTGTTCACACTGGGAGACCAACAGCTTCCATCCCTCTGTCTGCAGGAGAAGATTGAACACAACTGGAGAGAGCGAATCAAGACCGGCAGTGGGCTGCCAATTCTCCATGTCCTGAGCCTGATGGAGGAGGCCCTGGAACTGGCAGGGTCTCAGGATGGAAGAAATATTGCGGACGGAGAGACTGGGGAACCTTCCCAAGACAATGAGCAAGGTCATCATGGGATACAAGGGTGCATCTGCAGCGATGGAATCATGCTGCTCATCAGGCTTCTGGAGCCTACAGAGGTCTGCAACATAGGTGTGTGTGCTATGTCGGGAAGGGGAGGCCCTTGACCCTTCAATGTCTCTGTTCTGTCATGCAGATCACGTGGAGCTTACTCAAAGAGCCTCTAAGACAGTGGGAGAGCCTGCCACCTCTGAGGGGGAGGAAGGAGCCTCGGAGGGTCCAGTGTCACCTCTTACCCCTGCACCCTCCACCAGCACAGATACTCTCACATCAGTGGGTATGTGATCACTGTTAGATTCGGGCACACAAGCTGGTGAGCACATCACAGATGCGCCTGAGCAGCTGATGGAGGCTGTGACAGCCGAGGCCTCTGACAGTCGGAGGACTCTGGGAGGCCAGGCCCAGGCTGAGCCCCAGGCTAATGATGTGTCTCTGGTGTCACCAGCTTCACAGGAAATGCTGCAGCAAGAGGTCAGGCAACATCTGGCAGAGATGCCAGAGGCAATGCGCACCCAAGCACAGAAAATGGAGGAGTCCATCCAGGCCTTGAGTGAGAGATTGGCGGTGCTCCTGGAGAGCCACATCCAGCAGAGCACTCAGGATCCCGGGGGGGTTTATTGATTCCTGGTGGGGTTCCTCCGTGGGCCACAAATTGCCCATGAAGAAGGGACCACCCCCTCCCTAGCCCACAGGGAGGGCACCTCATTTTCCAAGGCGTCATTCACGTGTGGCAGAGCCCCCACCACCTGCCATTGGTAAGATCCCAACAGTGGTGGGAAGAGGCCCTTAATTGGACCTTAATAAGCCTGTTACGACCAGGTGAGAAAGGTGTCTAGGGATCCCTGTCAGCCAATCAGAGGGCTAACGGCTCAGCATTATCATGAGGACCACCAATAGCGGTGGCCACGGCTGGTACTGCAGAGGCCTTGGACCCAAGCCCAGCACTGGAACCACAGACCTGAGGTAGGTGAGGCGGGTCGCCGGGGCCAGTCCAGAAGGCCCCAGCGAGGGGGTCGATGGGATATTTGTGCAATCCAGGAAGGGGGTCCTGGGGGGGTGGGCGGTGGTGAAGTGATTCCTGGCAGGGGTCCTCCATAGGCCGCAGATTGCCCATGGAGGAGGGAACCCCGAAACCCCCTAAGCCCCCAAGGAGGTCACCTCATTTTATAAGGTGCCCTTCTTGCGTGGCAGAGGCATCCCCGCCACTGGTAAGATCCCAGTGGCGGCAGGAAAAGGCCCTTAATTGGTTGTTAATAGGCCATGTAAGGGCCTCAAGTGGCCCCTGTATCGCGTGCCGATGGGTCCTTCCCCCCACCCCACAACCCATCATGATTCTCTGTGCCCCCCAACAGCCTCCGACCCTGCCTCAGGTTGGCCCATAAAACCTAGTCCTATTTTTGGAACTATACATTCTCATGTATTACTAAGTTAAAATGATAGCCTGGAATTTGCTTACATCATCATAGTGAAGTTAACAGTGCTAATGAAGTCAATTGGCCAACAACTTCTGGCGTCTGCAGATGTTCTAAGTTTACAATATAACCTCTTAAGACATTTGGAGGATGGAACTTTGTAAAAATGTTCTTTGTGTAGTTTAACGCAGAAATACAGATACTGCTGTCAGAGGTATTGCACCCCTCAGAGGTTAGTTAGTGCAGGAAATTTAAAGATATTTTAAAAATCTTTTTATTTTTCTGTGATATACTTTATCTCCCTCTCTTAATCCCATCTGTCTTGGACAATCTTTATGTTGCTTTCTGTACATGATTTAAATCTAATTTATACTTCCTGCTTTATACTTCCAGTTTTAAGCTCTGCCTGTCTCGGTGAGTGCTCTTCAACCTGATTTGTTGAAGAGGCTTGCTGTTTCATGACCTGCTCACAGATGTCACAGAATCCCCATGGAGGGTGCCATGCTAGATCAATATTTTGGATGATACATAGCTCTGAAAATAATATGGCAATAGTAAAATTTAAATTTAAAAGAGTAATGAAACTTTGGAATTCTTTGTTTAAAGCCTATAGGCAGTATCTGTATATTTAGAAAATTTTCACGAATTTGCATCACCTATATATCACAGAATCACAGAATTGTTACAGCGCAGAAGGAGGCCATTCGGCCCATCGTGTCTGCACTAGCTGTCTGAAAGAGCAATTCCCTCAGTCCCATTCCCCTGCCTTCTCCCCATAACCCTGCACATTCTTCCTTTTCATATAACAGTCCAATTCCCTTTTGAATGCTTCAATTGAACCTGCTTCCACCACATTCTCAGGCAACGCATTCCGGAGCTTAACCATTCGCTGAGTGAAAAAGTATTCCTCATATCACTTTTGCTTCTCTTACCAAATACTTTAAATCTGTGCCCTCTCGTTCTCGATCCTTTCACGAGTGGGAACACTTACTCTCTATCTACTCTGTCCAGACCACTCATGATTTTGAATACTTCTATCAAATCATTTTTCAGCCTTCTCCAAGGAAAACAGTCCTAACTTCTCCAATCTATCTTCATAACTGAAATTCCTCATCCCTGGAACCATTCTTGTGAATCTCTTCTGTACTCTCTCCAATGCCCTCATGTCTTTCTTCAAGTGCGGTGCCCAAAATTGGACACAATACTCCAGCTGAGGCTGAACTGTTGTCTTGTACAAGTTCAATATAACTTCCTTGCTCTTGTACTCTATGCCTCTATTAATAAAGCCCAGGATACTGTATGCTTTATTAACTGCTCTCTCAATCTGTCTTGCCACCTTTAATGACTTCTGCACAGATACACCTAGGTCCCTCTGCTCCTGCACCCCATTTAGAATTGTGCCCTTTATTTTATATTGCCTCTCCATTTTCTTCCTACCAAAATGAATCACCTCACATTTCTCTACATTGAACTTCATTTGTCATCTGTCTGCCAATTCCACCAACTTGTTTATGTCCTTTTGAAGTTCTACACTATCCTCCTCGTATCATCTGCAAACTTTGAAATTGTGCCCTGTACACCAAGGTCGGGGTCATTAATATATATCAGAAAAAGCAAGGGTCCCAACACTAATCTCTGGGGAACTCCACTACAAGCCTTTCTCCAGCCCAAAAAACATCCATTAACCACTACTCTTTGTTTCCTGTCACTCAGCCATTTTCGTATCCATGTTGCTACCGTCCCTTTTATTCCATGAGCTATAAGTTTGCTCACATGTCTGTTGTGTGGCAATATATCAAATGCCTTTTGCAAGTCCATGTACACCACATCAACAGCATTGCCCTCATCAACCCTCTCTGTTGCATCCTCAAAAAACTCCAGCAAGTTAGTTAAACATGATTTGCCCTTAAGAAATCCATGTTGGCTTTCCTTAGTTAACTCACATTTGTCCATGTGACTATTGATTTTGTCCCAAATTATTTTTTCTAGAACTTTTCCCACCACCGAAGTTAAACTAACTGGCCTGTAGTTGCTGGGCTTATCGTTACACTCTTTTTTTGAACAAGGGTGTAACATTTGCAATTCTCCAGTCCTCTGGCACCACCCGAGTCTGTGATTTCCACCCTCACTTCCCTCAGTATCGGTGGATGCATCTCATCCGGCCCTGGTGCTTTTGAGGTCCTGCTTTTTAATCTCCTGCCTAGCTCCCTAAAATCTGCTTTCAGGACCTGATCACCCTTCTTACCTATGTCACTGGTGCCAATGTGGACCATGACCTCTGGCTGTTCACCCTCCCCCAGAAGAATGTCCTGCAGCTTCTCCTTGATATCCTTGACCCTGGCACCAGGGAGGCAACACATCATCCTGGAGTCATGTTTAGTGCCACTGTCTGTTCCTCTAACTAATGAATCCCCTATCATTACTGCTTTTCCATTCCTCTTCCGCCCCTCCTGTGCAGCTGAGCCACCGGTGGTGCCACAAACTTGGCTCTGACTGCACTCCTCTGAGGAATCATCACCCTCACCAGTATCCAAAATGGAAAACCAATTAGCAAGTGAGATCATGTCAGGGAACTCCTGCACGATCTGTCTGGTTCTCTTAGACTGCCTGGTGGTCACCCATTCCTTATCTGCCTGCATGCTCCTAATCTGTGGTGTGACCACCTCCCTAAATGTGCTATCCATGTAGTCCTCCACCTTGTAGAAGTACAACAGTGACTCCAGCCGCAACTCGACTCCCGAAACCAAGGGCTAAAACTTCTGCAGCTGGTGACACTTCCTGCAAATGTGTTTGTCTAGGACACATGGTGCATCTATGACTTCCCACATGCCACAGGCAATTTCACATTGGAACACCTAATCTAAATCTTAATAAAGAGCATAGCATGGCAGTACCTGAAATTTATAGGCTACTCCACTGAGCTAAATGAGGTATCGTTACTTTTCAAAAAGTAGATGCACCACAATTACATCTGTCATGATTGCGCTGATTGCGTATATGTATATACACATACGACCATATGAATTAGAAGCAGGAGTAGGCCACACGGCCCCTTAAGTCTGCTCAGCCATTTACCAAGATCATGGCTGATCTGATTGTAACCTCAACTCCACATTCCCACCAACCCCTGATAAACTTTCACCCCCTTGCTTATCAAGAATCTGTCTTCCTCTGTTTTAAAAATATTCAAAGACTCTGCTTCCAATGCCTTTTGAGGAAGAGAGTTCCAAAGACTCACGACCCTCTAACAGAAAAAAATTCTCCTCATCTCTGTCTTAAATGGGCGCCCCTTTATTATTAAACAGTGACCTCTAGTTTTAGAGTCTCCCATGAGAGGAAACATCCTTTCCACATCCACCCTGTCAAAACCCCTCAGGATCTTATATATTTCAATCAAGTCGCCTCTTACTCGTCCAAACTCCAGCAGATACAAGCCTAGCCTGTCCAACCTTTCCTCATAACCCACCCATTCCAGGTATAAGTCCAGCAAACCTTCCCTGAACTACTTCCAATGCATTTACATACTTCCTTAAATAAGGAGACTAATACTGTACACAGTATTCCAGATGTGGTCTCGCCAATGCCCTGTATAACTGAAGCATAATCACGCTACTTTTGTATTCAATTCCCCTCGCAATAAACAATAACATTCTATTAGCTTTCCTCATTACTTGCTGTACCTGCACACTAAACTTTTGCAATTCACACAGTAGGACACCCAAATCCTTTTGCATCTCAGAGCTCTACAATCACTCATAATTTGGAAAATATGCTTTCTTTTCTTCCTGCCAAAATGGACAATTTCACATTTTCCAATATTATACTCCATTTGCCAGATCTTTGCTCACTCACTTTACCTATTTATATCCCTTTGTAGCCTCCTTACGTCCTCTTCACAACTTACTTTCCTACCTATCTTTGTGTTATCAGAAAATTTAGCAACCATCCCTTTGGTCCCTTCATCCAAGTCATTTATATTAATTGTAAAAAGTTGAGGCCTCAGCACTGATCCCTGTGACACACTACTCGTTACAGCTAGCCAAACTAAAAATGACCCATTTATGTCTATTCTCTGTTTTCTGATGTGTTCTGATGAAAGGTCACAGACCTGAAACGTTAACTCTGCTTCTCTCTCCACAGATGCTGCCAGACCTGCTAAGTATTTCCAGCACTTTCTGTTTTTATCCAGATTTCCAGCATCCGCGGTATTTTGCTTTTATATTATTATGGACCTACTGTTTGGCTTCCTTTCCATTATTAGAGGTAACTGGACCAGACAATTCACATGACCATCTGCAGTGTTCCGCTTGTCTACACGGCAGGAACCCAACAACACCACCATGAACAAACAGAGTAGGAAGTCCAACCCAGCAGTTGAAAAAAGCTGGGTGGAAGGACGTTTCTTTGTGAGCCCCTCTTCCCCCAGGAATATACTTTGAACATATCATTAATCCTGACTGTTGAGGACAGTTATAACAGGAAGGTACAGGAAAACCAAGAAACAGACGTGTGATATTCCCATATAACTCGATTTCCTCTGTGATGGTAAATGCTTACCTCTAGCATTAACAGTAGCAGAAGGGAAAATTGTGTTCTTAGTGTTAGCTCACCAATTGGAGCAGTAACTTTATCTCCAAAAGGAAAATCCAGGTCAGTAAGTCTGCTTATGGCAGATTCAGAGCGCTGAAAACAGCGGAGTCACTCGAGGAGTATAGAAAGTGCAGGGGCACTTAAAAAAGTAATTAGGAGAGCAAAGAGGGGACATGAAAAAACACTGGCGGGCAAGATAAAGGAAAATCCTAGGGTGATTTATAAGTATATTAAAGGCAAGAGGATAACCAGGGAAAGAGTAGGGCCCATTAGGTACCAAAGTGGCAATCTGTGTGTGGAGCCGGAGGACACAGGTGAGGTTTTAAATGATGACTTTTCATCTGTCTTCGCTATGGAGAAGGACCATGTAGGTGTAGAGATCAGGGAGGGGGACTGTGATATACTTGAACAAATTAGCACTGAAAGGGAGGAAGTATTAGCTGTTTTAGCGGGCTTAAAAATGGATAAATCCCCAGGCCCAAATGAGATGTATCCCAGGCTGTTATGTGAGGCAAGGGAGGAGATAGCAGGGGCTCTGACACAAATTTTCAAATCCTCTCTGGCCACAGGAGAGGTACCAGAGGATTGGAGGACAGTGAATATGGTACCATTATTCAAGAAGGGTAGCAGGGATAAACCAGGTAATTACAGGCCGGTGAGTCTAACATCAATGGGAGGGAAACTATTGGAAAAAATTCTGAGGGACAGGATTAATCTCCACTTGGAGAGGCAGGGATTAATCAGGGATAGTCAGCATGGCTTTGTCAGGGGGAGATCGTGTCTAACTAACTTGGTTGAATGTTTTGAGGAGGTGACTAGATGTGTAGATGAGGGTAAAGCAGTTGAGGTAGCCTATATGGACTTCAGTAAGGCTTTTGAAAAGGTCTGGCATGGGAGATTGGTTAAGAAGGTAAGAGCCCATGGGATCCAGGGCAATTTGGCAAATTGGATCCAAAATTGGCTTAGTGGCAGGAGGCAGAGGGTGATGGTCGAGAGTTGTTTTTGCGAGTGGAAGCCTGTGACCAGTGGTGTACCGCAGGGATCGGTGCTGGGACCCTTGCTGTTTGTAGTGTACATTAATGATTTAGACGTGAATATAGGAGGTATGATCAGTAAGTTCGCAGATGACACGAAAATTGGTGGTGTCATAAATAGTGAGGAGGAAAGCCTTAGATTGCAGGACGATATAGATGGGCTGGTAAAATGGGCGGAGCAGTGGCAAATGGAATTTAATCCTGGGAAGTGTGAGGTGATGCATTTTGGGAGGACCCTAGGAAGTACAGAGGGTCAGAGGAACCTTGGTGTACTTGTCCATAGATCACTGAAGGCAGCAACACAGGTAGATAAGGTGGTTCGGAAGGCATATGGGATACTTGCCTTTATTAGCTGAGGCATAGAATATAAGAGCAGGGAGGTTATGATGAAGATGTATAAAATGCTAGTTAGGCCACAGCTGGAGTACTGTGTACAGTTCTGGGCACCACACAATAAGAAGGATGTGATTGCACTGGAGAGGGTGCAGAGGAGATTCACCAGGACGTTGCCTAGGCTGGAGAATTTCAGCTATGCAGAGAGACTGAAAAGGCTGGGGTTGTTTTCCTTAGAGCAGAGAAGGCTGAGGGGGGACCTGATTGAGGTATACAAAATTATGAGGGGCATTGATAGGTTAGATAGGAAGAGACTTTTTCCCTTAGTGGAGGGGTATAGATTTAAGGTAAGGGGCAAGAGGTTTAGAGAGGATTTGAAGAAATAAATTTTCACCCAGAGGGTGGTTGGAATCTGGAATGCACTGCCTGAAGAGGTGGTAGAGGCAGGAACCCTCACAACATTGAAGAAGTATTTAGATGAGCACTTGAAATGGCATAGCATACAAGGCTACGGGCCAAGTGCTGGAAAATGGGATTCAAATAGTTAGGTGCTTGATGGACAGCACAGACACGATGAGCTGAAGGGCCTATTTCTGTGCTGTATGACTCTATGACTCTAAGAGCCACCTAGATCACATTGTACAATTTCACATTGGAACACCTAATCTAAATCTTAATGAAGAGCATAGCATGGCAGTACCTGAAATTTATAGGCTACCCCACTGATCTAAATGAGGTATCATTACCTTTCAAAAAGTAGATGCACCACAATTACATCTGTCATGATTGCGCTGATTGGATTTAATTTCCTGCCACTAATATATTGACCAATTACTGCAATTTTAAAATTGAAAAGTGATGCCAAGCTAGGGCACAATACGTAAGGAAAACAATTCCAGTTGGTAAGAATTGCTTTCTTGATATGTTCTGCCTGAACTTGGTTTCACTATTTCATCATTTACTCAAAGATAA
Organism: Heterodontus francisci; assembly: GCF_036365525.1. Taxonomy (NCBI): domain Eukaryota; kingdom Metazoa; phylum Chordata; class Chondrichthyes; order Heterodontiformes; family Heterodontidae; genus Heterodontus; species Heterodontus francisci. The sequence continues at coordinate 74,033,993 of NC_090379.1, forward strand.
GTAAAATTATCAGCAACTTTAAGTTAGGCTAATATGAAATAAAAATTAAGTAAGTTTAAATTGAAGACTGAATGCAATTAAAAGCAAAACAAAAATTAGACAATTCCCTCTGCTACAATAGTTTCAACATAAAAGACACAAATGATACAACTGGCATTCCAATATTTTAAGAATATTTTTGTGAGAACAGTTAACAGATCACATCTTAAATCATTTACAAGAGAAACTTTCCATATTAAAGGAAAAAGGAAATGAATTGATTATTTTGTCTTAGAATTACAATTTGTTTTATTCCTGGGATGTGTGTTGCTGGCAAGGCCAGCATTTATTGTCCATCTATAGTTACCCCCTTCTTCTTTAACGACTGCAATCTGCATGGTGAAAATGCTCACACAATACTGTTAGGTAGAGGTTTTCAAAATTTTGGCCCAGAGATGGTGAAGGAACAGCATTATACATCCAAATCAGGATGTTATGTGACATTGCAGGGGAGCTTAGAAGTGATGGATTTCTTATGCATCTGCTGCCTTGTATTTGTAGGTGTTGGAGGTCAAGGGTTTGAGAGGTGCCGCTGAAGAATCCTTGTTGAGTTGCAAATATATCCTGTAGCTAGTACACACCATATCCACAATACACCAGTGGTGGAGGGGGTGAATGTTTAGGCTAGTGGATGAAATGCCAATTAAGCAAACTGCTTTGTTTTGGTGGGTGTCGAGCTTATTGGGTTGCAATTGCACTCATCCAAGCAACTGGAGAATATATTATCACACTCATGATTTGTGTCTTACAGATGTTGGAGAGACTTTGTGGGGTCAGGAGGTGAGCCATCTGAAGACTAACCAGCCTCTGCTCTGCTTTAGTAGTCACAGAATTTATGTGACCCCCAGGATATTGATGATGGGGGACTGAGTGATGCAACTGAGTGTCAAGGGGAAGTGGTTAGGCACTCCATGGTTGGAGATGGTTATTGCCTGTTACTTGTGTGGCATAAATGTTGCTTGCCACTTATCATCCCAAGCCTGGATGTTGTCCAGGTCTCAGTGCATGCAGGCATGGCCTACTTAATTATCTGAAGAATTGCAGATGGAGCCAAACACCATGCAATCATCAGCGAATGGACCAACTTCGGACCTTATGGAATGAAGTCACTGATGAAGCAGCTGAAGACAGTTGGGCAGTGTTGCCCTGCAGAGATGTCCTGGGGTTGGAATGATTGGCCTCGAACAACTAGAACCATCTTCTTTTGTGCCAGGCATGACTCCATCCATGGAAAATTTTCTCCCTGATCCAACAGTTTTACTCGGGCTTCTTGTTGCCACATTAGGTCAAATGCTACCTTGATATCAAGTGCAGTCACTCTCACTTCATCTCTGGAATTGAAGTTTGGGCCAAGGCTGTAAGAAGGTCTGGAGCCGAGTGGGCCTGGGGGAACCAAATTCGGAGAGCAAGAAATTGGTAAGTGCCACTAAACAGCATTGCTTTGTTGATGGTGAAGAGTAAGTTGATAGGGAGGAAATTGGCTGAGCTAGCTTAGTCCTGATTTTTGTGGGCAGGACATACCCAGGGCAATTTTTCACATTGTTGGGCTGATGCCATTGATATAGCTGTACTGAACAGCTTAGCTAGTTGCTGGCTGGTTCTAGAACACAGATATTCATTACTAATCATAATTCAGTTATATTTAGAGTAGTTATGGAAAAGGATAAAGATAAAGAAAGGCCAATTTTACTAAGCTGAGATGTGATTTGGCAAAAGTGGACTAGAAACAGCTACTTGAAGGTAAATCAGAATCAGAGCAATGGGAGACATTCAAGGAGGAGATAAAGAGGGTTCGGACCAAATATGTTACCACAAAGAAAAAGGGTGGGACTCGCAAATCTAGACGCCCCCCCCCCCACCAGATGTCAAGGAGTATACTGAGTAGGATAAGGCAAAAACAGAAAGCTTATATCAAACGTCAAGAGCTCAATATTTCAGAAACCCCAGAGAAGTATAGAAAATGCAAGGGTGAAATCAAAAAGGAAATTAGGAAAGTAAAGAGCGGCATGAAAAAATATTAGCAAGTGAAATCAAGGAAAACCTAAAGATGTTTTAGAACTGCATAAAGAGCAAGAAAATAACTAAGAAAAGATCAGAGCCAGTTTGTGAAGGGGCACAAGACGTAGGCATGGTTCTCAATGAATACTTTGCATCTGTTTACACAAAAGAAAGGGCTGAAGTATATTGTGAAGTTAAGGAGGAGGAGTGTGAAATATTGGATTGGATAAACATAGTGAGGGAGGAAATATTCAGGTTTTTAACATCCTTGAAAGTGGATTAATCACTATGCCCAGATGAAATGTATCCCAAGCTGCTAAGGGAAGAAATAGAGGAGGCTTCAACCATCATTTTCCAAATCTCTTTGGCCATAGGTATGGTGCCAGAGCACTGTTAACAGTGTACCGTTGTTTGAAAAGGGAGAAAGGAATAGCCCGAGTAATTACAGGCCAGTCAGTCTGACCTCATTGGTGGGCAAATGATTGGAAAAAATTCTGACAGTAAAAATTGTCATTTAGAGAAGCATGAATTAATCAAGAACAGTCAGCATCGATTTGTTAAGGGAAGGTTGTGTCTAACTTGATTGCATTTTTTGAGGAGGTAACAAGGATGTTCGATGAGGGTAGCGCATTTGATGTAGTCTACATGGATTTTAGTAAGGTGTTACAACCAGGTGAGAAAAAGGTCTAGGGTTCCCTTTCAGCCTTCACCTGGTCTTACTGTAACAGGGTTTAATTTTAAATACACCGTGTTTTTAGCTCCCCCTTGGTGACTCCTTGTTCACCGCTTTCCAATTATAAAGCAAAGAAACCATAATAAACAGGCTTTCTTAGGTTTAAAGAAGAAAAGTTGCAATTTATTAAACTTCAACTTAAACCCTAATTCGGTTGACGCCTATGGATACACGCCACGCCCCACGCTAACATGCATACGCGATACACACATGCAAATAGAGACAGAAAAGAGCAGAAGAAAAATAAAGGTAATATCTGAAGAATTGTTGTTATGGTTCTTCGAGCTCACTGTAGAGTCCCTGATTGTAGGTAGATCTTGCTTTTCATTGCGGCCCAGCATTCTTTTTAAAACTTGTTCGCTGTAGGAGACTTTTCTCTCTTGGGGTTCATGTGTCTTCAGTGGTTTCAGAGGCTTGTGAGAAAGAGATGGGAGCAGGCAGACAGGACAGGCTGTGGCGAGCCAGCCAGGAGAGAGCTTCTCAGTCCAGGAGCATTCTGCTTTTTGCCCAAACTGTTTGTACAAATTCAAAAAACTCAGGTTGACCAGCAGGTTAGTCATGTGACTAGCTGGTTTGACCATGTCTGTTTGTGTATTCGGCCATCTTAGCAGTCAACCTAGAATGCGAGCTCCCCCACCTTCAACACCTGGTAATCAAAAGTCCATTGTTGGTTGAATGTCAGGGAATGGCTGCTTTGTCCTTCCAAACACCATCTGTTAATATGCCAACTTCTTTTCCAGCCACAGCTGATCTTTTTTTATTTTGTTTTTTTTTTTTATTTATTCAACAAGTCCTACCCTCACTCCAGTAACAGTTGAAAATCAATATTCATGACAAAATTAATGTGTCTCATTCTTGGCAGGTGGGGACCCAGCATGACAAAGGCTTTTAGCAAGGTCCTATGTGGCAGGCAGATCAGTAAATTAAAAGCTCATGGATTCAAGGGAAAGTGGCGTGCCAGATCCAAAATTAGTTCAGTGGCAGAAAGCAAAGGGCTATGGTTGACAGTTGTTTCTGTGACTGGAAGAGTGTTTCCAGTGGGATTACGCAGGGATCAGTATTGGGTCCCTTGCTTTTTGTGTTTATATATCAATGGCCGGGATTTTACCTTTGGTGGACGGGAGCCGCTTCCGCCTGGCCTGGGGATCCGACCCGCATTTTGCGGGTTCCCGGCCTTTAATTGTTCTGAGGTGGGACTTCCACCCGCTTGAGGCAGGAAATCCCGTCTAATAGAGCTGCCGGCCAATCAGCAGGCTGGCCGCTGTTAGTCCCAACAGCGCCACTGAGAGTGGTGGACACTTCTGGGACTGCAGCCCAGCTTGAGAACAAAGATGCCGGGGAGCCCAGAACCAAGGTAAGTTTTCGTTGCTTCGCCGGGGATGATCGGTCGGGTCCCGGTGAGGCAAGGGTGGTCTATTGGGGAGATGGGGGGGCATTCTGGGTGCTGGGGGTGGTTGGGGCTGCGGGGGCGACCCTCTGTTGGGCGGCGGAGGGGGGTTGGGAAGGGCCCCCCCAAGCCTCCTGCTCCATTTTACGACCCCACCCCCCCCCCCCGACACGTTCTCGCTCTTTGGGGGGTGGGGGGGGGTAAAATTCTGGCCAATGACTTTGACTTAAACGTAGGGGACATGATTAAGAAGTTTGTATATGATATGAAAATTGCCGTGTGATTGATAGTGAGGAAGAAAGCTGTGGACCACAGGAAAATATCAATTGACTAATCAGGTAGGCAGAAATGTAGCAAATCGAATTCATTCCAGAGAAGTGTGAGGTAATGCATTTGGGGAGGACAGGCAAGGCAAGGGATACCCAAGAAATACACAAAAGATTAATGTACAATATAAGGCCTTATGGAGTTGCGGCAGTGGGGGGGCGCGGGGTGGTGGTGTAATATATTAACACGGATAGAGGATTGGTTAATGGACAGGAAGCAGAGAGTAAGGATAAACGGGGCATTTTCAACATGGCAGACGGTAACTAGTGGAGTGCCATAAGCATCAGTGCTGGGACCTCAGCTGTTTACAATCTTTATTAATGACTTAGTCATTAGACCAAATAATGCATCTAAGTTTGCTGATGATACGAAGCCAGGTGGGAATGTAAGCTGTGAGATGGACACAAAGAGACTGAAAAGAGATATAGACAGGTTAAGTGAGTGGGCAACTAAGTGGTAGGTGGAGTATAATGTAGGGAAGTGTGAGGTTATTCACTTTGGTAGCTAAGAATAGAAAAGCAGAAAATTGTTAAAAAAGCATGAAACTTCTAAATGTTGATTTTCAGAGACTTAGGTGTACTCATACAGGGAACACATAAAGTTAGCAAACAAGTACGGCAAGCAATTAAGAAGGTGAATGACATGTTGGCCTTTATTGCAAGAGGGTCGGAGTACAAGAATAAGGACGTCTTGCTACAATTGTACAGGACTTTGGTGAGACCACACCTGCAGTACTGTGCGCAGTTTTGGTCTCCATATTTAAGGAAGGATATATTTGTATTGGAGGCATTATAGCAAAGGTTCACTAGATTGGTTCCTGGGATGAGAGGCTGAGTAAATTGGGCCTGTACTCTCTGGGGTTTAAAAGGATGAGAGGTCATCTCATTGAAACATACAAGATTCTGAAGCGGCTTGACAGGGTAGACACTGAGAGGTTATTTCCCTGGCTGGGGAATCTAGAACACTGGGGCACAGTTTCAGAATAAGGAGTCCATCATTTAGGGCTGAGACGAGGAGAAAGTTCTTCACTCAAAGGCTTGTGAATCTTTGGAACTGTCTCCCCCAGAGGATTGTGGATGCTCCATTGTTGAGTATGTTTGAGATAAGACAGATTTTTGGGCTCTCAGGGAATTAAAGGATATGGGGAACAGGCGGGAAAGTGAAGTTGAGACAGAAGATCAGCCATGATCGTATTGAATGGCAGAGCAGGCTCAAGGGCTACATGGTCTACTCCTGCTCATATTTCTTCTGTTCTTATAAATGGTAGGATTCTGAAAAGTGTGGAGGAACAGAGGGACCTTGCAGTGTATGTGTACATATCCCTGAAGATAGCAGCACAGGTAAGTAAGGTGGTCAAAAAGGCTGAAGGGATACTTTCCTTTATTGGCCAAGGCCTAGAGTATAAGAGCAGGGAGGTCATCCTAGAAGAGGGTACAGAAGAGGTTCACAAGGATGTTACCAGGAATGGAGAATTTTAGCTATGAGGAAAGATTAGATAGGATAGATTTGTTTTCTTTGGCACAAAGGAGGCTGAGGGGAGATTTAACTGAGGTGTTTAAAATGATGCGGGGCCTAGATAGAGTGGATGGGAAGGATCTATTTCCATTAGCGGAGAGGTCAATAACAAAGTAATAATCAAGTAATTGGTGGAAGGATTAGAAGGGAGTTGAGGAGGAATTTTTTTCACCCCAGAAGGTTGTGAGGGTCTGGAAATCAACTGCTTTTCAGGGTGGTGGAGGCAGAAACCTTTATCACATATAAAAAAACACCTGGATATGCACTTGGGGTGCACAGGTGGTATCCCATAGGGTTGCAGGCCGAGTGCTGGAAGGTAGGATTAGACTTGATAGCTCTTTTTTGGCTGGCATGAACACAATGGGCTGAATGATCTCTTTCTGTGCTGTAATCTTTCTATATTTCTACAGCCAGGATGTTGTCGGAGCCCATAGACTTTGTTGTGTCAAATTGATTGAAGAATGGTATCTATGATGGTGGGGAACTCAGGAAGAGGCTGAATAAAATCCATGCAGCACTACTAGTGGAAGATGGTTGCACATGTTTCAGCCTTGTCCTTTGTACTCATGGGCTGGGATCTGTCATTGTTGAGGAAGTAGCATGAAGTTCTGCTCGACTGAGTCCTTCGTAACGCAGTGCTTAACTCGGGAATTTGGTAAGTGTGGGAATTCGATGCAGTGAGGGAAGAGGTGCTGTTCTGTTCTTTTACAGAATAAGCAATGATCCAAGAGAGGGAGTCGGAGACAGGAAGACCTGAGAACTGAAGCCCAGAGACATTAATTAGGTGAGCAGATAGGTGACTGGTTGGTGAGTTTTAAGTTTTTTTTGCCTTTCTAAACTGGGGCAGTAGTTTAAACTGGTTCTGGGGAGATATAAGTATTGTATTAAATTTGTAGGTTAACTAGTTAAACTACTTATTATAACTACAAATTATCAGTGATATTTCTAAACTTGAAACCTAATTAGTTAAATAAAACACAATAGAGATGGCAGAGCAAGTGATGTGTTGCAGTTGTAGCATGTGGGAGCTGGTGGACATCAGTGTGATCTACTGCAACCACATCTGCAGTAAGTGTCTGCAGCTCGAGGAACCTTCGCTCAGAGTTAATGAGCTGGAGTCTGACATTCGGGAAGTGATGCATCAGGAGGGGGAACGTAACCTAGACACTTTGTTTCAGGAGGCAGTCACACCTCTTAGGCTAGGTACTTCAGATTGGTCTGTTCTCAGGGACAGGAGGGTGTGACTACAAGTGAGGCAGGTATGGGGATATAGGAGACAGCAATGGAGGAGCCTCAGACCTAGCACTTGTCCAACAGCTTGAGGTTCTTGTAGCTTGTGTGCATGAGAGCAGAGACTGCAGGCAGGATGAGCAAACAGACCACAGCACCATGGTGCAGGGGGCCTTTCAAGTGGGGGGAGTAAAAACGAATATAGCAGCAGTAGGGGACAGTAGAGTTGGGCAGATAGATACTGTTCATCGCAGCCGAGAGAGTGAGTCCCGAAGTCGGTGTTGCTGAGGTTAAGGGCATCTCTTTGATGTTGGAGAGGAACATGGATTGGGAGTGGAAGGATCCAGTTATCATGGTCCATGCAGGTACCAGTGGTAGGGTGAAGAATCTACGACAGGTGGATTATTTAGGACAAGCCAAGTAGGTTGTTTCCTTGTGTTCTCTCACCACCTGCCGCAAGCACAGTCTGGCAGTAATGTCTTTCAAGACCTGGCTGGCTCGGTCAGTGGTAATACTACCAAGACATTCTTGCTGATGAAAATTGAAGTCCTCACACAGAGGGATGGTAATGGAAGAGTTTTGGACTTTAGCTGATAGTTATGATTTTGTCAGTTTGAGTATGTCAGACAGTTGCTTATCAATTCTGTGGGACAGCTCTCGCAACTTCGGCACCAGTCCCCTATATTAGTGAGAAGGACTTGGTAGAGTTGTGCCTCTGTTGTGTCCTGATTCAATGCCTAGGTAAAAGCCGAGTGGTCTGTTTGGCTTGATTCTTGGTTATCTTTCTAGCAGTTTGACACAACTGAGTGGCTTGAAAGGATACTTCAGAGAGAAGTTAGCAGACAACCACATTGGTGTGGGACTGGAGTCACGTAGAGGCCAGAACAGGTAAGAATGGCAGGTTTCCTTCCCTATGGGACATTAATGAATCATTTGCATTTTTACAACAGTGTGACAGATTTTTGGTCACAATTACTGGTGAGGTGTTATCAAGGATAAAAGTAAAATACTGCGGATGCTGGAAATCTGAAATAAACACAGAAAGTGCTGAAAATACTCAGCAGGTCAGGCAGCATCTGTGGAGAGAGAAGCATAGTTAATGGTTCAGGTTCTGATGAAAGGTCACAGACCTAAAATGTTAACACTGGTGTTATTAAGGGTTAAATTTAAGGCTCGTTAAACCTACAATTAAAAAAAAATCTATATTTCTCAACGAAGTAAGAGTGCCAAGCACCTCTAAATAAATAAATTTTCATCAAAAACTGTCAATCCACCTTGGAGTTTCCCTTCTGAGGCTGAGGCACGTATCCCTTCAATGTTCCGGAGCATAATTGCGGTATCTATTCACAAGAGGGAGCCTGGGACACATTACTGTGGAATCTCTATGTCATTTGTGACATAAAGTGATGCTCTAGGGAATTGCTAATCCAGATTAATCCAAGAGGACTAGGCTGCATTTTATTCATGAGAAATGCACAGGACAGGTTGTGACTTTGTAAGGTTCAGGGAAATCTGCTAACATTGATTTCATTCATTTTCACAAGGCTCTCAATTTAGACTTCATATAGCCCTCATGAAGAAGCTGGGTGCTCTGTGAGTGTATGCCTGAATCCTGGATTTTATCTGGGATGTGTGCTCCAGGTCAAAAATCCACAAAAGGGTAGATGGGAGATTTACGGAGTTTACCTCTCTTGAAAGTGGTGTGAAGCAAGATTCTCCACTGTCACCCATTTCATTTGGTGTCTTCAATGATGACAGCATTCCTTGGATGGGGTCATAAATGATCTGGGGGAGTTTGTCCCACATATTTCTTAACAAATTGAGGGACTTCTTTTTGTAGATAAAGTTGTGTTGTTGGCAAACTAACCTGATAATCTACAGTCCTCCACTATCTTGAACAATGAGTAAAATAGTGTGTGGATGTCCCAAGTGTTATAGTTCTGCACCGCTCAGTAATGGATTTTAAAGTTATTGTTTGGAAGCTTACAAGGGGCAGATTTTCAAATTATAGATTCAAAACAGTACGAAGGTTTCTGGTAAAGGTAAACTTCAGATTGATCACACAATCTTCACTGACAATAGTGTCCTCAGCATGCTAGAGGGGAATGCAATTTTATATCAGGCATGCTTCTTAGCCAAACCTCTTTAATATGGATCTGGGTGATTCAGCTGGTGATCAGTAACTCTGGTACATGGCACTGGATTTGTATTTGTAGAACATTAAAGTGGATAGTCTGTCACATGCTGTCCTGTTTAGATTCTTCTTCATCATATAGCTCATGAAAAAAACTCTGAAGCTTGGGATGACAGACTATGAAAAGTACTACCTGGAGGCCAAGATGTACATTCATACACCTCGACTTTGGTGTCTACTTTGCTTGGGTTGTAGTGCTGAGAGCAGTTATGCTATATCTCTGCAGTTCCAGCTGGAGGAAACACCACTTGATGGTATTTGTGTTGTAGTCAGGAGGATGATTGCAATGCACTCACACACTTAGTGATATGCTGCTCATCATGCCACTTGGTGGACTTCCTGGTGTTCATCAAACAAAGGCTCAAAATTATACTTGTGAGTTGTCCAATCCACAATTAGTGATTATTACCTGGGAAAGGCAGGGGAGGGAAAAACATAAGCAAATCAGAGTTGAGTTGATTTCAAGGTGGCACACCTTGCCATGACAGACTGGAACATCTGTGACAGATTTTGTAATCTGATACCTGAGCCAGATAGTTCCATAGTATTCCTGGGCACTGTTGATGACTGACCAGCTAGCCTGTCTCATTGATGGAACTGGGTGGGTAGACTGTGAACTGGGATTCTTCTTATTTAGTTTCTGTTAACCCTGTAAGCCAATAACTTATCATGTAGGATAGTCTAATCTTGATAATCAGTATAACGCTTATCAGTGATATTTTGTGAGAAGTTTGCTATAAAATAGTTAAATTCCAGCAGTGTACCTATGTTAGAGATGGGTTAATAGTTAGTAAAAGCAGAGGTGTTAAGCATTTTCTTTTAGGAAGTGGGTCTTGATGGCATTTTTGAAGTTGGTGTATTAATTGAAAGCTAACAATAAAGAATATGGGCCCTAAAACTCCTTTGGACGTGGCCCTAGTGGTTTCACTCAGATTACGCCCACTGGTGCCCTCCAGCGCTGACCCTGCTGGAATTTCTGGGGTCAGTGGGTGGGCATGTAATCTACACGAATCAGGCAAGCACAAGTACCATTATAGATGCATTTCCAATGTATGCATGCCTCACGAGGAGTGTGTCCTGCCCAGGATTTGCCCCTCAAGATCCCAAGTATCTTGTGCGAGGGGGTTGATTAGGTTCTAAAAAACAATGTTCCTTTCTTTGGGGGCCTAGGCTTCTTCCCTGACTTGGATCCCCGTCAGTGGATCCACCTATATCCGTTTGACCTGTGCCCCTCATCTCAATTGGCATGCTTGATATGGGGTAATATACTGGTATGGATTGAGAATTGGTTAACAGACAGAAAACAAAGAGTAGGAATAAATGGGTCATTCTCGGGTTGGCAGGCTGTGACTAGTTGGCTACCACAAGAATCAGTGCTTGGGCCGCAGCTATTCATGATCTATATCAATGATTTGAATGTGTGGACCAAATGAAATATTTTCAAGTTTGCTTATGATACAAAACTAGGTGGGACTGTGAGGTGTGAGGAGGATGCAAAAAGGCTTCAAGGGGATTTAGCTAAGCTAGGTGAATGGGCAAGAACATGGTAGATGGAATATAATGTGGGAAAAATGTGGTTACCCACTTTGGTAGGAAAAACAGAAATGCAGAGTATTTCTTAGATTGGGAAGTGTTGATGTCCAAAGGGACCTGGGTGTCCTTGTTCATAAGTCACTGAAAACTAACATGCAGGTGCAGCAAGTAATTGGGAAGGCAAATGGTATGTTGGCATTTATTGCAAGAGGATTTGAGTACAGAAGTAAAGAAGTCTTGCTGCAATTGTATAGAGCCTTGGTGAGACCGCATTTGGAGTATTACGTACAGTTCTAGTTTCCTTATCTAAGGAAGGATATACTTGCCATAGAGGGAGTGCAATGAAGGTTCACCGGATTGATCACTGAGATGTGGGATTATCCTATGAGAAGAGGGAGACTGGGCCTATATTCTCTAGAGTTTAGAAGAACTCATTGAAGCATACAAAATTCTTACAGGGCTCGACAGGGTGGAGGCAGGAAGGAGGTTTCCTCTGGCTGGGGTGTCTGGAACCACAGGACACAGTCTCAGAATAAGAGGTAGGCCTTTTAGGATTGAGATGAGGAAAAATTTCCTCACACAGACGGTGGTGAATCTTTGGAATTCTCTGCCACAGAGGGCTGTGGAGGCTCAGCCATTAAGTATATTCAAGACAGGGATCAATAGATTTCTAGATATTAAAGATATTAAGTGATATGGGGATAGTGTGGGAAAATGGTGTTGAGGTAGAAGATCAGCCATGTTAAATGGCGGAGCAGGCTCAAGGGGCCTATTGACCTACTCCTGCTCCTATTTCCTATGTTCCTATGCTAGTTTGTAGAGATTTGCCAAATCCAGACAGAACCAGATCAGTGAGAACTGACAGCGCAGGGAATCCTTGCCCCTGGGTTTGGTTCCCTATGATATGTCGCAGTGCCAAGTTTACAGGTCTTAAACACACTATACAAGCAGCATGTTATTTCCAAGATATACTGTACTGCTGGTTTATACTTTTCAAAGCAATGGCAGTTATTCTTGCAGAGGTGAATATAACTAGACATACACAGGAATATTTTGACTCAAAGAACCATGTTTAGGAGTATAAAACAGTTACACCTCGGTAGTAATGTATGTGAGTGCTCAAAATAAATGAGTTCACTTTCAATCCTTTCAATCAAAACTGTTACCTACAAAGTACAAAACCTTTATGTTGACAGCAAAAGTGTTGAAGCAAGTGCAGTTACCTTTAGGAAGGGAGGAAAAATTGGATACAATTTTTGGGGATTTAATGAGCATAAAGGAAAATTAACATTCTTAGACATATAAGTCTAGATTCCACAATCTTCTCAATATGTTCAGAAATATTTATTACCAATTGCTATCTTTTCTAGAGTTTATTCCAGAAGACCAAACACAAGGGAGTGTAATTCTCTAATGCATAATTAGTTAGAACCCATATCGAATTACAGCAAGGATTTCTACAAGTCTTAAAGCAAGTAATTCCTTTAGCTGTGGGAACACCATGACAGTTTTCTATCTGCATTCCTCCAACATAAATAACACACCAATCAACTGTTATGCCTTCTGAAGCAGAACGAGATTACTGCGGCAGTTCTGCACAGTCTGCCCTTTAGGTGCCGTATCATCTCTTTTTCAGTCTGCTTTACTTTGAAGGTTGGGGCCAAATATATTTAATTTGATTTAGTAAGTTCAAACATAAAACTGTGTGTGTTTGGCTTCTCTGATAATCACATACACATGATGAAGATGAAAGGTCTGAATCCTGAATGTTTGAAGCTTTGAATAAACTCTTTGTTTGGCACCTTTGGGACTTTTTGTGCTGTCTGCTTTTGAACATAAAACACTTCTTATTTAATCTATTTACAGAATTAGAAATATCTTAGCAATGCATAAAGATCAGAAGAAACCCAACAAAATATGGTTACCTGTTATCAGCTATATAGAGCTGTGAGCGTGAATATTTGCCTGCTGTGTCGACAGGTCATTGAAAATGTACAGGTTGATGTAACATGACAAAGAAATTTCTGTTACAGCTGTCCTCAGTGACATTTCATCAGGTTTAAGCCAAATTATGCATTCAAATTCTCTTAACAACCTCTCCAGGTGTTGCTCACGATAAAAACAGATGAAGCTATCATTCAAATGCACAAAGCAGTTCCAGCATCTTTTAGTACTGAATGATTTCCTCACTAATTCTTTCCTTATCCATTATAAAGTTACAAAATATAATCTCTAATCTAAAGAAAACATTGAGTAACAGCAAGCCACCCATTATTTACAGTTTGGAATGTGCTATGTAAAACTCTTCAGATCATATCACCACACATTTACAGTTCCCTAATGAAAATAATAATAGCATGAATCACCCTGAAAAGCTCAGCATTAAATAATTCCTGTACTATGCAAATCTATGCTTTATGCTATAAATTTGCTATTACTCTCAGTTAACTGCTCAAAACACTACACATTGGCATTCATCCTCAAACCTACATAAGAAAGCCAAGGCAATATATTTATAGCTATACCTCTTAAATGCTTCTGGATAAAGACAGACTCAGAAGTATTTTATTGAAGATCACAGAATGCAGACAACGTCTTCTACTAGTGCTTTCTCAGTCAACCATGCAAGAACATAAGAGAATGTGGAACAAGAAAAGGCAATTCAGTCAAAGTGAGTCAGTTTGTTCCAACAGACCATGTAAAATTTGCACTGGTGAGGACACTCCCCAGTGTGCTCAATCACCCAAGATAGGTGAGTAATACTTCCAATAGAGAACTCTAACATTTCTACCTTCAGTCTTAGGAGGCAACTAAACAAAATTCTGAAGTACTCAATCCAATATTAGATTCTTGAAATTACTGTTTTTTATATTACTGCATGAACACTGAAAATGTTTGACATTCTTCTATTGTTTTACAGGAGGTGTTAACCCAATTAAAAGGATGGGTTTACGGCTCCATCAGAAAAGCAGATTGATGATTGCCACACAAACGCATTAAGGGTTTGTGCACCAATATCGCCAAAAGTAATTTCTAGCCGAATAATATATATCAATTGATTTGGCTATTTTAAAAGATAAATTGGAATAAGAGGAAAGATCCTGATTGGATAGGTAATTGGTTAACTTCATGTAGGCAAAGGATTGTTAATTGAAGTGCTATGGCAAGGAGCCCCGCTGTGCACCATATTAGGACAATTGCTCGTCACGAACTATAATAATTATCTAGATGAAGGTCTTGTGAGTTCTGGGTTCTGTCTACAAGTTTGCAGACAACTCAGATATCTGTGCTAGTGTCGGGACCCACAATGAGGAAAGAAAGCTACAATCTGATCTAGATACAATGGGGGTTGGGCCTGCAGCTGGCAGACATCTTTTAACATAGATAAAGGCAGTGCCTAACACGTGAGTAGATCTAATGCCAAGCATATATATACAATGCTTAAAGTAAAACTAAAATAACTATAGTGTCCTTGTACAAGTTAGGTCTCATGTGAAATAATGGGCTGAATTTTCATAGTGCACCTGAAACTATTTGCATGCCGGCAAATTCGCATCGCCAAGCAGTGTGCCATCTTACTGACGCAGCAGTTTTGGTCGAGGTATCGTATAGTGGGTAGAGGGAACACACCTGAAAGTGGCGTATCATCATTTGAGAATGCAAAGGAGCTAATTGAGAGATCACTGAAGGGCAGAATGAGATTCTAGAGGGCAGGCATGGGAAACATGCAAGGTCACAAGTATGTCCATGGAAAGGAGGTTGCAGCATAGCGGGAAGCCAGTCATAAAGGTGGTATCAATTTTAACGATCAATAAAAGGGGAAGGAGCAGAAAGCACTGCATGCATTAGCACACTGCAGCCATTGCATGAGCAGAGCTTGCAGAGAGTTTAATGTGTAGGCGCTGGGGCAGTTGGGGGGTTGGTGGTGGGGGGAGGTGTCCAGGTAGACGTTATAGTGTGGCTGGTGGTAAGTAAGGCCATCCCTGGCTCAGCTACTCAGAGTTGGCGATATCAGAGGTGAGAAGCAGCCGCTCCAACAACAAATGCAACCCCTTTGCCCTGAAGACACAGAGGTGATGCATGAGGGGCACGAAAGTGAAACGCTCACCATAGGGTCTACTGCCAAAGAATCAGCTTCCTGGACATTGTGGAGCAGCAGTGCTGCGGGAGGCTGCGCTCATCAAGGCAATTGTTTGCTTAGTTCTGTGCCCTCATGGAGGAGCAGCTCAGGCCTCGCCGGTCATGTGAGCATGCCCTGCCAGTAGTTATGAAATTGACGGCAGCATTGAACATCTTTGCTTCTGGGTTATTTCAAAGGGGCGGCAGCGGACCTGAGTGGCATATTGCAAGCGGCAGACCATCAGAGTATCAGGCAGGTGACAGATGCCCCATATGAGAGGGCATCGGAGTACATTGAATTCCATACTAATGGGCCCATACAAGCACAGAAGGCTGTGGGATTTGCCTTCATCGCCGGATTCTCTCAGGTGCAGGGGATTATTGACAGCATCCATGTGGTCATCAAGGCACTGGTTGAGCAGCCAGAGGCATTCATAAATAGGAAGGGATTCCACTCCCTCAACGTCCAGCTGGTGTGCGACCACCACAAGTGTTTTCTGCAACTATGTGCATTGTTCCTGGCAGCTGTCATGACACATTCATCCTGAGACAAGCGCACGGGCTGCAGCTGGCACTAGAGAGATGATGTGGATGGCTGCTAGGGGACAAGGGCTATCCATTAAAGAAATGGCTGCTTACTCCTATGCACAACCCTACAACGGAGACACAGGTGCACTACAACCATTACCATCTCAGCACAAGGACCTTCACAGAGCAGGCCATCGGACTCCTTAAGATGCAGCTCCGTTGCCTGTACCAGTTAGGGGGCGCCCTCCAGTACGCTCCCTTAAGAGTTTCTCGCATTGTGGCGCTATGCTGCGCTCTTCATAGCAAGATCCTCCAGAGAGGTGTGGACCTTGATCAGGGAGATGAGAAGGAGAAGCAGACGTCTTCGGAGGGGGAGATGGAGGAGGAGGAGGAGGAAGACATTGTGGAACATGGTGATCCCTAATTGCAAGGCCTTCCACGGGTCCAGCTGAGGCATCAAACCATTGACCAGTATGGCAGGGAAACTCAGGCCGCACTAATACAGCCATGTTTCTCCTGAGGGCGCTTCATCCTGGAAGATATTTCGCTCAGAAACTCACCTTTCTCACAAGGAGTGAGTGCATCCAAGATTCATACGCACAAAGACGTGCCCTTTTACCCCATAATGCCTGGAAGACAAATCACCACTGGCCACACAAAGTCCCTGACCTTCGCATCGCACACCCACTTCATTATTCTGGTTCTTCATTATTAAAGGCATCAAAGCATTGGAATCACACAAGTCCAGATTCAATCATCAACCATTCATTATATTGAGTCGTTGTCACTGGGCACAACCACAACATAAGCCACCCAAGTGTGCCACAAAGTGAAACTACTGATGTGGCACCTTCCGCTTGCAGCCGCTTCTATGGAGTGCTCCCACTGTGGCTGATGTTGAAGTAGAGGCAGGCTGCTCGCATGTGTGTCTCTGTGGTTGAGATGCCAGTGGCAGTTGTCCTCAGTGTCATGGTGCACTGAGTAGGGGCACTGCCACAGGCTGTCCCACCTGCACCAATGCAGGGGCAGTCTTGGTCATGCGGGCTTGTTGTATCGATGTTGCCTCAGTCAGAGGGGCTAAGGGGGTGGCTGATGATGATGGTGTCCCGTGAGAGGTGTCCCCCTCAACATCATCACTGACTACCCTTTCCTTAGTACGCATGCATGTCAGAGGGAACCACCAGCTGGGGCGCAACTGGCAGCCCCTCCATGCATCTTTGCGGCATCAGTGCCACCGACCGGTCAATGCTATAAAAGTAGCATACATTCCGTGCATGTGAGAGCACTATTCCTTCATCCACTCAGTATGATGCTGTGTATGTCTCTCCTCAAGGAGGCCACCCTTTCAATGGATGCGCTCATGTGCGCATATGCCTATGACACAGCAGAGCATATTTCATGGATGGACTCCTCCATTCTCTGCCCATGATTCTGGACTGCCTCAGGGAATGCCAACATTTGGGCACGCATCTCCCGCTGCTTCTCCAGGAAGACCCGTCTTGTGTGTGAATCCCAAGGCTCTCCATCTCCACCCAGCTGAGCGTGGCTGTGTCTGTCCTCCATCCTCTGAGGGAACTGGCCGCAGCTGGCTTTGCCTCCCTCAACTCCTCCTGCTCACATATGAAGTGTTGATTGCCTTGTGCCACCTGTTCTAAACTCACGGACGGCCCCATCAAGTGAGTGTAGCTGCGCTGATGGAGGGTGCGCTTGACTGATGTGACGGTGCTACCTCAAATGCGTCTTCCTCCTCTGAAGCAGACACAAATGTCACACTGGTACGCTGAGGCACCCCCTTCACAACTGGCCCTGCGGTGACAAGAATTTGGTTGGGAAAGCTCTCCCCATACATCAGCTGCTTCTGCAGAACTGCAGCAGGTCATTACAGCTTATGTATTGGCAAGGAGGAAATAGAGGAGGGAGGCGCTCCATCCCCATCACCTGGAGATGATAAGATCATTTCACCTTGTCTTGGATGGACTCCCGTCTCGCCATCGCCAACTTCCTGATGAGCTGCCACCCTGGCAATTTCAAGGGCCTCCTCCTCTATGGAAGACAGAATAGTGAGATGTGGTACTTGACCACTGGACTCACCCCTTTCTCACGAAATAGTGCTCTTTTTTTCCTGCAAGGTCAAGAGTGAGAGATTTAAGACCATGGTGGCCTCCTTCACCGCATCCAGCAGTTCACTTACATGCAATGTCACTGACTCCAGGGTCGTCTCCTCCACAAGTGCTTGTGCTGTGAACTTTGCCCATGGCTCAGGAGTGTACCTGGGCATGCAAATGGTCACTGCTCCTGAGCACTATGTGCCCTCAGGCTGCTCAGCCTGTGAGTCTGCTGGTGACTGCAGAACTGGAGGCTTGTCATCTGGCTGTCACATTGCACCCACCCTGCCAGATCTCAGGAGGTCACTGAAGCACTTCCTGCACTGCACCCACATCCTACTAAAAACGCTGCGGCTGCTCACCTCCTGAGCCACCTCCTGCTCATGTCCTGAGCCACCTCCAGCCTTGCCTGTTTTGTCTGACTGGCGGGCCTTCTCCTGCTGGTCTCCAGAAACAGGATGCCCTGCCAGTCTGCCACTGCCTCTAAAGTCACCTCTGGAGAAGCATCTGTAAATTGTGGGGCCACCCTTTCATGGGTGCCTGACATACTGCTGCTCCCCTGCTCTCCATTCTCTGCAATTCTAAAGAATCCAGCGTACACATGAATGGCTGCCTGGTGCCCTTTAAATCGGGCTTGCCATGTCTAACTCCCACCTCCTCATCGCCACTATTTGGATGGCTCCTTGAAAATTGTGTTGGACGTCAGGTGCTGGCGCAGAGCATGGTTGGTACCCGGAAATGGTCCCGGCATCTGGATCTTGACCAAAAAACGAAAATGCAGCCCAATGTGTCCAGGTTTGGAACACTCCCATGGTGGGTGATATTGAGGCATTTTGTAAAGGGCTACTGGAATGATGGCTAAGAATCCTTTAGTTATCATGGTGGAGAGCTGAGCTTTATTATACTAGAAAAGTGTAGACTTCAGGGAGGTTTAGCTGAAGAATTGATAATATTGAAGCAAGTAGACTGTGTCTGTGTGGATAGACTATTTGAGTTAGATAGGTTAGGAAGAACAAAAAGGTCATGCCTATAAGCTACACAAGCATTGGACTGGGTGAGATGTCAGGTGTTTTATCTCTAAACAGTGGATTGTCGATGCCTGAAACAAGTTGCTGGTTCAAACAGTGAGTGGATTCGTAGCAACAGTTGAAAAAGGAACTGGGCAATTTCCTCACTGTATCCAGAAACTAGGTGGGACTAGGGTTGATATCTTTTTTGGAATTTGTTTTGATCGCATTTGGTGGTTAAAGAGGACTATCACAGATTTTCTTTGCTCTGAATTGGCCTAGAGGTTTTTTTAAAGTGTATTTTGTCTCTCTCAGGATATTACATGACTAATATTGGGAAGGAACACGTGTTTTGCCTATTAGTTACAAATAATTTTGTAGTCAAAAGAAACATTTATTAAACTTGTTCCTGTTTATTTTCTATAACAAACCAGTTCATATATTCACCTTTATATTCACTTGTAGGTTCATTAGAACGCTCACCATGTCCTCTGCATGGATAGTACAGTGTGTGAATTAAAATCATGCTGGAATAAAACAACATCCTGAGAACTAGCACCTCACTTAAAAATGTAGAAAGTGTTAGCCTGAACTCTCACTAGCACCAGACGTCTACAAGAATCACTGTTCTCACTTCACACAAGTATTAATTATGGATAAAAACACTCCTGTCCAACTGCATCTCAAAGCTGAACTCGCTCAAAGGCTCATATCCCACTGATGCTCAATTTTTCTGGCATGTCATATTCTCCACTTCCTTCTCACAGCTTGCAGAGTTGTTGCATTGTGACTGTTTGGGACAGGCTTGATGGACCAGCCAGTCTTTTTGCTGTCAGTCTGTTCGTACCTCTTGTGGCTAGCTTAATGACAAAAATAATGCAGCTGGAATGCCTCGGCAGTGTTCTAGCTGCATAGTGTCCATCTAGTATGGGTGAAGGGGAGGCACCCTATCCTCTTGTTAGATAATTGCTCAGCGTACAGTAGGCTGCCGGGAGCTCTTTACTGGCTGCTAGCATCTGACTCTGCAGTCCTACCACTCCTGGAGAACCAAGGAATCATGGTTATATGCTGAAATATAAAGAGAAAATGCTAGAGGTACTCAGCAGGTCAGGCAGCACGTGTGGAGACAGAAACAAAGTTAACGTTTCAGGTCGGTGATCTTTCCTCAGAACTGGAAATTGTTACAGATGCAGTGGGGTTTTAAGCAAGTACAGAGGTAGAGAAATGGGGGGAGTGGAGGAAAGAACAAAAGGGAAGGCCTGTGATAGGGTGGGAGGCAGAAATGATTACATTATTAAAGAGATGATGGTGCAAGACAAAAGGGAGTGGTAATGGGATATGTAAAGAAACAAACGTAGGTCTAGAGGAGCTGTAAATTGTAATAGCAGAATCACTACCAGTACCTGCTGTCCTAAAAAATGGGAGCAGCGGTTATGATCTGAAGTTGAACCCAGTATTGTCTCCGGAAAGTTGTAAAGTGTTTAATTGAAAGATGAGGTGCTGTTCCTCTACATTGGGGAGACCAAACCCAGATTGGGTGATCACTTTGCAGAACACCCCCATCCATTCCACAAGCAAGATCCTGAGCTTCTGCTTGCTTGCCATTTTAATTATCTGGAACACTCACACTCTGACCTCTCTGACCTTGGCCTCCTATACTGTTCCAATGAAGCTCAGAGGAAGCTCAAGGAACAGCACCTCATCTTTTGCTGTTAACTCTGTTTCTCTCTCCATAGATGCTGCCTGGACTGCTGAGTATTTCAAGCATTTTATGTTTATTGTTCAAATTTCCAGCATCCATAGTATATTGACTATGGATATATGCTGACTTTGTGAGGGAAATCATTTGTGTGTAGGCAGATGGGAGACGTTATCAACAACTATATGGATTACATCCTTCTGGAGTGTCAGGTATAAACATAGTTTTGTTGTGGTTGCCTATTAAAACTGTAAGAGATTTGAAATAATTCATCCATGTCACATAAATGTAATTTAAAATCATATATTGTTACAGACAGGTGGGAAATGATAGGGATAATTTCCACTTCTCACCTCTCAACTGACCAAAGACAGTGTGTTTTTATTAGAATTGTGTTGTAACCCTAAATGGTCAATA
This sequence comes from Heterodontus francisci, assembly GCF_036365525.1. Classification (NCBI taxonomy): domain Eukaryota; kingdom Metazoa; phylum Chordata; class Chondrichthyes; order Heterodontiformes; family Heterodontidae; genus Heterodontus; species Heterodontus francisci. The sequence goes on from NC_090379.1 coordinate 74,054,824, forward strand.
AACAGACAAATGACAGGTTTTCTCGTAGGTTTAAAAAAAGATAAATGTCTATTAAACAATACCCGAAAATATTTCCAACTTCACCCACTCACACGTACACCCGTGCACACATGCAAGAAAAGATAGTGATTAAAAGATAGCATGTATTTAGGTCTGATGGTATTTTTAAAAAAAGTTCGTTGTGAAACCTTGATTGTTTCCCCGGGAAGAAGATTTAAAAATGGTGCAGGCCTGTTTTTCCTTTTTCCTGATTCACTGACGTCAAACTTTGGAAAGTTTCAGGTGGATGGAAGCTTTGGTGCAGATTTCTTTTGTTAAATATCAGTCACAGTTCAATGGCAAAGATTCTGTTACAATTTCTCAGGTAGGGAGTCTTAAGGTCACCTTTTGTCTCTGCCTCTAGGTAGTTTGAAGATGGTATTCTGGCATGGTTCTTCTTCTCGCTCAGATGGGTCTCTCTTCCTTCTGGCTTTTTCACAGAAAATGTCTCTTATTAACAACTCTTTATCAGATACTTGGCTTCTGTCAGGTAACCCAAGTTTCTCTCCCATTGAGTTTTCATAAATGGTGCTTGGTCTGACCATTGTTAGACAATGAGTTTGGATGTTGCTCATCTCTATGCCATTTTGATAAAGTGATTTTTTTCACACTGGTTATCCTGAGTTTGAGCCTGGAGACTCCATGTCTGCAAAGTCATTGTTAGCCCAACTTGTTGAAGAGGGGTTGCCATTAACATTGGATGGGCAATTTACATTTCTAATGCTTTCTTCAACACTTGAACAGACACGACAATTGGTTCAGGGTTCCAGCAGTTACCATGTGTATTTGCAATACAGAAGAGTTCTGAAGAACGGTCACTGACCTGAAATGTTAACTCTGCTTCTCTCTCCACAGATGCTGCCAGGCCTGCTGAGTATTTCCAGCATTTCTTGTTTTTATTTCAGATTTCCAGCATCACAGTATTTTGCTTTTATCTTATTCCATCTTGTTTTGCTGCAAAAACTTTGAGTTCAATTCATCAGTTCATTATTTCTTCTTGTGTGAGCATGACAATATGTTTACATAAACTTATCATATTGTAATTACACCCTCCTGCCAGTGATGGCACTACTGCACCTCTAGTTGAGAAAGTGTAATTACAGTAATGCAAGTTTACATACAATGGTTCAGTTTTAAATGGGAACATAGGAATTTATAATGGTAAAAACTGATTTATAGGTGCTCAAAGATATAAAAATGTTGAAGTATTATGTTCTAGATTCTTCCACTTTCCTTTTACAAAGCATTTAAATGGATCAAAGCGAGGTCCATCTGTAATTTATCCAATTAAGAAATAACTAACGAGATTATTCAGATGAAATTCTTCATTGAGAATTTAGATATTTTACGTTAAACTCCTTACATAAGTGTTACAGCTCAGACAACATTCTATTACCAAGGGGAATGAGGATACTACATTTTTAATATTCACAGTGTTAGTTCTCATGATATTGTTTTATTCCAAGATGGTTTTAATTCAGAGACACTGTTCTATTCATGCAGAAGACATGTTGAGAGTTCTGATGAACCTACAAGTGAATGTAAAGGCAAGTATATGCACTGGTTTCTTATAGAAAATGAACAGGAACAAACTTCACAAATGTTGCTTTGACTAAAAAATGATTTGTTAATAACAAATGGGAAAAATACATCCCCAAAAAGAGAGATGGAAACACAAGAAAAACTATTGAAAATATTTTGAAAGGTTTTTGTGCCATTGATTCAAAGTGTTCTTCCCAATTCCCGGTCAACAAACTGAATTCTAGACACATTGGGCTGAATTTTATTCAGGCGCTGCGCTCCATGGCAGCGCCCTTTAAGCTCAGCAGGGTGAATGCAGTTGATGTCTCTCCTCATAATTCCAGGCATGCCTCCTATTGGGTGCGTTTTTGTGCAGACCACCGCAAGCAGGAAAGAAAGGCCCTTTTTGGCCCGTTATGTAGGACACCACCCTATCTATCCAGGCATCAGGAGCGCATTTAGAGCATGCAGATCACCTGCTCAATGGCAGATCATTCAGCTCGGTGGATGGCATTTTTCCTCTCCTCTGCAGCAGTGGTGGGGTCTCTCACTGGAGTCGGGAGACATGTCTGCAAGGGATAGCCCTTGTCTCCAAGAAGTCACCCCTCCATCTGAGCCAGTTCAGTGTACAGCAGTGGCAAATGGGACTGGCGCAGGACCTAGGTGTCATGTCAGCTGCTTGAGAAGCAGTCACAGATTTGCATGAAGCATCTCCGGTGATGAAATACCAGCTGCACCTAGATTGAAAGGATTCCTTCAATTCCAATGTCTGCAGGTTGTAGCCTGGCGGGAGGCCTGATGGCCACATGGGTGCAGTCTATGGACCCTGAGGACTATGGCTCTCCGACAATGGTGCCGAGACCGATGGCCCTCTGGGTCTGGCTGTGAGGGTCTGTCCTGAAGCGGACATACTCAATGGCACTCCACTGGCAGGGCAACAGTATCCTCCCTCATGCAGCAGTGCACTGCTGACTGTGTGACCCCCAAACGTCTCCAGTGGGCCCCTGAAATGGTACATAGGCATCAACCTTAAGAGCCGCTGCAACTATGAGGTCCGCAGGCATAGGATGTTGACCAAAGCCCATGGGCTGCAAGTCATCATCGAACAGGGCAGTGAGACCTGTCACCATCCTCTCTACATGTGCAATCGCCTCTGAAACTGGTGCTCTGACATCTAATAGCATGTCATATGGGGCCTGTAGATGCACAGCGACCGTAATGGCTAGCTCCCCTTGGAGGCTGCAGCTCATGACTGGGGGCCTCTATGTGGACCGCACCTGCCTGTTGATCTTGCCTCCGGCACATATGGATCCTCAGGAGAAGCGGATCACATGCTGTAGGATGAGCCATGCCCATTTCCATGTGATAAGTGAAGTTGTATCTTTCATTAATTTGAAAGTTCCTAACAGGGCATGGATTGGTGTTCATGGGTACATCAGGTGCTAACATGGATCAACTATGTGACGTGGAATGGCATTGCCCATGTTGGCCAACATTGAGAGAGCCACAGCATGACCACATCAAGATCCTGCCAGTTGCGTCGATTGCCCCCACCATCCTTATAACCTTAACGCTCCAACCCTTTCTGGCACCCTCCCCAAACACTGGGTGACTACAGTGCCATTTCTCCTGCACAAACACAAACAAATGCAGAGGGTACACCGTTTACTGAGGGAGGGTACACAGTACCTCCCTTCCAGTATGCAGAGTGAGACCCCTGAGTATCCCCCCCTCCCTCCTCCCTTCCAGTATGCAGAATGAGACCCCTGAAAACATAACTTAACTTTCCATTGCAAAACCTTCTACTTCCGATGACCCGCCGGCTTTTCTAATCGTGAACGGGATGGCACGTGATGGCCGCCCGTTCAAAGTAAAATCAGGAAGTGTGCAGGAGAAGCGGCGGGCTGCATAATCTGCAGAAGTAAATACGGTTTTACATATTCTAATTGGGGTGCCGCCGCCATGCAGTGATGGGGGGCCGCACTGAGGTCCCCCCGCTGCCAGTAATTTGTGACGGGCCCTTCTTGATGTCGCATGTCAAGGCGGGCCTCTCCCCGCAGTATTTTACCGGCCCCTGCGCCACATCCCGTGGCGTCGAAAGGCTGGTAAAAGTCAGCCCATTGACAAAGGCGATTTCCCTCCAATGGGATTACCTGTCCTGTCATTTGCTTCCTGGTCTCAAGCTAACCTCTTATTACTCTATTTACACTGCCATCCCAGCATTTAAGTAATCATGAATTCTGGATGATGGTCATCAAGATCCTGGATTGAAGACTTCAGAGGGCAATCACCCTATTTCAGGCAATCTACCTTGAACATTTTCAGATAACCATTCATGCAATACTCCTCTGAAACTCCTCGGAAGTCAGTTTCAAGTGTGCGAGCCACATGAATGCTGTTAATACAACAAAATTACTAGATACTACCAAACTTCTAGAGTTGGACTAGGGCACCATCAAAATAATAATCTGAAACATTTTGATTTTTTGGAAAAACATATTTTTAATTAAATTGCAAAGAGAGTACCCATTATGTAACGACCATCATAGTCATTTGGAACAGTAGGTACATTCTTCAATTTCTGATTCTCTCAATCAATTCCACACATGCCCTTGCTTCATGATAAAGAAGTTTCTACAGGCAGTGACAGCTCTCTACATAGCCATTCTTCAGTTGAGTTGGCAGCCAACTTTGCACGTTGGCACACTATCCAAAAAGCTTTGCATTTACTTACTGAGCAATTTAAGGGGGGAATCCCAGGAACACAGTCATCATGGATTTAACAACAATGAAGCTTATATTAATATAACAGAACAAAATTGTCTATCTGAAAGGAAATTAATTTTGAGTTCCTCATTTTCTTGATGTAGGGGAGTCACTACATGCGACCAGACAAATTAGGAGCAGAAGTAGGCCATTCAGCCCGACGAGGCTGCTCTGCCATTTAATAAGATCACGGCTGATCTGCTTCTGTCTCGAATTCCACACTCCCATGTATCCACGATAATCTTTGATTCCCTTGCCTAACAAGAATCTATCTACCTCCGCCTTAAAAATATTCAATGACCCCGCCTCCATTACCTTCTGAGGCAGAGAATTCCAAAGTCGCACAACCCTCTGAGAGAAAAAATTTCTTCTCGTCTCTGTCCTAAAAGGGCGACCCCTAATTTTCAAACAGTGCCCCCTAGTTCCAGACTCACCAACAAGATGAAACATCCTTTCCACATTCACCTTGTCAAGACAGTTCAGGATCTTGTATACTTCAATCAAATCTCCCCTCACTCTTCTAAACTCCAGTGAAAACAGGCCCAGCCTGTCCAACCTTCCCCCATAAGACAAACCGCTCATTCCCAGGTATCAATCTAGTAAACCTCCTCTGAACTGCCTCCGACACATTCATATCCTTCCTTAAATGAGACCAAAATTGCACACAGTATTTGTGATGTGGTCTCACCAATGCCCTGTATAACTGAAGCATAACATCCTTACTTTTATGATAAATTTCTCTCGTAATAAAGGATAGCATTCCATTAGCCTTCTTTATTACTTGCTGTACCTGCATACTAACCTTTTGTGACTCATGCACTAGAACACCTAGATCCCTCTTCACCTCAGAATTCTGCAGTCGGTCCCCATTTAAGAAATACTCTGCTTTTTATTCTTCCTGCCAAAGTGAACCACTTCACATTTTCCCACATTATACTCCATCTGCCAGATTTTTGCCCACTCACTCAACCGATCTATATCGGTCTGCAACCTCCTTATGTCCTCTTCACAACATACCTATCTTTGTGTCATCTGCAAATTTAGCTACCATGCCATCGCTCCCCTCATCGAAGTCATTGATATAAATTATAAAATGTTGAGGCCTCAGAAAAGACCCCTGCGGGACTCCACTCATCACGTCCTGCCAGTCGGAAAAGGAACCATTTATGCATACACTCTATTTTCTGCCAGCCAGCCAATCTTCTATCCATGCCAAGTATGTTAACCCCTATACCATGAGCTACTATGCCACGGAGCCGCATATATATGTTTATATTTATGTCCAAAGTAACCTACTCCTTACATATTTATCTTCCTTGGACTAGAGGTGATATTGACATGGTTACAGTCACTAATCGATATACAATATTATAAAATGTCAGTTAGAAGGTTGGTCTGCTGATTTCCATGCTGGAATGTTTGACTATACTGCTCTTCAACTCACAGAATATCAATAAAGTCAGGGAGCAGTAAGAAATACAACATTTTGCAGATAGAAGGTGCACATTCATCTGTGGTGTTGTGTGCTACATTTCACAGACACCAGTACATGTACCATTTAGAGGACACTAATAAAAAAAGCATCAATTTTTGGTACTGATGCAACTGCGACCTCTTTAAATGTGCCAGCATCCAATATTAAATTAAAAAGTTGCTGTAAATCCTCCTTTCTGAATTTTGAATAAGTGTAGGGTTTTGTCACGTGAAGCAAAAGCAAATCTTGTCAAGAGCAGCAAGTAGATCTCATTTCCCTCAGGTTGCCAAGGAAAGTGAAAAAAAGTCAAAACATATTGTGTTGTAAGATGTGACACTCGGGGATTTGCAGGACCTCTTTATTTTAGGAAAGCTATTATTTCAAGTTAGATGCAGTTTAATAGCTGCATTTGCTGATCAGACACTACCCATATTATTCAAAACTAAATCAAGTTTGTAATGATGAATAATCGTAGATAAAGTGTTAAAAATGTTCTGCTGTATGAACATTTCAACCCACCCCACAATTCAGATGGTTTAGAAAAATATGAATAAAATAATTTTTACTGAACAGGTAAGTAGCTAGAAGGTTGAAAATAATTGCATTGCATAAGTCGATGCACACCAACTTCAGATTACTCACAAGAACACAAGGACACAAGAAATAGGAGCAGAAATAGACCATGTGGCCCATCGAGCCTACTCCGCCATTCAATACAATCATGGCTGATCTTGGGCTTCAATTTCACTTTCCTGTCCGCTCCCCATATCCCCTGATTCCCTGCGAGACCAAAAATCTATCTATCCCAGCCTTAAATGTATTCAATGATGGAGCATCCACAACCCTCTGGGGTAGAAAATTCCAAAGATTCACAACCCTTTGAGTGAAGTAATTTCTCCTCATCTCAGTCCTGAATGATTGACCCCTTATCCTGAGACTATGTCCCCGTGTTCTAGATTCCCTGACCAGTGGGAACAATCTCTAGGCTTCTACCCTCTCAAGCCCTTTCTGAATTTTGTATGTCTCAATATAGGCCCAATTTACTCAGCCTGTCATTACAAGACAACCCCCTTATCCCAGGGACCAATTTAGTAAATTTTCGCTGCACTGCCCCCACTGCAAGTATATCCTTTCTTAGATGTGGAGACCAAAACTGCACACAGAATTCCAGGTGTGGTCTCACCAAAGCCCTGTACAATTTTAGTAAGACTTCTTTATTCCTGTACTCCAATCCCCTTGCAATAAAGGCCAACATGCCATTTGCCTTCCTAATAGCCTGCTGCCCCTGCATTCCTTGTACGAGTACCCCCAAGTTTCTCTGAACACTTACCAGTTTCACGCCTTTCAAAAAATATTTTGTTCTTCTATTTTTACAATCAAAGTGAACAACTTCACACTTCCCTACATTATACTCCATTCACAATCTTGTTGCCCACTCACTTAACCTGTCTATAGATCTTTGCAGCCTCTCTACATCCTCTCTGCAGCTTACCTTTCCACCGAGCTTTGTATCATCAGCAAATGTAGATACATTACTCTCTGTCTCTTCGTCCAAGTCATTAATATAGAGTGTAAATAGCTGAGGCCCCAGCACTGATCCTTGTGGCACCCCACTATTCACTGTCTGCCAACTTGAAAATGCCCCATTTATGCTCACTCTCTGCTTCCTGTCTGATAACCAATCCTCTATCCACGCTAATATATTACCCCCAACACCATGAGCTCTTATCTTGCCTATTAATCGTTTATGTGGCACCTCATCGAATGCCTTTTGAAAATCCAGGTTTACTGCATCTACTTTATCTACCTTACGAGTCACATCCTCAAAAAACTGTAATAAATTTGTCACACAGGATCTCCCTTTAGTAAAACAATGCTGACTTGTTCTAATCATATTATGCTTTTCCAATTGCAATGTTAAGACGTCCTTAATAATAATTTCCAGCATCTTCCCAATGACTGATGTTAGGCTAACTGGCCTGTAGTTCCCTGTTTTTTCTCTACCTCCTTTCTTGAAAAGCGTCATGACATTTGCCAAGTTCCAATCTGACGGGACCATTCCTGAATCTAAGCAATTCTGGAAAATCATAGCCAGCACATCCACTAACTCTGTCGCTATCTCTTTTAGAACCCTAGGATGTAGGCCACTGACACTAAGGCCTGGATTCTCTATTTCTCACTAGAGGATGATTTGGGCAGGATTTGGGTCCTATACACAAGAGACCCCCGGATGGATTGCCACCAATAAGTGACAGTCTGCCACTGTCACCAAGAAAACTTCTGTTGCAACAACAGAAAAATCAAAAGTATTGTTAAAGGGGTCAAAGGACCATGAGAATCCAGGGTTCATTTCACTGTAAGTTCTCAGACTGAGTTGAGACTCAACAAAGTGATGCCTACTGGGAGTGAGTGGCATCGACTACAAGATCATCTCCCTTCCAAAATTTACAAAGTCAGAATAATTTGAAACATTGTGGCCAGTGTCTGTTATTTCCTCTCTCACTTCCTTCAATAGCCTCGGATGTCAGTAGGGTGTGGTAACCTATACACATTAAGCTCTGTTCATTTTGAGACCAATTCCCTTCCTATACTTAGCACTATCAAGTGTTCCATTTCCGCTTTAGTACACCGATCATTTGCAAAGAACAATGCAAAATATTTAACATTTTTGCCATACTTTGATCCCCTACAATTCATTGCTGTCCTTCGTTCCTGAGTAGTCTCACATTCCTTAACCAATCTTTCACTTTTTATATACTTATAAAAGCTTTTACTAATTCATTGTGTGCTATGTACTAATCCTTTTTCCTTATTTCCTTTTAGCCCTTCTCAACTCTTTTCACTTGCCTACTACACTTTCTATATTCCTCAGAATTATCTTTAGTATTGTTAGCCCAACCCTCATTATGTTTCAGTTCAGTTTTAATCACACTTTTAATCTACAGAAATATGCTTTTGATGCATTCACTTTGCACTTTATGGGAATATTCATTATTTATCTATCTGTCTCATGAAAACTTCCCATTCTTAATCCATCAATTTTTTAACTTTTTTGCCTAATTAGTTGGGCTAGATCCCCTTTTATCTTGCTGAAGTTTGCTTTTTTCCAGTATAGCACCCTTATCTATGCCTCTTTGTCATTTTCTTTTCTTATGTTGAACCTAATGATGTTGTGGTCACTATTTCCTAATTGGTCTCCTACTCTCACAACAATTATTTGCTCTACTTAATTTCCCAGAACTACTAGAAACAATGAGCTATGAAGCAGTTCCGGATTTTAAAAATGATTTTGCACTATGACCACATACATTATCTTCATTCAGTCCAATTTATGCATGTTAAAATCACCCTGTTGTTCTTACATTACTCTCTGAACTGTCTGCAGATCTATCTCATCTTTACTGTTTGGTGGTCTGTAATGCAAAGCAAGAATTCTACCATATCTCTTCCTATTTCTTCACTCTGTTTGCAGGGATTTTGTCTTAACACAAACCACAGGACCTCCTTATGTTCTAGTTATGAGATTTCTTCACTAATATTTCCATCTCTCCTGAAAATGTAGTAACCAGGAACATTAAGTTCCCAGTCCTATCCAAACTTAAATTAATTTACCCATTATACCTACTATATCATATCTCTCCATAATTAGTAGTGCTTCCAATGCTCCAATTTTTTTGTGAATGCTTTACGCATTCACATACATAGTATTTTATAATTTGGGTGACCATATTCTACAGAGTAAAGCTCAGAAACTCTTGTTGTTTCTGCTGCTATAAAGTGTGACGAAATGCTGTTCAAATATAGAGATCCTGTGGTCCAAAGACTCAATTTTCCAACACTTAGTGTTGCTCCTGGATACACTGAAGCTCCATCAGAGCCCACAATATCACTCGGGTTCCCTGCAGTGCAGTCTGTTTGCACCTCATTAAAAAATGTAAACTGTTGGCCTAGATTACCATGAGCACCAAACTCCTACAAGAATCAATCATTCTCACTTCACACAAATATTAATTATGGAAATAAAAACAGTCCTGTCCAACTACATCTCAAAGCTGAACTCCTTCAAAGGCACATTCCACTGAGAGTCAATTCCACTTTTTTCTGACCTGCCATATTCCCAACTTGCTTTTCACAGCTTGTAGAGAAAGCACAGAGAAGGACAAGACAGATGATCCCCTGCCCAAGGATATTCAACTATGAAGATGGACTTCATGCTTTGGGCTTGAATTTGCTGGAGAGGGATACATAGAGAGAATCAGATTCAATATTTAACTTTATTAAGAGTACTGATAATATGCAAGTAGATAGAATGTTTGAGGGAATGAGGGAATGTAGAACTAGAGATCATGCTACAAATTAATGTCTGCCGTTGATACCTTCTGAGATTCAGTAGAATCAGTTGCTCCCATATGTGTTCCTTATATGCCAGAGTAGACTCATCACAAAATATCTACTTACATGTTAGCATAATCCTGGGACATAACAATAATAAACTCTTGTGGTTTGAATTGGATAGTTGTATCTTCAAAAAAAATGACCCATAACTACTCATCTGCATTGTCCCCCTGAGCCAAGCAAATACTTGTCTTTGCATTCTTCCATTTAAAAATCTGACTGACTGCCTATCTTTTCATCTCCCTCTACTTACAAAAGGAGGACCTATGGTAGACAACTCGGGCTGAGTGTCCATGTCCAGGCACCTCTCAAAGCAATGGTGCATCAATTGCTAAGACAGACCAATGACTTGCTGGGTGTTTGCACTCTTTAAAGAAACAACATCAAAGCTTTATACATTCTCATTTTAACTACCTTTCTTATCAGCTTGTTTTTTACTTTGTGCTAAAACACTGCTTTATGCACCACCTTTAAATGTAATTTTTTTTCTCAAATGCTTTCCGTGTTAAAATCATTTTTAAGAATCCCAAAATGTGACAAGTTATCCATTTAAGCTGCGAGAGCAGGGAGTGAAGCTGAATGTTTGCAAGTTTTACTTTTCTCAGTGGTTGATCAACCAAAAGATTAGGATTCCTTAAGAAGGCATTCGGTGGATTTTTGAGAAATTACACGATCACAACAAAAGGAAGAGACAATAAATTCTCCTGGAGAATAATGTATGTATTAAGGGGGCCTTGGGGCTTGTGCAATCACATTTGAGTGTTAAGATAGAAATGTTTGACAGAGGATTCCTGAATTGGCTACGAGTAACTTGTGTTTTTTTGCCTGTCCCATGAGATAGGGAGGAGAAAGAAGGCGTAGGTAAATGAGAATGGGTCCAGTAAGAAATGGAGCGATATTTATGGACCTGATGGCTTTTCCTCATCCAAGGTACATAACATAAGGAATGAAAGAACTTGAATTTATATAGCGCCTTTCATGTTCTCAGGATGTCCCAAAGTGCTTGCCAGTCAATTAAGTACTTTTGAAGTGTAGTCACTACTGTAACATAGGAAACATGTCAGCAAGTTTTTACACAGCAACATCCCAGAAACAGCAGTGAGATAAATGACTAGATGTTCTGTTTTGGTGATGTTGTTTGCAGGATAAATGTTTACCAAGACACCAGGAAAAGCCCCCTGCACTTCCTCAAATAGTGCCATGGGATCTATTATGCCCACCTGAGGGGGCAGACAGCACCTTGGTTAAATATCTCATCCAAAAGATGGCACCTTCAAATGGGACTATGTGCCCAAGTCTCTGAAGTGGGACTTAAACCAATAAATCTTCTGACTCAGAGGTAAGAGTGCTACCACAGAGGCAAATTGACACTTACCATAATATAAAATTAGAAGCAGAATTTAAAATGTTAGCATCTTGTTTAAAAAAGGGACTTGGAAATGTTGTGCTGTGCACTTATTATGTAGTATAGGATTAATACATTATAGTAATAAATACTTCTGACAATTAAAATATTTTATTAAGAATATAAAAATGTAGCAATAGGAGCAGGAGTAGGTCATTCTGCCCCTTAAGTCTGCTCCACCACATTTCCTGCACTAGCCCATGTCCTTTGATTCCCACAGTATGCAAAAAGTTATTGAATTATAACTTGAATATACTCAATGACTCAGCATCCACAGCTTTCTGGGTTGAAAATTTCAAAGGCTCACAATCCTTTGAGTGAAGAAATTGCTCCTCATCTCAGTCCTAAATCACTGACCTTTTATTCTAGACTCCCAAGCCAGAGGAAACATCCTCCCATCATCTACCCTGTCGAGCCCCTTAAGAATTTTATGAGCTACATTTTATTCTGGCGACGGGGTTCCCAGTGGCGGGCCAGCAGGTTGATGAGACCCCTCCTCAACCCTCTGTCAGAACTCCGAAGCAATTTCACAGTGGGCAGGCAATTAACTGCCCGCCGTCAGGGACCCCAACCCTTTAAGGGACAAGCTCCCTCCTCCAGAGCTGCTGGCCAATTGCAGGAGAACCTGCAATCCCAAAGAAGACGACAACCCCGAGACAGGTAAATGGGGTCCGGGTCAGCGGGACCATACGGACAGGCCCCAGTGATTTGGTTTGGGGGGACGTGTTGATCAGGCTCTTTTTGGGGAGTTGGCGATTGCTGCTGGGGGTGAGGGGATTACCCCTACAGGGGAGACCCCTCCCCAAACCCGCTAGGAGGTCCCCAGCTTTCACTTGGCGGCATCTCCCCGTGGTGGCAGGCCCGTCCGACTTCCAAAAAATTGAGGTGGAGGCGGGAAGAGGCCCATAAGTGGTCATTAATTGGCCACTTAAGGGCCTCAATTGGCCTGGGGCAGGAAGGCCATCATCAGCCTTCCCCGTCCCGGACAAAAAGGCAGCGGACCCGGGCAACATCAGGAATGGCGCCCCCTGCCATTTTGCTTGCCTCCTGCCTCTGTGCCCGTCTCCAAGGGCAGAATACATTTCTGCAAAATTCTGCCCTATATGTTTCAATGAGATCACTGCTCATTCTTTTAAACTCCAGGGATATAGGCTTAGTCTACTCAATCTTTCCTCAGAGGACAATCTCCTCATCCCAGGAATCAGTCTGGAGAACGTTTGTTGCACTCCCTCTAAGGAAAGTATATCCTTCATTAGATAGAGAGACCAAAATTGTACATGTCCTCCAGCTGTGGTCTCATCAAGGCCCTATAAAATTGCAGGAAGACTTCTTTACTCTTATACTGTAGCCCATTTGTAGTAAATGCTAACATACCACTTGCTTTCCTAATTTCTTCTTGTGCCTGCATGTTAACTTTCTGTGATTCATGTACAAGGACACCCAGATCTCCCTGAATACCAACATTTCCCAGTCTCTCACCATTTAAAAAAATTTCTGTTTTTCTATATTTCCTACCAAGTGGATAACTCCACATTTCTCCACATTATATTCCAACTGCCATGTTCTTGCCCACTCACCTAGCCTGTCTTAAATCCTTTTGCAGCCTCTTTGCGTCCTCCTTCGAGCTTACTTTTCCACGTAACTTTCTATCATCAACAAACTTAGATACATTCTACTCAGTCCCCTCATCTAAGCCATTGATATAGATTGTAAATAGCTGAGGCCCAAGCACAGATGCTTGCAGTCCCCACTAATTACAGGCTGCTAACCTGAAAATGACCCGTTTATTCCTACTGTCTGTTTTCTGTCCATCAACCAATCCTCATTCCTTCTAATATAATATCCCCAATGCCATGGGCCCTAATTTTCTGTAATAACTGCTTATGTAGCACCTTACTGAATGCTTTTTGAAAACAAAATACACTACATTCACTGGTTCTTTCTTATCCATGCTACTAGTTACAACGTCAAAAAATTCTAACAGATTTGTCAAACACCATTTCCCTTCCATAAATCTATGTTGACTCTGCTCAATCAGATTATGATTTTCTGAGTTCCACACATCCCTATTAACAGATTCTAACATTTTCCCTACACTGATATAAGGCTAATTAACCGATAGTTCATTTTTTTCTCCCTCCCTCCTTTCCTGAATAGCACAGTTACCTTCCACAGGGACTTTTCCAGAATCTACAGAATTCTGGATGATCAGAGCCGAATCATCCACTATCTCTGTAGCCAACACTTTTAAAACCCTAGCGTGCAGGCCATCAGGTCCATGGGATTTCTCAGCTTTTAGTCCCATTAATTTGTCCAGCAACATTTCTTTACTAATACTAATATCATTATGTTTCTCATTTTTACTGGACCCTTCATTCCCCACTACTTCTGGAATGTTTTTAGTATCTTATACTGTGAAGACAAATACAAAAGGCCGAATTTTCGGGCCCTGTGCTGACAGGCTTGGAGGCGAAGGGGGCTGGGAAAATAGGGGGGAGCCATGTAGGAATGGCTCCCCAACACATACCCGCCACCTGGGAAGTCTCCTGGGGCTGCCTGGGAAAAGAATCACCTGCCCGCTGCATGCAGGCAGGCAGACAGGCAATTTACATACTTGAGGCCCCAACTACGGGGCAATTTTGCAGCATTGCTGGCATTTTCTTGGTGGCAGAGCAATCCCTTTCTGCATGCTGAGACCACCAGCGCCATGGAGGCAGCCTCCCTGCAGCAGGCTGGGCGGCTACCGAGCTGGATGCTCCAAAGAGGAGGCTGCCATCAGGAAAGGCCACACCCACAGCCCAAAAGCTTCTACCGGAAGGGTTTTCCCCCCCCCCCTCTTCTAGGGGTCTACTGGCTTGGCCCTTCTGAAATTTTCATTTAGATTTAAACCTCCAAGAGCGCCTCCACGTTGAGGCACCCTCTTGTTCTCCGACCTGCCTCAGCAGCAGCCACCTCTTCCGGTGGGGCTGCCAAGGCTCAAGAGCTACCGGCCCTGTTATTGGGCCAGCAGCATCAAGAGCCATCCTGCTGCTAATAGGATGGTGAGCATGGAGGTGGCCATTTAGGAGGCTGCTTCCAGAAGACTCCTTGACTGGTCTCCCACCCGGCAAGAGTGAGTTCAGGACACCCATTTTCACCTGATGTCAGGAGAATTCTGACATTCCACAGAAAAATTCTGCCCAAAGTTTTAATTTAATGTTTTCACCATTTCTTTATGCCCCTTTATATATTCTCCTGTATTTGCCTCAAAGGGACCCTTGTCTACTCCTGCTAATCTCTTCGTTCTTGTACACCTATGGAAGCTTTTACAATCTATGCTTATGCCTCCAGCTAAGTTACTCATATATTCTAGTTTCTCTTTCTTCATCAACTTCTTTGTCATCCTTTGTTGAATTTTAAATTTCTCCCAATCCTCAGGCTACTAAACTTTTTGGCAGCATTATACACCTCTTCCTTTAATCTAATACTACCTTTAGCTTTTCTTGTTAGCCATGTTTGGACCACTTTTCACACTGGGTTTTTATTCCTTAAGGTAATGCATAATTGCTGCAAATTATTAATTAATTCTTTAAATGTTTGCCATTGCCTAGCTACCGTCATATCTGTTAATATAGTTTCCCAATCTACCTGAGCCATCTTGTCCCTCATACCTACGTAGTTTTCTCTGTTCAAATTTACGATCCTAGTTTCAGACCTAACTAAATCACTCTCAAACACAATATAAAATTCTATCGCATAATGATTATTCTTCTCTGGAGGCTTCTTTATTACAAGGTTATTAATTAACCCTCTCATCGCACAATACTAGAACTAAAATAGCCTGTTCCCCAGTTGGTTCCTTGACATACTAATCTAGAACACTATCTTGTATACATTCCATGAACACGCCCACCACATTATTACTGCACAGTCGTTTACCCAGACTATATGAAGATTAAACTCCCCCATGGTTACTGTATTACCCTTGTTGCATGTGCCTTTAGTTTCTTGATTTATACTCTGCCCAACACTACATCTATGGTTAGGGGGCTGATAAAGTACTCCGAACAGTATTTTCTGCCCCTTGTTATTTCCAAATCTGCCCAAACTGATTTTACATATTGATTTTTTGAGCTCATATTCTTTGGGGAAAAACTAGAATATGTGAGCAACCTAGCTGGAGGCATAAGCATAGATTGTGAAAGCTTCTATAGGTATGTAAAAATGGACCTTCTCTCCATCATAAGGTCAGAAGGGGGGATGTTCGCTGATGAGTTCACAATGCTCAGCACCATTTGCGACTCCTCAGATACTGAACCATGTCCATATGCAGCAAGACTTGGCTAACCAACGGAAAACAGAGAGTTGGGATTAATGGATCCTTTTCTGGTTGGCAAGATGTAATTAGTGGGGTGCCACAGCGTTCGGTCCTCGGGCCCCAACTATTTACAATCTATATTAATGACTTGGATGCAGGGATAGAAGGTACTATAGCCAAATTTGCAGATGACACTAAAATAGGTGGGATAGTAAGTTGCAATAAAGAAATGAGAAATTTACAAATAGATGTGGATAGGTTCGGTGAATGGGCCAAAATTTGGCAGATGGAGTTTAACGTGGATAAGTGTGAGGTTATCCATTTTGGTTGGAAGAATAGAAATGCAAATTATTATCTAAATGGAGAGAAACTTCAGAGTGCTTCGGTGCAGAGGGATCTGGGTGTCCTCGTGTATGAATCGCAGAAAACTTGTATGCAGGTGCAGCAGGTAATAAGGAAGGCAAATGGAATGTTGGCATTTATTGCTAAAGGAATAGAGTACAAAAGTAGGGAAGTGTTGCTGCAACTGTACGAGGCATTAGTGAGACCGCACCTGGAGTATTGCATACAGTTTTGGTCCCCTTACTTGAGGAGGGATGTAGTTGCATTGGAGGCAGTTTAGAGGAGGTTCACTAGATTGATTCCAGAGATGAGGGGTTTGACTTATGAAGAGAGATTGAGCAGTTTAGGCCTTTACTCTCTGGAGTTTAGAAGAATGAGAGGAGATCTAATTGCGGTATATAAGATGACTAAGGGGATTGACAAAGTAGACATAGGGAGGATGTTTTCTCTGGTGGGGTAATTTGGAACAAGAGGTCATAGTTTTAGGATAAGGGGTAGCAGATTTAAAACAGAGATGAGGAGAAATTACTTCTCTCAAAGGGTCGTGAGTTCTTGGAATTCACTACCCCTGAGTGCAGTGGATGCTGGGACATTGAGTAAATTTAAGGAGGAGATAGTCAGATTTTTAATTAGTAAAGGATTGAAGGGTTATGGAGAATGGGCAGGAAAGTGGAGTTCAGGCCGAGATGAGATCAGCTATGATCGTACTGAATGGCGGAGCAGGCTCAAGGGGCTGAATTGCGTACTCTTGCTCCTAGTTCTTATGTTCTTATGTTCTTAAGACCTGGACAACATCCAGGCTTGGGCTGATAAGTGGCAAGTGCTAGGCAATGACCATCTCAAACAAGAGAGAATCTAACCACCTCCTCTTGACGTTCATTGGCATTACCATCACTGAATCCCCCACTATAAACATCCTGGGGGTCACCATTGACCAGAAGCTGAACTGGATTGGACCAGCCACATAAATGCTGTGGCTACATGAGCAGGTCAGAGGCTAGGAATTCTGTGGTGAGTAGCTCACCTCCTGACTCCCCAATGCATGTCCACCATCTACAAGGCACAAGTCTGGAGTGTAATGGAATACTCTCCACTTGCCTGGATGGGTGCAGCTCCAACAACATTCAAGAAGCTTGACACCATCCAGGACAAAGCAGCCCGCTTGATTGGCATCCCATCCACCACCTTCAACATTCACTCCCTCCACCACCGACACACTGTGGCAGCAGTGTGCACCATTTACAAGATGCATTGCAGCTACTCATCAAGGCTCCTTCAACAGCACCTTCCACACCTGCGACCTCTACCACCTAGAAGGACAAGGACAGCAGATGCATGGGAACATCACCACCTACAAGTTCCCCTCCAAGCCACACACCATCCTGACTTGGAACAATATCACCTTTCCTTCACTGTAACTGGGTCAAAATCCTGGAACTCCCTTCCTAACAGCACTGTGGGTGCACCCACACCCCAAGGACTGCAGCGGTTTAAGAAGGCAGGACACCACCAGCTTCTCAAGGGCAATTAGGGATGGGCAATAAATGTTGGCCTAGCCAGCGATGCCCACATCCCTGAACGAATAAAAGAAAAATTGTATAAGACCTGAAAAAGGGTACATGGATCTCGATGTGTGATTAACATATGCCTGTTTGTTGCGATATAGGCAGCATGCAAACATCCTGATGCCTGATAATTTAAATGATAATTACATGCAGCCCAGTACTAAACATGCTACTGAGTAGCTGTATGCCTCAAATTCAGCAATGGCCCAGACAACGGACCGCAAAGCCAGGGGCAGCCTCGTGTCAGTGGTCTCTGGGAGCCCCGACCGGATTTTATGTCTACAATCGGGCTCCTGTCCCTTTAAGGGATGAGATCCCGCCTCCAAGAGCTGTCGACCAATCGGAGTGGTGGAGGGGCCTTCATGGGCCACAGCCCTCCCCACTCCCCCACTCACCAAGGCCAGAGGGTGGCCACCAGGGATAACCAGGCGGACTTCCCATGCAGCAGAGGGCCCACCCACTGCTGGTAAAATGACAGCGGCGGCAGGAAGAGGCCCTTAATTGGAAAGAGGCTTTTAATTGGCCACTTAATGGCCTCGATTGGCGTCTGGGCAGTAGGGCCGTCTGCCACCTTCCCTGTCGCTGGCCATCAGCCTTTCACCAGCCATGCTGCAGCCACTAGGGTAGCACTGCATAGGAGCATTAGGACAGGCAAAGGCACCTACAAGACAGGCACTAAAGGAATGTGCAATGGTGATTAGTTGACTTTTGAATGGAATATTGGATGGTCAGTAAGAGAGGAAAGGTAAGGTGTATAACTGTTGTAGAATGGAAATATGGGGTTGTGTTCACTGGAATCGTAGTCAGATGAGGCAGTCACAGATGATATGCCAGCCAGAAAGGATTAGTTGCCTGCTCCATTCCTCCTGCTCCTTCTTTTCCTCTACCTCAGTTACTTGCTGTAACCCTGGAGGCAAGGGCTGTGATGAAGCTATGCAGGATACAGCAGACCATGACAAATTATGACACACACTCCAGTGAGTACTCCTCCACATCAGTCCAGGCTGCGAACCTTTTGCTTAAGCACCCCAATGGTCTGCTCGATGATGCTAGGTGTGGCAGCATGGCTCTTATTGTATGCATGCTGGCCACATCTGCTTGGGTTACACACCAGAGTAATGAACCAATTGGTCACAGGATAGCCCTTGTCGCCCAGCAGCCACCCTCTGGTTTGACATGATGAGGGAACAGTGGACTAGCGCAGAATAAAGGTATCATGACTGCTGCCAAGATACAGGGCAGTCAACTGCATGATGTGCTAAGCATGGTCGCACATCAATTACACATTCATGGAGTGAATGTTTTAAAAAGCTGTAGGATCTGTCAACTTTCAATCAATAGACAAGAAAAAAAGTTTGAAATTCAGTTGTATTAATTAACTATTATGTATGAAGCTTACCAAGATTTTTGCAGTTGTGGTACATCTCGCATTCAGAAGCGGCGCCCACAAAGCAATGTAGTCGATGGCATCTTGTACTATGGGGAAGCATGCTATCTTGGTAAAGTCATGTGCATGCTCTGCCTGCTTCTTTCTAATCAGAGAGAACACAATATACTCCCGTCTCCTGGCATAGAGAGCATCAGTCACCTACCTCCCTTATGCAACAGTAGACAGCTATTTCGGAGATGTTAGAGATGTTGCCTGCTCCAGCCTGAAAGGGTCCCGACACAAAGAAATTTATGGCCACGGACATCTTTACAGCCACTGGGAGCACTGTCTGTCCTTACCCTGCTCTGAGGCTGCATGTCTTTAATATAGTAAAATATCCCAAGGCGCTTCACACGGGTGTTAGAAAACAAAATATGACACAGATTTACTAAGTAGATATAATGGCAGATGTCCAAAAGCTTGGTCAGACGTAGGGTTTAAGAAAAGAGAGAAAGAGAGGTGGAGAGGTTTAGCAAGGAAATTCCAGAGCTTAGGGCCCAAGCAGCTGAAAGCATGGCCACTGATGGTGGAGTGATTAAAATTGGAGATGCTCAAGAGGCCGCAATTAGAGAAGTTCAGATATCTTGTAGCGTTGTGGGTCTGGAGGAAATTATAGCGATAGGGAGGGGTAAGGCCATGGAGGGATTTGAAAACAGGAATGAGAATTTTAAAATCAAGGCGTTGCTTAACTAGGAGACAAAGTAGGCCAGCAAGTACAGGGGTGATGGGTGAATGGGACTTTGTGCAAGTTAGGACATGGGCAGCTGAGTTTTGGATGGCATCAAGTTTATGAAGGGTGGAATGTGGGAGGCCGGGCAGGAGTGCGTTAGAACAGTTGAGGTAAAAGAAGGCATGGATGAGTGTTTCAGCAGCAGAGGAACTGAGATAGGGGTAGAGTCAGGTGATTTTACAGAGGTAGAAATAAGCAGTCTTAGTGATGGCATGGATATCTGGTCAGAAACTCATCTCAGGGTCAAATATGACACTAAAGTTGCAAACAGTCTGGTTCAGCCTCAGACAATTACCAGGGAGAAGGATGGAGTCTGTAGCCAGGGAATGGAGTTCATGGAGGGGACTGAAGACAATGACTTTGGTCTTCCCAATATGTAATTGAAGGAAATTTCTGTTCATCCCATTCAGTATGTCAGACAAGAAGTCTGACAATTTAGAGATAGTTGAGGGCTCAGGAGGTGGTGATGAGGTAGATCTGGGTGTTGTCAGCATATGTTTTCAGATGATGTCGTCAAGGGGCAGCATGTAAATGAGAAATAAGAGGGGTCCAAGGATAGATCTTTAGTGGTTACCACAGGTAAGTGTGCAGGAGCAGGAAGAGACAACGGACATGGACAGTTGCAAGGCCCATGGAACAGCCTGCAGGCACAGAAGGCAGGATGGGGAGAAGCAACACAGTGGGCCAAATGTTTACTTGCAAACAAATCTAATTTTCTTATAAATAACTACCACACAAACCAGCAAAGTAGCATTGCATTTATTGTGAGTAGTTAGCAAATTTCAGAAACTTGCATTCAAATCCATTTATTTGTAAGCAAGCAACACAGAAATGTGCCTCACTGCATGCACATTCAAAATTTGTAAAAACCTAATTTTCATCAGTAGCAGGAACAATTTTGGTTTCGTACCAGGGAAAAGAATATAAAATTTGGTGTACCATTTTGGCAATTATTATAATTGTTTGATGGCAATATTTCATTATTAAAAGAGAGCATCAAAATATGCGATATTTTTGTTTTCTTTTTATTAGTAGATATCTCAAATTCTCACCAGATGAAAACACATTACTACCTTTCAACTCACGCTGATGCACAAACTGTATGCTGGGAAACGCTGAAAGCTGCACACACTTACTAAGTGCACAGATGTGCTTGGAATTTCTCTCCAACTGTGAGGTAGAAGTATACAGTTGAACCTAAGGCTTTTGAAGCAGGCTCAGGCCTCAAGGCAAAACCTTTAATGGCGGTATTAAAATGTTCAATGGGTAAATTTAATCATGTTCTTGTGAACTATGTAATTTCTTGTTTTTCAAAAAATTTGTTTAAACCTTACTTATTTATACTAGAAATTTCAGTTACTGAGAAAAATGGCAGTCAATTTATTTTTGCTAGCAGCATTTAAGTGATTTGATTGTTCATCAACAAACTGTGATTATGGAAATGTTCACGTTTGGTTTTCCCATGATAAAATGGTAATACGTTTAGAAAGGATTTCCCCTTAGAAATATTCACATGTTTAGATAGGGTTTTCCAATTATAAATATTTACATATAATTTTCCGAATACAAATATTACCATAGAAGTGATACAGAATTTTTAATGATATATGGATACATCTGTCAAAAATAATTTACTCAGATCCTATTTTGCCTCATTTTACTACTGCCTGAAGTATAATTTAAAAATAACACAAGAGGCATTTTCATATTTCTTTATATTTTAAACAACTCAGGCTGGAGTTTACCAGGCTCACGACGTCATGGATTGAGGCAGGGAGGCCCGTAAAATACTTGCAGGCGAGGCCCGCCAAGACCCATGAAGCCGAGAAGGCCTCACCGCATATTACTGGTGGCGGCAAGGCCTCGGTGCGGCCACCCCGCGACCAAGCAGTGGGACCTTCATCTCAATATTAAAATGAACTGAATAAATATTGAAATGAACTTAACTGGTCACAGCAGCCGCCGGCCACAACTCACCCGCCTTCGGAACTGGTGAGGAGGGGGGAGGAGTCAAATTATCAGGGCGGGGGAAAAGTGAGCAAAACAATCCTTATTGGCTGTGGGGATGGTGGGAAGGGGTTTAGGGCCAAAGTGATTAAAATTTGGGGGGGCTAAGTTCGTGAGTGAGAAATAATTTTTTTGGGGGGGATTGAGCATAAAATTAAATGTTCATTCATTTGGGGGGAGGGGGGAGAGGATTGCAGGTGTGCACAGATTATTACTACATTCCTGAAACAAAGAGGTACCTTTAAACATGTAAATTTCTTCTAAAGGCTTGCTGGGGACGTGGTGGCCGCACCCTCTACATCATTGGGGGTGGCCGTTCTGCCCCCTCCATTTAAATGAGCCCCTGCGCGTAATATCGCAGGGGCTCTGCGGCGGTGCTTCCATGTTGGAAGGCCGCTGACTTCAAAGCGCAGCGTGCTGATAAAATTCAGCCCTTCAAAACTGTGACAAATTTTGGAAACTGCTTGAAGAGTCTTATATTTGATGAATAGGATTAAATTTCATTTCTTTAAAGAACAAAATTATTTAATTATCGTTATTATCCTAATAACTGTGCGGGATGGGAGGAGGTGAACTATATAGAATATTTGTGGCTCAAGTCTACAATGTTACAAATCAGAATTCTGGAGTAAATACCATCTAAAAAGTAACAAATTTATATTGATGGTTCCCATATAAATAGTGAAATATACATTATTGAAAAACTAACATGGTGGAGCAGAGCAGCATTAAGTGATGCAAGTTTCATACTTAAGCTTACAATTGATATTGCATAATGAGAAATGCAAGTGAACCTGCGCATACAGCTAAATAATCTTTAAAGCAACTGACAATTCCCATGCTTGCTGACTGCAATTTTAAAAGGCCATATGCATTCAGCTCTCTTATTTGCTTGAACGTGCAAATCACCAGGAAATCATTGGAAATACAACTGTAGCTGAAATAAAGAAAGGAATTTTAACCAAGAAAAGAACTGCGTCAAAACTATATTTAGTTTCTCATGTTTGTGATGGAAAAATTGGTAAAAGACAAAAGTGGATCATTTAAAGCATACTTGATCACTTAAGTAGAATTTAAATTATCAGCTCATGGGTTACCAGTATGATGATCATTGCTGATGCAGCTCGAAAACATGGGGTTAGTAAAAATAAATTACTGCAGAGGCTGGAAACCTGAAAATTAAAACTGATAAAAGCTTGAAATACTTAGCATTTGCAGAAAAACACAGGTCAATGTTTCAGATCTTAGACCCTTCCTCAGGACTGGATGATATTACAGATGGATAGCTTTAAAATGAATGACCAGTGAAGTGATTGGTGGCAAACAGGAGATGTTTAAATGGCAGAAGTGATTGTAACAGGAAACAACAGAAGGCATAATAAGAGAAATAAAACACATATACAAGACAGAGAGTTTACAAATGGGTGAAAGGAATAGGAAGGGAAGCCTGAACAACAGGCTCCAGTGGCAGGTTGAGCTATGCTGCGGACCACCCAAGCCATAGTATTCTGACTGGGGGAGTCCCACACCAAGGGGTTTAGTCAAGCCCTTTTAGTCATATCAGCTGGTGAGAACTGTGTCAATGTGAATATAAAGAGGAAAACCAAGCACAGGAAGATGCAAGGCTATGGGAGCAAGGACAGCAGGATTAGTCTCAGATTACTCTAGCAAAGTGCTAGTGCAACATGATGAGCCAAATGACCTCTTGTGTTGAATACGTAGATAGTTTTAAATACTAATAGATAGGAAAATTAATAAGAATGATGCCAGTAATTATGGCTTCCAGATATTTTAACTTTTGTATCCAACTGTTCCCTGGTGATAAGTTCCATTTATATCACAGAACTATATGACGCAATAAAATATAACATTTTACAATTAAAAACACTGCTAACAATGAGTCCCAAATAACCCTATGGGTAATGCACCACTTGTGTAGTAGTGAGCAAAACAGACCAGACAAGTCCCAGAGTTAATAGGATGAATTTTATGCCGCCCCAGCGGGTCAGTTGGTGGCATGGGAGCGGCATAAGATTGAGTGGGAGGCTCCTGGAGGCCTACCTGCCCTGCTCCCACCTCCTGACGACTTTACAGCGGTTGGGCAGTGAGGGGGGGGAAACGGCCCCCCCGCCCGCCCGAGGCCATTCAAGGCCCATAAGTGGCCACTTAACGGCCACTTAAGGGCCTGTGCCCACCTCCACGGGTATTTTACCCTTGGCAAGGGGGTGTGCTGGGGACGTGAAAGGCCGCCCAGCGATAACTGCCAGCTTTTCCGCGCCCTTGGGGGGGGCCATGGCAGTCAGGCACAGGGTGTCCTATTGAGGGCCGCCCCCGTCTCCCAACCCACCCCCTGGACCCAAGACGCCCCCCCCCCCCCCCCCCCAAATGACCACTCTAGCCTCACCAGGGAAGAACCGATCCCCCTGGTGAGGCAAGCCCAACTTACCTCATCTCTAGGCTCCATGGCGTCAGCTGGGCTGCAGTCTCAGCAGTGGCCACCGCTCCTGGTGGCGCTGCTGGGACTAAGAGCTGCCGGCCCGCTGATTGGCCAGCAACTCACTGAGGCGGGACCTCCTCCCTCAAGCGGGTGGAAGTCCTGCCTCGGGACAATTAAAGCCCGGGGACCCGTAAAATGCGGGACGGATCCCCGGGACAGGCGGAAGCGGGTTTTACATTGGTGGCGAATTCCCATACGCCGAAGGTAAAATCCAGCCCAATGCCTATGCTGAGCTAATTAGCCTCAATGGTAGACCTATAC
Organism: Heterodontus francisci; assembly: GCF_036365525.1. Lineage (NCBI taxonomy): Eukaryota > Metazoa > Chordata > Chondrichthyes > Heterodontiformes > Heterodontidae > Heterodontus > Heterodontus francisci. The sequence goes on from NC_090379.1 coordinate 74,079,552, forward strand.
CATTAGCCTTAGTGTCCAAGAGCAAGGGGAAAAAAATCAGCTAATAATCTTGCTGGCAGACACTTGTTAGGTACATGAGTGAAGAGCAGCTACTTGAAGAGGTGCAGGATACGTGCCCTACCCAAATTCCTTTTCCTGCTTTAAGACCCTCCTTAAAACACATGTATTTGATCAAACTTTTATTCATCTTTTCTCATGTCTCATACTTTAGTGTGATGTCCATTTCTCCTCAGACCAATGTAAAGTGCCTTGCAATGTTTTTCTAGATAAAACTGGTATATAATTTAAAGCTGTTGTATGAGCACCAGTGGGACCATCCCTCATGCTTGTGTCATTCGTTTTGGGAATGATGTCCAGGAAATAAGGAGAAAATTGGACAAAATAATGCAAGCTGTGATAATGCTTGAACATTACTTTCAGTGAACAAGAAAACAAATGAGAAAGTTCCATCATTGCTGGTCTGTCTCAGAAAAGTACCATTTACTGCATTTTTGATTTCTACACTAGCCATCTTCCGGGTTCCTCAGTAACAGATTGCCTGTTCAGTGCCAAATTGGGGCAGTTTTGTGCCATGAATCCACACCAGATAGGAAACCAAAAATTATTTCACACAGGAGACTTGCAGCAGTGAGAGGAAACCTTTGTCCCATCAGTGTGGAGGGATACCGTCCCTGCTTCCAAAGTGCAGAGAACATTGCACTTCTCTGGTATGTCATCGAGTCCCTCATTTTCTTTATAATTTGATTTGATGTATACCTTTACATTTTCAAATGGCAATAGTAACAAAGCAGAATCTGCATCAAATGGAATAATTCACCACGCAATTAATTATTTTTTCTTCTGCATATCACCTTTATGCACTTTTTATCTTATTCTTTTCTCTTGTGGGTTATATTTTGTAGCAAAATGGGATGGTTGTCAGTGTGAGTAGGTATTTCGATAAGAGCACTGGGTGTGGTAATTTGGATATAAATTGGCTATCAACCTGCAGAATGGTTATCATCGCACATTATGTTAGTAGGGCTAGGGCTATCAAGACAGAGGGCTGAATTTTACGCCGCCCCAGCGGGTTGGATGGTGAGCAGGGGGTGGACGGGGGCAGCGTTAAATTGAGCGGGAGGCTCCAGGAGGCCTTCCCGCCCTGCTCCCGCCTCCGGCTAACTTTAAGGCGGTTGGGTGCGGAGGGGGGGAGGGAAACGGCCCGCCTGCCCAAGGCCAATCAAGGCCCTTAAGCAGCCACTTAAGGGCCCTCGCCTGCTGCCACGGGTATTTTACCCGTGGCAGCAGGCGTGCTGGGGACGTGAAAGGCCACCCAGCAATAGCTGCTGGCCTTTCCGCGCGCCTGGGGGGTGCCATGTCAGTCGGGCTGCTCCCAGCTCCCAACCCAGCCCCGGGACCAAGATGACCCCCCCTTCCCTCCAAAAGACCACCCTTGCCTCGCCGGGACGTGCCCGATTCCCTCAGTGAGGCATCCACAATCTACCTTGGATATCGGCTCCATGGCATCCTCCTCGGTCGGCTGGGCTGCAGTCTCAGTAGTGGCCACCACGCCTGGTGACACTGTGGGACTAAGAGCTGCTGGCCCACTGATTGGGTCCTCCTCCCTCAGGCAGGTAGAAGTCCTGCCTCGGGACAATTAAAGCCCGGGGACCCATAAGATGCGGGTCGGATCCCCGGGCTAGGCGGAAGCAGGTTCGCCACCGACTTTTACGTTGGTGACGAAGTCCCGTCTGCCTATGGTAAAATCCAGCCCCGAGTTTTCTACGGGTGCCAGTGCATTCATATGCACTAAGCAGACAACTTATATGATCTGAAACTATGGCTGGAATTTTTTGTTGGGCGGTAGACCCCGTCGACCAGCCGAAAAGTTGGTGACGAACCCGCCTGGAGAGCCAGAATGGGATTTTTCGCTCCCCAGGCCTTTAATTGATCTCGGTGGGGGGGGGGGGGGGGGACTTCCACCTCCTTGAGGCAGGAAGTCCCACCTAATGGAGCTGCCAGCCAATCAGCGGGCCGGCAGCTCTTAGTCCCAGCAGCAACACCGGGAGCAGTGGCCACTGCTGGGACTACACCCAGCCATCACAAGCAAGGTGAAGGATGGCACCGGAAGACAGGTAAGTTTTTATGGCCTCGCTGGGGACAATCGGTCAGGCCCCAGCGAGGCAAGGGGGGTCAGTTAGGGGGGCAGGGGGAGTGTTGTGCTCTGGAGGCTGTTGGGGCTTCGGGGGAAGCCCTCCATGGGGCACAGGGTGCCCGATCAGGAGGCCCCCCCCCCCAATCCACAAGAAGGCCACCTGGTTTCATCAGGTGGGCTTTTTGCAGCCTCAGCCGCCCGCCAACGAAGGGTAAAATACACGTGGAGGCAAGCGAAGGCCCTTAAGTGCCAGTCAATTGGCCACTTCAGGGCCTTGATTAGCCTGGGGGCAGATGGGCCATTTCGTGCTGTCGCCCTGCATAAATTGGCAATGGGGGCTGGAGGGGGTTGGGAATGGCCCCGCACCTCCCCCTCAATTTTACATGCCCTCCCCACCCCCCCGCACCCTGCCACCAGCCCGCTCATTTGGGGGGCATACAATTCCGGCCAAAGAACCAAAACACTTCTGATGAAAGGTCACAGACCTGAAACATTAACTCTGTTTCTTTCTCCAGAGGTGCTGCCAGACCTGCTGAGTATTTCCAGCACTTTCTGTTTTTATTTATATATGAAAATATATATATTAAATCTCACTGTGCCGCCCAACACTCCACTACACCTTTAATTATTTTAACCCCGTTATCAATTTGTTCCTAATCCACAATATTAACAAAAAACTGCCACAAAAACATTTGATTAAAATATCTTTTGTCTGATACTCTGTCTCTAAGATTAAATTTCTCCTTCAATTCAACAGTCATTCCACCAAAAATCTATTATCTATTTCCATTTTATTATCTTTCATTTCTTCAGTGATTTGTCAATTAATCTGAAACAAACGTAAGGTTTGTTGACTACCATTTTTGCCTGGCACATTGGCTCAGTATCTAGATTCACAGAGCAACATTTCCCCAAGGACCCTGCCCAGAGAAACCTTGACATCCACAAAGTCATGCCTAGACAAAGTTGCCCTGTTGAGAACGATAAGGTCACCCGTGGGATTGCTGAGATTATCTCTGTCAAGCACTTGGACAGCATGCAGTCAAATGATGCATCATGCAGTCATTTTAGGGGAAAAAAATCAATTTCTTCACCAAGTCGCTATTTGCTTTTCAAAGTGCCCTTGTAGGCTATTACCTCCAAGCATTTATCAATTTAAATGCTGTAAATTGATAATGTTCCTATGTGTATTGTACCTTCACCCATTAATACATCAGTTTTGTTTTCTCCATGGTTTTTCAACCTTTAAGTCATTGTGTATTTCAAGGTTTACTTACAAAATAGGGGATCAGATTTTAAAACAACTTTTTTTTAAATCACATTCACAGCATGTTAAGTCTGTCAACTTTGAAGATGTAAGGTACTCTCAGTAGGCTGGGCAGTAAATATACAAATGTGCTACTGGAGCAACAAAGTTTCTCTCCCTCTGGTGATATACTGGCCCAAAGCCAAATTATCAGAGAAATTAAATTTTCCTTTATTATTCAAATAAATGGCATTGGCCTTCCTGCATCTTTTCAGAAAAGCTCTTCAAATAGATCGAGTGCTGTCACCCATTTGACCTTGTACAATATCCTGCGTTGAATTAAATTTCTCAACATAAACGAAAGCACCTTACAAAATGTTGAATTTTTATTTTATCAAAAGAGGCAAAGAAAATAACATTCTTCATAGTTAAACCTTTTCTATTTTACATACAAAGACATTTGGTTTAGCAGAGATGATTTATCAGATGGTCAAAATATCGCAGATGTGTCAATTTCTGACAGTTTAATCCATGCCTGCACATATGCTATCCGGGCAGGAGTACTATTGAAAATGGCCAAAACCCAAAAGCTAATACCTTTTTGGCCAGAATAATGCAATTATTTCTTTCTTGCTTTCAACATAAGCATACAATGCCATCTGTTACACAAAACAAACACGCACATCTCAATTATAGAATAATGCAGCTGCTTTGACAGACACTGGATCGCACTGCAAAACAGACTTGTAGAATTTTGTTTTAATCTGCATGTCATTCAGGAGACTCCTAATTAGCACCTACCTGCCTAAACCAATTAGTTTTTCTTGTTCTAATGCAGCACAATAGTTATCAAACATGTAATACATATTTTGAAATATGGAAGTTTTCATGTTTAATCTTTAATTTGCAGCATTTTAACATAAGCTTTCAGTCACATCTCTCATTGTGGTGTCATTCCCTTCTCCGTGTTATAATTGTCCTTCAGTCCATAATATGTGTGAAAAGAATAGAAGCAAAGGTCTCAGTTTTCAAAGTGATTGACCGTTTTTGTTGCATTTGCTCACATATCTGGTTGCTATTTTCAGGGCTATGGGGAAAGGGTGGGGGTTTGGGACTAGCTGAGTAGCTCTTGTAGAGAGCTGGCACAGACATGATGGGCTGAATGGCCTTCTTCTGTGCTGTAACCATTCTATGAATGATTCTATATTCTAAGTTATGTCATATCTCATGTTTGCTTTGTATTTGACAGCCACATTTTTCTTCAAGAATCTGAGGAAGGCATAAATCTAGCTTCATGATTGGCAACATGGGTATCAGGTCAGATGGTAGCTACTGATAATATTTGAGTTTTGCAGTACTCACATCAACAGTGAAAATGCAATAAAAGTGATACTGAAAATTTATCAACGAACCATATTTTCCTCTTGTTGTAGTTAAGTGGAAAATAGCCTACAGAGAAACTGGTTGAAACATGGTTAAAGTGGTGGCGGGGGTACATCTACTGCTTGATTCCCATCCTGTGACCATTTTAATACCACTTCTTTTGAGCAGCTGAGGGGCTCGCCGAACTTTGCCAGGAGCCTCATAAATTGATCCAAATTGGAGTCCTGTCACTTCGATAAGACTCCAATGCAATTTTAACAACCTACTGATCAGGGTATCTGCCATGGATATCTTCTTAACTAAACATGGCAGGCAAGAAATGGAGCTATTGTAAGAAACGTGTTAAAAGTTTTCTCTGTGAGGTCAGGACCCACAAGAGTTAGGTAAGTGGCAGCCGTGGCTCACTTGGTAGGACTTGAGCCCAAAAATCAAGTCTGACATTCCAGTGCAGCACTGGGGGAGTGCTGCACTGGCAGAGGTGCTGTCTTTCGGATGAGACATTAAACCAAGGCTCTGTCTGTCCTTTCAGTTGAATGTAAAAGATCCTGTGGCACTATTTTGAAGAACAGCAGGGGAGTTATCCCCGGTATCCTGGCGAATATTTATCCCTCAATCAACATCACAAAAACAGATTACCTGGTCATTGTTGTTTGTGGGAGCTTACTGTTCAAAAATAGGTTGCCGCATTTTCTACATTACTTCAAAAGTACTTCATTGGCTGTAAAGTGCTTTGAGATGTCTGGTGGTTGTGAAAGGTGCTACATAAATGCAAGTCTTTCTTTTAAGGAGTACTTACTCACAAAGTGCCTTTGCCTTTGCACCAAAACACTACCCCACCCCACACCACAAGATTTCTTGATGGCCGCTAAGCTGCTCAATCTTTGCGGGTTTTGAAGGCTGGCGAGCTGCATCTGGGAATCTACTTCAGGTAGGCACTGGTTGACAGGATGTAAATGAAGCCCAATCATAAAATCAATCAGGCCTCCCACTGCAGGTATCAGACATGTGCTTCCAACTGACTTCGCGCTCACGAGTTAAAATTCTCCCAAAACTACTTACCTGCAAAGAGATCCTTTCCCTTCTTTTGAGATGGCAAAGTGTCTTTAAACTGTTGAAAAATGGGATTGGTCATTCATCAAGATGTTCTCAGAGGAAATCTCATGAATTATGCTGTAGACTATGCCGTCCTAGTGTCATACATGAAACAGAAGGAGGCCATTCGGCCCATCGAGTCCATGCCAGTTCTCCATAGAGCTATTCACTCAGTCCCAATCCCCCACTCAATCCCCTTAGCCCTGCAAGTCTATTTCCTTCAAGTGGCCATCCAGTTTCCTTTTGAAGTCATTGATTGTCTTGGCTTCCAGCACCCTTGTGGGCAACGAATTCCTGGTCATTACCACCCGCTGCGTAAAAAAATTCTTCCTCATATTCCCCCTGCATCTCTTGCCCAAAACCTTCAACTGTGTCCCCTAGTCCGTGTACCATTTGTTAATGGGAACAGTTTTTCCTTTTCTAACTTATAATCTTGTCATAATCTTGTACACCTCTATCAAATCTCCCCTCAATCTCCTTTGTTCTAAGCAGAACAAGCCCATTTTTTCCAACCTAACCTTGTCACTAGAATCCCCCATCCCTGGAATCAATCTGGTGAATCTCCTCTGCACCCTCAGTTATTTCAGTAAATACAATCTGAAAAATCTGATTGACGATATTCCAGAGGACTAAGAAATCCTTTTCATATTGGTGTGGAAGGTAAGTTCCCATACTAATAATGTGTGAAATTCCGTGGAAGAAATCACATCCAGTAATTACTGAACCCAGTATTCCATAGACTCGGCCATGACAGGGTTCCAGAACCACTTGGTTCCAGACCTCATTACAGACTTGACCAAATAAGGGCAAAAGAGATGAATTTCAAAGGTGGGGTGAGAGTGACTATGATTGACATCAAGCCAGGATTCGACCAAGTGTGGTGCCAAGGAACCCTGCTAAACTGAAGTTAATGGCGATCAGAGGAAAAACTCACCAGTGGCTGGAGTCATACCCAGTACAAAGATGGTTGTGATTGTTGGAAACCATTTAATTCAGCCTCAGGACATCACTGCAGGAGTTCCTCAGGGCAGCATCCTAGGTCCAACTATCTTTGACTGTTTCATCAGTGACCTACACTCCATTATAAGGTCAGAAGTGGGGATGTTCGCTGATGATTATATGGTGCTCAGTTCAATTTGCAAATCTTCATATAATAAAGCAGTCCATTTCCTCTTTCAGCAAGACCTGGATAGCATCCAGGCTTGGGCTGATAATTGGCAAATAATATTCGCATCATACGTATCAGATAATGACCATCACCAACAGGAGAGGGGCTAACCATTTACCCTTGAAATTCAATGGCACTAACATCACCGAATCACTCGCCATCAACATCCTTGGCTCACCATTTACCAGAAGCTCAACTGGATCAGTCACATAAATGCTGTTGTTACTAGAGCAGGTGAATGTGGTGAATGGCTCACCTCCTGACTCCCTAAAACCTCTATACCACCTACAAGAGTGTGATGGAATACTCTCCACTTGCCTGGATGGTTGCAGCTGCAACAGTACTCAAGAAGCTCGACACCACCTTGGATAATGCAGTCTGCTTGACTGGCAGCCATCCAATACCTTGCACATCTACTTCCTCCTCCAGCAGTGCACAGTGACACCAGCATGTACCATCTACAAGATGCACTGCAGCAACTTACCAAGGCTTCTTTGATAGGTCCTCCCAAGTTCACGATCTCTTCTATCTAGAAGGACAAGGGCAGAAAGCTCATGGTACCATCACTACCTCAACTTCCTCTCCTAGTTGCACAACTTATCCTGCCTTGGACCTTCATTGTCACTGGTTCAAAGACCTGGAACTTGCTACCTAACAGCACTGTGGGAGTACCTACACCTCATGAACTGCAGCATTTCAAGAAGGTGGTTCACCACCAGCTCTTCAAGGGCAACTAGAGATAGGCTATAATTGCTAGCCTTTCGAGCAATACCCATATCCCAAGAATGACTTATTTAAAAATCATTATCACAAACACTATATTATCCAGTGTAAAATGATGTAATTTGAAAATTATGTTGATGTCTGTTATACTTTAATAAACCATGAAGGAAGCTACTTTTGTCCAAAAATTACATAAAAGTAAACCTAAAACAGGGTTTTAGTTTTGATGAAAGGTCACAGACCTGAAATGTTAATTCTGTTCCTCTCTCCACAGATGCTGCAAGACCTGCTGAGTATTTCCAGCATTTTCTATTTTTATTTCAGATTTCCAGCATCCCCAGTATTTTGCTTTTGAACCCTAAATGGTTGTTTAGACCAATTAAGGAGAAAGAAAGAACTTGCAGTTAGAAAGTTCCTTTCTTAACTTCAGGCCAATTAAATACTTTTGAAGTGTTATTACAACTGTAATGCAGGACACACAGCAGCCAATTTGCACACAAGGTTCCACAAACAGCAATGAGATAATGACCAGATAATCTGCTTTAGTGATAATGGCTGAGGAATACATTTTGATCAGGGCTCCTGAGAAGACTGCCCTGCTTTTCTAATTTGTGCCATGAGTTCTGTTCTGTCCACCTGAGAGGGCAGATGGAGCTTCAGTTTAATATCTCATCCGAAAGATGAGACGACTTAGTACCCAGACTACTGCACTGAAGTGTCAGCCTAGATTGTGTACTCTGGAGTGGGACTTGAACCCACAACCTTCTGACTCAGGCAAAGGAACTGGCTGTTCTATAACTGTTATCTCACACAATGCACCCTTATGGTGTACAATTGTAGAGAATAAGGAAAGGTATGTGCAATGTGCCATGTCACAAAGGTCTCCATGATGATTGAGGTTTGTGTACTGGCAATATAAGCTGATGAGTCAATAATATAATTACTGAAACTGCACTGTTTTGTTCACTTCCAGTAGTGCTGTGCAGAAACTCTGGCATTTTGCCTATCCTTTTTATTAATTACAGATTTGCTGCTCGTAAACAGTTAAGTATCTTTTATGCGCACACTGAGGAATTGTTTTTCTGCAGATTAACTGTTAAGAAGGCAGGATTTCCTTTCATCATTTTCTTCAATATTTTTTAAGAATGACAGAAAAACTATTGTTATTGATAGAAGAAAGGTTTACATGTTCAGATCTAAGAAAGCCTGCCTGTAAAACATAGTGGGTTAGAGTTTCTGCTTTGGGCACAATTGGGAAATTGTGTTCAAACTGCACTGGTTAAGGGGTATGGTAGTATAGTTATTATGCTACAGGACTAATAACCCAGAGGCCTGGACTAAAGATTCAGAGATATAGAAGTTCAAATCCCACCACATCAGCTGGGGAATTTAAATTCAATTAATTAAAAAAAATCTGGAATTTAAAAAATGCTAATATCAGTAATGGCAACCACTGTTCCAAGTTGTGTGGCCAGACAAAACATTTTAAAGGTCCCATGCATTTAAATGATGCAAATGGTGTGCACAACAACAAAATTAAAGGGCATATTAATGGTGATCATGAAACTGTTGGATTGTCGTAAAAATCCATCAGGTTCATTAATGTCCTTTCGGGAAGGAAATCTGCTGTCCTCACCCAGTTTGGCCTTTAGGTAACTGCAGACCCGCAGCAATGTGATTGACTCTAACTGCCCTAGCAATTCACTCAGTCGTATGCAAGAAAGCAGCTCACCCCCATCTCTTCAAGTGCAATTAAGGGTGGGCAATAAAAGCTGGACTTGTCAGCAACACCCGTATCCCTTGAATGAATTAAAAAGAAGTTTAGGTTACAGTTCAAGTTTCTGGCAAAATTCATGCCTAGTGGTGCCTCTGTGTTTATGAAAATGAGAGCAATTTGAAGAATATTCCCTATCCAGCATAATCGGCAAAATCTTGCAATTTTGACCCACAGGTCTGACCAGTTCCGAGAGGTGGGGCCTGATCTGATGAATTGGATTCTGAACCAAGATAAAAGGTGGCAAAAAACATGAACATAAGTGATTCTGGGCCTAACTTGCTTACATTTAAAATTCCCCTATCTTTTGTGCTGATTTGGTTGATTCCACTTGGATTGGCACTGATATCACTAGCGGCAATGAGTGGAAACGCTACCCCACTGTTCTTACCAGCATTATGCACCTTTCAAAAATTTAGAACTAATAGTAGATTAGGCACTAGAGAAAGCACAACATGCAGGGTCAACAATGGAAGAAATGGTGGTAGGTAGAAGATGCACATTGGTATGTAAGCATCATCTAATAAATTTACAGCATTTCAATTAGTTCTGTGCCCTAGAAAGAAATGTTTTGCATAATACATCTGCAGACTATTGACTAGCTGATCTGGCAAATGCGCTTTGCAGTGGTTTGGAAAGATCAGATAACATTACATTTATTGCTGTGGTAACCTTCACAGCTAGTGGAATAGCTGTCACTTTCCAGAAGATCCCTGCAGCTCAGGGACAACCTCTCTTTTGAAGCAGAGCTTGCAATGTCACACCTCCTCTGGCATGCCAAGTATGAGTGTTGAAGTCTGTAGATGAGGGTCATCAAATAGTGATGAATACAAACAAAAAGGGCAAGATCATATTTTGCTCTTGGAGACGATTATGGAGGTGCAGGGGGAAAACAACATGACAAGGGGCGCTGTTCCCGACGTTGCCCAGGCCCCCTGCCATTTTGTCTGGGGCGAGGAGGACGGCTTTCCCACCCCAGGTCAATTGAGGCCTTTAACTGGCCAATTAATGACCTTAAGGGCCTCTTCCCGCCTCTGCTCCGATTTTATTGAAGGCAGAGGGACTTGCCGCTGCATGGAGACACTGCCAAGTCAGACCTGGCAGCCTCCTAGCAGGGTTGGGGGGTGGTTCCTCCTTTGGAGGCAATTCACAGCCCCCGGAGGGTCCCCCGCTGGTGTTGGATGCTCCCCTCACCCCAGAAGATCCCATCCTCAGCAACAACCCACTCCAACAAATCACCGAGGCCTGCTGAATAGCCCTGATGACCCCGGGCCCCACTTACCTATCCCTGAATCTCCTTCGTCAGTACTGCAGGACATCCTGTTGCCAGTGGCCAGCAGCTCTGGAGGTAGGAGCTTGTCCCTTAAAGGGACGAGGCAGGTCCTCTCCCCGCCATCCGGCCCACTGCCAACACCACCGTCACAAGAATAAAATCTGGCCTAATACCTCAGGTGTTGTTGTCCCCCTCATGAATCAATCATCCTTATCTAAATCATGGAGCGTAAAAGAATCCCTAAAACCATTACCATCCTCAGTACTTTGAAAGTTACGAACAGCAATATTAGACAAAAAACAGAATCACAGAATTGTTATAGCGCAGAAGGAGGCTTTTCGGCCCATCTTGTCCGTACCAGCTGTCCGAAAGAGCAATTCACTTAGTGTCATTCCCCTGCCTTCTCCCCATAACCCTGCACATTCTTCCTTTTCATATAACTGTCTAATTCCCTTTTGAATGCTTCAATTGAACCTGCTTCCACCACACTCTCAGGCAGCGCATTCCAGACCTTAACCACTCGCTGTGTGAAAAAGATTTTCCTCATGTTGCTTTTGATTCTCTTATCCATAACTTTAAATCTGTGCCCTCTCATTCTCGATCCTTTCACGAATGGGAACAGCTCTTCCTATCCACTCTGTCCAGACCCCTCATGATTTTGAATACCTCTATCAAATCACCTCTCAACCTTCTCTTCTCCAAGGAAAATAATCCTAACTTCTCCAATCTATCTTCATAACTGAAGTTCTTCATCCCTGGAACCATCCTCCTGAATCTTTTCTGTATTCTCTCCAATGCCCTCACACCTTTCCTAAAGTGTGGCGCCCAGAACTGGACGCAATACTCCAGCTGAGGCCAAACTAGTGTCTTATATAAGTTCAACATAACTTCCTTGCTTTTGTACTCTATGCCCCTATTAATAAAGCCCAGGCTACTGTATACTTTATTAATTGCTCTCTCAACCTGTCCTGTCACCTTCAATGATTTATACACATATACACCTAGGTCCCTCTGCTCCTGCACCCCCTTTATTGTCTCTCCATGTTCTTCCTACCAAAATGAATCACTTCACATTTCTTTGCATTGAACTTCATCTGCCACAAATCTGCCCATTCCATCAATTTTTCTATGTCCTTTTGCAGTTCTAAACTATCCTCCTCACAGTTCACAATGCTTCCAAGTTTCATATCATCTGCAGACTTTGAAATTGTGCCCTGTACATCAAGATCCAGGTCATTAATATATATCAGGAAAAGCAAGGGTCCCAACACTGACTCCTGGGGAATTCTACTACAAACCTTCCTCCAGCCCGAAAAACATCCATTAACCACTATTCTTTGTTTCCTGTCACTCAGTCAATTCCGTATCCATGTTGCTACTGTCCCTTTTATTCCATGAGTTATAACTTTGCTCACAAGTCTGTTGTGTGGTACTGTATCAAATGCCTTTTGAAAGTCCATGTACACCACATCAACTGCATGGCCCTTGACAATCCTCTCTGTTACCTCCTCAAAAAAAACTCCAGCAAGTTCGTTAAAACATGATTTTCCCTGAAGAAATTCAGGCTGGCTTTCTTTAATTCACTTTGCATTTGTCCATGTGACTATTAATTTTGTCCCGAATTATTTTTTCTAGAAGATTCCCACTACTGAAGTTACACTGACTGGCCTGTAGTTGCTGGGCTTATTTTTACACCCTTTTTTGAACAAGGGTGTAACATTTGCAATTCTTCAGTCCTCTGGCATCACCCCCGAGTCTAAGGAAAACTGAAAAATTATGGCCAGTGCCTTTGCAAATTCCAAACTCACTTCCCTCAGTATCCTTGGATGCATCTCATCTGGTCCTGGTGCCTTATCCACTTTAAGTACAGACAGCCCATCTAATCTGTCTTTCTTATCAATTTTAAACACTTCTAGTGTCTGAATTAACGCAATAGTAAGGAAGGATATTAGCTCTGACGATGTGGAATCTGTACGGGTAGAGCTGAGAAACACTAAGGGACAGAAAATGTTAGTGGGAGTTGTATATAGACCCCCAAATTGTAGTGGTGATGTTGGGAATGGCATTAAACAGGAAATTAGAGACACATGCGATAAAGGAACATCTGTAATTATGGGTGACCTTAATCTGCATATAGATTGGGCAAATCAAATTAGTCACAATACCGTAGAGGAGGAATTCTTGGAGTGTATACGGGATGGTATTTTGGACCAATACGTTGAGGAACCAACTATAGAACAGGCCATCCTAGACTGGGTATTGTGTAATGAGAGAGGAATAATTGACAATCTAGTGGTGCGAGACCCCTAGGGGATAAGTGACCATAATATGACAGAATTCTTCATCAAGATGAAGAGTGACGTAGTTGATTCTGAGACTAGGGTCCTGAATCTTAGTAAGGGAAACTACAAAGGTATGAGGCACGAGTTGGCTATGATGGATTGGGAAACGTTTCTTAAAGGGATGACGGTGGATAGGCAATGGCAAACATTTAAAGAGCGCTTGGATAAACTGAAACAATTGTTTATCCCTGTCTGTCACAAAAGTAAAACGGGAAAGGCAGCCAAACCATGGCTTACAAAGGAAATTAGAGATAGCATTAGACCCAAGGAAGAGGCATAGAAATTTGCCAGAATAAACAACAGACCTGAGGATTGGAAGCAGTTTAGAATTCAGCAAAGGAGGACCAAGGGATTGATTAAGAAGGGGAAAATAGAGTATGAGAGCAAGCTTGCAGGGAACATAAAAACTGACTGTAAAAGTTTCTATAGGTATGTGAAGAGAAAAAGATTGGTGAAGACAAATGTAGGTCCCTTACAGTCAGAAACAGTGGAATTTATTATGGGGAACAAAGAAATGGTTGACCAACTAAATGCATATTTTGGTTCTGTCTTCACAAAGGAGGACACAAATATCATACCAGAAATGTTGGGGAACACAGGGCTTAGTGAGAGAGAGGAACTGAAGGAAATCAGTATTAGTAGAGAAATGGTGTTGGGGAAATTGATGGGATTGAAGGCCGATAAATCCCCAGGGCCTGATGGTATGCATCCCAGAGTACTTAAGGAAGTGGCCCTAGAAATAGTGGATGCATTGGTGGTCATCTTCCAAGATGCTATAGACTCTGGAACAGTTCCTACAGATTGGAGGGTAGCTAATGTAACCCCATTATTTAAAAGGGGAGGTAGAGAGAAAACAGGGATTTATAGATCAGTCAGCCTGACGTCAGTAGTGTGGAAAATTCTAGAGTCCATTATAAAAGATCCTATAACAGAGCACTTGGAGAACAGTGGTAGAATCGGACAGTCAGCATGGATTTACGAAAGGGAAATTATGCTTGACAAATCTACTAGAATTCTTTGTGGATGTAACTAGTAGAGTTGATGAGGGGCAGCCAGTGGATGTGGTTTATTTGGACTTTCAGAAGGCTTTCGACAAAGTCCCACATAAGAGATTAGTGTGTAAAATTAAAGCGCATGGGATTGGGGGTAGTATATTGCGATGGATAGAAACTTGGTTGGCGGACAGGAAACTTTGGTAGCAAAAACAGGAAGGCAGATTATTATCTGAACGGCTATAAACTGAGAGAAGGGAATATGCAGCGAGACCAGGGTGTTCTCGTACACCAGTCGCTGAAGGTAAGCATGCAGGTCCAAAAGGCGGTAAAAAGGGCAAATGGTATGTTGGCCTTCATAGCGAGAGAATTCGAAGTACAGGAGCAGGGATGTCTTGCTGCAATTATACTGGGCCTTGGTGAGGCCACACCTGGAATATTGTATGCAGTTTTGGTCTCCTTATCTAAGGAAGGATTTTCTTGCTTTCGAGGGAATGCAGCGAAGGTTTACCAGACTGATTCCTGGGATGGCGGGACTGACGTATGAGGAGAGATTGAGTCGGTTAGGATTATATTCGCTGGAGTGAGGAGGGATCTCATAGAAACCTATAAAATTCTAACAGGACTTGACAGGGTAGATGCAGGAAGGATGTTCCCGATGGTGGGGGAGTCCAGAACCAGGAGTCATAGTCTAAGGATACGGGGTAAACCTTTCAGGACTGAGGTGAGGAGAAATTTCTTCACCCAGATAGTGGTGAGCCTGTGGAATTCGCTACCACAAAAAGCAGTTGAGGCCAAAACATTGTATGTTTTTCAAGAAGGAGTTAGATATCGCTCTTGGGTCTAAAGGGATCAAAGGGTATGGGGCGAAAGCGGGAACAGGTTACTGAGTTAGATGATCAGCCATGATCATAATGAATGGCGGAGCAGGCTCGAAGGGCCGAATGGCCTGCTCCTGCTGCTATTTTCTATGTTTCTACGAATTACTTCCTCTTTCACCATTGCCTTGGTTGCACTTTCTTCCTTGCTAAAGACAGATGTAAAGTATTCATTTAATACCTCAGCTATGCCCTCTGCCTCCATGAATAAATCCCCTTTATAGTCCCGAATCAGTCCAACTCCTCCTTTTACCACCCTTTTACTATTTATATGTCCATAGAAAACTTTGGAATTCCCTTTAATGTTAGCTGCCAGTCTCTTTTCATGCTTTCTCTTTGCTTCTCATTTTGCTTTTTCACTTCCCCTCTGGACCTTCCATATTCAGCCTGGTTCTCAATAGTATTTTCTAACTGGCATCTGTCATAACCAAAATTTTTCTTCTTTATCTTAATCTCTACCTCTTTTGTCATCCAGGGAGCTGTGGATCTGTTTACTCTACCTTTCCCCTTCGAGGGAGCATACCTTGATTGTACCCGAACTATCTCTTCTTTGAAGGTAGCCCATTGTTCAGCTACCGTTTTTCCTGCCAACCTTTGGCTTCAATTTATTCGCCCCAGCTCCATTCTTACCCTATTGAAGTTTGCTTTTTCTCAGTTAATTATTCTTACTCTGGATTGTTCTTTGTCCTTTTCCATAGTCAGCCTAAACTTTATGATACCATGATCACTGTCCCCTAAATGCTCTCCTGCTGATACTTGATCCACTTGGCACACCACATTCCCAAGAACCAGGTCTCGCAGTGCCTTCTTTCTTGTTGGACTAGAAACACACTGCTGGAGAATATTTTCCTGAACACACTCTAAGAACTCTTGCCCCTCACTGCCCTTTACACTACTACTATCCCAGTCTATGTTTGGATAATTAAAGTCCCCCATTATAATCACCCTATAATTTTTGCACCTCTCTGTAATTTCCTTGCAAATTTCTTGCTGCACGTCCTTCCCATTAGTCGGTGGCCTATCGACAACATCGAGCAATGTAACTGCACCTTTTTTGTTTTTTTAGCTCTCGCCAAATTGATTCTGACCTCAACCCCTCTGGGACATCCTTTTTCTCCAGCACTGCAATGCTCTCCTTAATCAATACCTCCACCCCTCCCCCTTTTATCCCTTTCCTATCTTTCCTGAACACCTTGTATCCAGGAATATTCAATACCCAGTTTTGCTCTTCTTTCAGCCAGGTCTCTGTTATAGCCACAACACATGGTAATCTGCGCCTGTAACTCACCAATCTTATAAACAGCACTCTGTGCATTCACAAACATGCACATTAACCCTGATTTAGACTTTATTACTTTCTCCCTTACTCTGACCCTACCTAATAACTTATTATTCTCTACTCTAGTGCTATCTATCTCTCCCAGTATTCTTTATACCTTGGTTTTCCTCTCTGATATTTCCTCCTGGTTCCCACAGCCCTGCCAAGTTAGGTTAAAGTTGATAACCAAACAATGTTAAAATGCAGAAATGTCCCCTTCCATAGCAAAATAAACTAATGCTGGGATCTAAATGATACTGCTCCTTCCAAAAAAACTCCAGAAATTTTGATTTAACTTTTGGAATGGTAACCTAGCTTTAAGATTCCAACTTCAGCAGGGCAAGCCACTGAGCAGATCAGTCACGCAGGCAGTTTATATGAGTGAGCTAAGTTTAGCCAACTTCAGTATAAAGTTTATTATCATAATCCATCCTTCTGCCATGAGTGTATGCCTAAAATGCTACACTTCCCGCACGCGCAGCTTCTGTGACCTGTGCTTCGACCCCTGCAGTTCTTCTGGGGTCAGGCTCATTTAAATATCTCTGGCAAGCCCATGACAGTATTTGAATCACTGTTGGTTCCAAGGCCTGCAATAAAAAATACATACTTTTAAAAATTTGCACCTTGCCTATTACAATTGATTGTAACTAGGCTTCCTGGTTTTTGCATTTTTAAAGCTTCCTTCTGCTACTTTAGCAATGCTGGATACTAAGAATACAATCATGTTCCTAACACGGTCCAGTTTCTTCGATCTAGAATACACTGCATGAAAGAATGATGGAAGCAGATGCAACTGTAACTTTCAAAAGGGAATTGGATTATATACTTGAAAAGAAAATAATTGCAGAATTATGACCTCATTCTATGCTGTAAAATTCTAGGATACAACGGGTGGAATTTTATGCTGTCCCCCCTGGCGGGTTTGGAGGCATAGGGAGCATAGAATTGGGTGGGATGGTGGTGGGCGGGGGTGGTGGGGGGAGCCCCGCCACCATCCTGCCTGCGCTGAAATTTAGGCCAGGGCAGGAAGGCCTGTGAATGACTGCTGCCATTTAAAGCCCTTAACTGGGTAATTAACCCCCAATTAAGGGCCTCTTCCCGCCGCAGCCGCAATCACCCATGTGGCGGGTGGCCGCTTGGGAAGCACAGCACGAAAAACAGCTTCTCAGCTCTGGAGTGGAGCGGGTGTCCCTTGTTCAAAGGCACATTGACTGAAAAGGAGACCTGGCATTGTAAAGGAGGGGCCCACTGAGGGCCACCCTCCTGCCCTTGCTGCCGACGTCCCTCCCCCACAACTCCCAACCCACGAGACCCCTCCTGCCCTGACCTGCCTTAAGCCTGGTTCCAGCGCTGCTCCTCTGTGTCTGGTTGCTGCAGCTACAGCAGCAGCCACTGCCTCCACAGTGGAAGGCCCACCTCTGTCCAGTTAAGTGCTTGATTGGCACTAAATTCGGTGGGTTTCCCTGAAGTCGAGACCCCTGCCACCAACATAAAATTCCCCCCCAAAGTTTCACCCAGTATTACTAAGAGATTAATAACAGAAGTACCTCAGGTGACCAATTTACTTTTATCATTATTTTAACATTTGAATATGTATTTGAGGAAGTGAACGCAAAATCTGGTGTTACGTCCAGCAGAAAATCTCGGATGTGGGGATGAATGTTGGGAGAGCCACACATCATGCTCCCACCATCCATAAACTACCAGTGGGTGCATGTTCATCAGGAAATCTGAGCCACTGTATGCCTAATTCACACACAATGCATTCTTACTGTAAGAATATCTGTGGATACGTTATGTTTAGTATTAACCTGCCATCTCATCTTGTGTGGAGGAAAATTCCTTCTTCTGAAGACTTAACGCGTCAGAGAGCAGCAGTGAGAAGAAGATCCCAAATAATGTGGGTGTGAGAACACAGCCCTGTTTCACACCACTCAGGATGGGAAAGGAGTCTGATGAGGCACCATTTTGCTGAATTGTGCCTTTCATATTGTCATGGAATGAGGTGATGATACTTAGTAGCTTTGGTGGACGGCCGATCTTTGCTAGTAGTCTGCAGAGACCACGTCTACTGACGAGGTCAAAGACTTTGGTGAGATCTATGAAGGCAATGTAAAAGGGCATCCATTGTTGCAGCATTTCTCCTATAGCTGGCGAAGGGAGAATAGCATATCAATAGTGGATCTCTGCTCGAAAGCCGTACTGTGCCTCAGGGTAGACACACTCAGCCAGCTTCTGGAGTCTGTTTAAAGTGACTCGAGCAAAGGCTTTCCCCACTGTGCTGAGCAGGGAGATTCCACGGTCGTTGTTGCAGTCACCCCGGTCACTCTTGTTCTTATAGAGGGTGATGATATTGGCATCGAACATGTCCTGTGGTACTGCTCCCTCAACCTTGCACAGGCAAAGCAGTTCATGGAATGCTGACAGTATAACAGGCTTGGCACACTTGGTTCTTTCAGGGATAATGCCGTCCTTTCCAGAGGCTTTTCCGCTGGCTAGAGAAGCGATGGCGTTACTGAGCTCCGATTTTGTTGGCTGTTCGTCCAGCTCATCCATGACTGGCAGAGACTGAGCTGCATTGAGGGCGGTATCAGTGACATCATTTTCTCTGGAGTACAGTTCTAGGTAGTGCTCCACACAGCGGTCCATTTGCTTGCTTTGGTCAGCGATTGTTTCCCCTGATTTAGACTTGAGGGGAGCGATATTCTTGATAGTTGGCCCAAAAGCTCGCTTAAGGCCGTCATACATTCCTCTGATGTTATTCAACCTTACCTGTCTTACAGCGAAGACCAAAGTACAGAAAGTCCTCATCAGGGAACTCCTCTTTGCTGACGATGCTGCATGAACATCCCACACAGAACAGTGTCTGCAGAGACTCATCAACAGGTTTGCGGCTGCCTGCAATGAATTTGGCCTAACCATCAGTTTCAAGAAAACGAACATCATGGGACAGGACATCAGAAATGCTCCATCCATCAATATCGGAGACCACACTCTGGAAGTGGTTCAAGAGTTCACTTACTTGGGCTCAGCCACCACCAGTAACCTGTCTCTCGATGCAGAAATCAGCAAGCGCATGGGAAAGACGTCTGCTGCTATGTCCAGACTGGCCAAGAGAGTGTGGGAAAATGGCGCACTGACACGGAACACAAAAGTCCAAGTGTTTCATGCCTGTGTCCTCAGTACCTTGCTCTGCAGCAGTGAGGCATGGACAACGTATGTCAGCCAAGAGCATCGTCTCAGCATCTTCGCTGTCTCCGGAGAAACCTTGGCATTAGGTGGCAGGACTGTATCTCCAATGCAGAAGTCCTCAAGGCAGCCAACATCTCCAACATGTATGCCCTACTGAGCCAGTGGTGTTTGAGATGGCTTGGCCATGTGAGCCATGGCAGAATCCCCAAGGACATATTGTACAGTGAGCTCGTCACTGGTATCAGACCCACCAGTCATCCATGTCTCCAATTTCAAGACGTCTGCAAACGCGACATGAAGTCTTGCGACATTGACCACAAGTAGAGGGAGCCAGTTGCCAGCAATCACTAGAGCTGGCAGACAGCTATAAAGGCGGGGCTGAAGAGAGGCGAGTTGAAGAGACTCAGCAGTTGGCAGGGAAAGAGACAGCAGTGTAAGGAGACAGCCAACTGTGTAACAGCCCCGACAACCAGCTTTACCTGGAGTGCCTGTGAAAGAGTCTGTCACTCTAGAATTGGCCTTTATAGCCACTCCAGGCTCTGCTTCACAATCCACTGACCACCTCTAGGCACTTACTCATCGTCTCTCGAGACAAGGAGGCCAAAAAGGAAAAAAAAGGATTGTTTAGTATTTCTAAACATCCTGTGTTATAATATTATGCTGCTATACTATCAGAATTTCAAATAAATTTATCTGATTCAACTGTATTTCATTTCCAGAACAGTCTATCAAAGGGTATCATATAAGAAATTAATATACTCTATTTCTCGTTTGCAGGCACTTTTTAAATTTAGAGGTTTGTAGTAAATATAATTTAACATCAATACAAACAAAGAAATAATATTCTATAAATTTCAGGCTGGTTTTTATGGGCCCCTCTGAGGTGGGGTAGGAGGTGGGGTTGGCCAGAGAATTGGGACAGTGGCAAAGGAGCGGAGGGCCCGTTGCTACCCCGTCACCAAGCGATTTTGCCGGGGGCATGATAGGCCGATGACGTCCTTCCTGCCAGAGGCCAATTGAGACCCTTAAGTGGCCTATTAATGGCTACTTAAGGGCCTCTTCACGCCGCTGCTGGAATCTAACCAGTGGTGGAGTTGCCTTCGCCACATGGGGAAGGTGCCTTGTAAAACAAGACGAACTCCTTGTGGTCTTGGGGAGGGGGGCGCAGTGTCCCTCCTCCGTGGGCAATCTGTGGCCCATAGAGAACCCTCCCCCACCCCACTGGCCAAACCACTACCTCCATGGACCCCCTCCCCCTGCCTGGACTTCACGCCCACACCCCCTCGCTGGGGCCTTTCAAACTTTCTTGGCAACCCCTTCTCACTTACCTGAGGTCTGGGTTTCAATGCTCTGCCTGGCTCCAAGGCCTCTGCAGTACCGGCAGTGGCTGCCACTCATGGTAGCTCTGCTAATAATGCTGAGCTTCTGGCCGTGTAAATGGTCGGCAGCTCTTGCAGGCGGGATCCTCGTCTTTAAAGGCACAGAGATCCTGGAGCTGGAAACTTCACCTCCAGAACAATTGAGGATCGTGCCAGGGGCATGAAAAAGCCAAGGCGGGGCTCCCCCCACCCCCCCCACCTTTTGGCCCGGTGCAGGAAGGCACCCCTCCTCCACAAGATCCCGACCAATCTGCAAATATGCTGAGCTGGATTTAGTGTATGAGGCACGGCTCCTGGCGCCAGGCCAAAAAGGCTTGGGGAACCCCCGCCTCTGCCTTTTCATGCCCCCCCACCCCGCCCCACCGGAGCGACCCTCCAGTCTTTTTCTATCAAAATTTCATGAGCCAGGATCCCTATCCCTTTAAAGACGGGGATCCCACATCCATGAGCTGCTCAGTACTATCGGCAGCGCCACCAGGAGCAATGCCGCTGCTGATATTGTAGAGGGCTCGGACACAGGCCCAGCAGTGGATCCCCGGACCAGAGGTAGGTGATTTGGGGTACTTGGGCCAGTCTGGAAGGCCCCAGCGAGGCGGGTGGGGGGCAAGAGGAAGGTCGTGCAGTCCAGAGGGAGGGGGTTCCCAGAGGGTGAAGTGATGATTCCTGATGGGAGTCCTCCTTGGGTCACAGATTTCCCATGGAGGAGGGACTCCCTCCCAAGCCTGCAGGGAGGTTGCCTCATGTTACAAGGTGACCTCCCTGCATGGCAGAATCCCCCCACCGCTGGTAAGATCCCAGTGGCGGTGGGAAGAGGCCCTGAGTTGGACATTAATAGGCCACATAGGGCCTCAATTGGCCTCTGGGTGGGAAGGCTGTCACTGGCCTATCCCGACCACAGGAAGATTGCTTGGCGACAGGGAGGGACGGGCCATCTTCCCAACTAACACCCGTTGTGATTCTCTGTGCCCCCCTGCCTCTGCACCGCCTCAGGGGGGCCCTATAAAATTCAGCCCTATATTTCTATGAGACATACTGACGTGTTCAAATCTATGCCCAATACAATGTTTTAAAATATTTGTATTGGACATATCTGGACTTAAATCCAACACAATATTTTTAAAAATAAGATTGTTGTAACATCTAAACACTGCAAATGTACAATACTGGACCATTTTAATAAATTACTGCACTGTTCTTGTGTAAGTATAGGGAATAAAAGTAATGACACAATATCACAAATCAGCTATTTAATTTTGTATTTCCATTGGTGAAACAATAAACAATCGACAGTTTTCTATCTGTGCAAACTAAGTACCAATTAAAGTACATATTTCATTGCCAGGATGTAAATTCCTCTGTTTCCATTTAACAGTAGTAATCAAAACAAAAAGAAAACAGAAAGGAGATAAAGAACATGAAGGTTAACAAGACATTTGATGATTTTGAAGGAAGTTATGCAGCAACTTTAATAATATTAGCAATAAGCAGAAAAAAATATTTTGGCCCAGAATTTGCTGGAGCGGGCATATCATGGCGAGTGCATGAGTTGGATTTTTTTCCTTCACCCTTCAGCTCTAATTACTTTTGCGCTGAAAATTGCTGGAAGTGCAAGTTGATAATGGTGCAGTGAAGTCAGCAGGGCATCTGGGACTTACAGAACCACAGGATCAATATTCTACCTCCTTAACAAATGAAATTTGAGGACAAAGAAAGAAAAAGAGTGAATGAGGGAGAAAGTAATAGTGTGAATTAGAGTCAAATCAGACACAGAAAGAGAGAGAAGGAAAGACTGGTTAGTAGGGTACTAAGAGGTGGAAAGGCAAAGTAAGAAAATAAAATTAAAACTTTAAAATCTAAAAACCACCCAGAACAATTTCCTACCTGCAGGATTGAAACTCTTCAGTTTCAATTGATCCTGTTCTGGGCCTCCAAGTTGGCCTTTCAGGAACATATATAACCCCACTAACAGGGTCGTAATGCCGTTAAATAGTAGCCCAAACCTCTGGGGGGAAGCTTAATTCATATTTATGCCACAAATCAAGCAATTTCTTGACATTCAATAGGAGGTTGATGCCAGTCTCCCATTTCTGTGAGGTTAATGGAGGAGCAGCACAAATCACCCAGCAATTTGTAGCAATTCATAATGGTATATCTCTACCTTGCCACAAATTGCCGGGTTTTTTAGGCACTAATAACAGTGTGTGCTGTGAACTTGCCACTTTGATCCAGCAAATTCAGGGTCATTATGTTATCATGAACCTAAAATATGATACTACCTGCCTACTACAATTAGAAAGTAAGAGGAGGAGTGGGGTCGATTAAAGACTAAGAGGGTAATATATGCCGAGAGACGCGGGGCAAGGCTAATATACTTAATGAGCACTTTGTATCAGTGTTCACTAAGGAAATGGAGGCTGACAAAATAATCAGTAGAAGCAGAGAGAGTAGAGGCAATGGACAGGGTGGAGGTACTAAAAAGGCTTGCTATGCTTAGGGTAGGTAAGTCACCTGGTCCAGATGGCTTGCATCCCAGATTGCTAAAGGAAGTGGGAGTGAAGATAGCGGAAGGGCTTGCCGTAATCTTTCAATCTTCCATGGATACAGTTGAGGTGCCAGAGGCTTGAACAGTGGCAAATGTGACACCCTTATTCAAGGAAGGGTGTAAGGACAAGCCAAGCAACTACAGGCCAGTTAATTTAACGCCAGTGGTGGGTAAGGTTTTTAGAAACAATAATCAGGGAAGAGGGAGAGATCTGAGTTAATTAAGAAAAGCTAGCATGGATTTGTAAAAGGGAGATCATGCTTGACTAATCTAATTGAATTTTTTGATGAAGTAACAGAAAAGGTTGATGAAGGGAATGCAGTAGATGTTATTTATATGGATTTTAAGAAAGCATTTGATCGGGTATCACATAAAAGACTGGTTAACAAAATTGAGACTCATGGATTAGGAGGGTCAGTGTCCAATTGGATAAAAAATTGGCATAAGGACAGATAATAGTGAGTCGTAGTAAATGATTGTTTTTCAGATTGGAGGATGGTAGACAGTCGTGTTCCACAAGGGTCAGTTCTGGGACCACTGCTTTTTTGCTATATATAAATGATTTTTTATCTTGGAATACAGAGTAGCATTTCAAAATTTGCCAATGTCACCAAACTTGTAGGTGTGGCAAACAGTGAGCCACCTGCAACAGAACATAGATAGACTCACAGAATGGGCAGACAAGTGTCAGATGGAATTTAAAACTGACAAGTGGGGATGGATTTTGTGGAGGAGGCGGTGCTCCCAGCGCCGGTAAGATCCCAGCGGCGGTGAGAAGAGACCCTCAAGTGGCCGTTAATAGGCCACTTAAGGGCCTCAATTGGCCTCCGGGTGGGAAGGCCTATCCCGCCCCCAAAAAAACTGCTTGGCAACAATAGCACAGTTCTAAAGAGTGTGCAGGAACAAAAGGATCTGGGGGTGCATGTGCATCAGTCTTTGAAGGTTACAGGACATATTGATAGAGTGGTTAGTAAAGCATATGGGATCTTGGGCTTTATAAAAGAGGCATTGAGTACAAATGCCGGGAAGTTATGCTGAATCTTTTACAAAGCTCTGGTTAGGTCCCAACTGGAGTATTGCGCATCTAGTTCTGGTCACCACATTTTAGGAAGGATGTGTGGGTCCTTGAAAGGGTGCAGAGGAGATTTAAAGAATGGTTCCAGGGATGGGGAATTTTAGTTACAAGGTTAGGTTGGAAAAGCTGGAGTTGTTCTCCTTACAACAAAGGAGATTAAAGGGAGATTTAATAGAGTGTATAGGATTATGATAGGCTTAGACAAGTTAGACAAGGAAAAACCGTTTCCATTAACTAATGGTACAAGGACTAGGGTTCACAGATTGAAGGTTTTGGGCAAGAGATGCAGAGGGAATATGAGGAAGAACATTTTTATACAGTGGGTAGTGATGACCTGGAACTCGCTGCCCACAAGGGTGGTGGAAGCGAAGACAATCAATGACTTCAAAAGGAAATTGGATGGCCACTTGAAGGACATAAACTTGCAGGGCTATGGCGATCGAGCACGGGTGTGAGATTGACTGGATAGCTCCGTGGAGAACCGGCATGGACTTGATGGGCTGAATGGCCTCTTCTGTGCCATAAATGACTCTATGACTGGAAGTAGTACTTTTAATAAGGTATTGTGGGCTCATACATTTATATTGCCACCATCTCAGAACTGTGGCAGTTTGGGATTCACTTTTGCAGTTTCAGGTTATTAATGTGGTAGAAAATACATGTTCAGAAAGCTAATTCAGAATTTACAAGGACCAAGGTTTAAATTGATATGGATAGATCGATGTTTGAAAATTCTGAACAGAACTGAGCTGAGATCCAGATTAAAGCTGGCACTCAAACTTCTCAACAGATCCAAATAACTTTTTTTATTTGACGCTCTATTTCCTTAGATTCCCATCACCTTCCTACTTGTTTACCTCCAAATAGCTTGGAGCCAAATATTTTTTTTGCCACTCTGACAGACTCAATGAGAGTTTGCCGGAAACTAGGCAAGGACACATATGTGTCAGATCCTGACCAAGCACTCATATTTCTGGGCCATCCTTGTGGGTTGGAGTTTCCACTTATCCCTTAGAAGACCATTGATATAAGAGGGGCAAGAGGATTCCAATTCCAAATGTTGAAGTTCTTACAACGCAAGCCCAAATAGTATGGAATCCTATGTTCACTTGTCTGAGTTGGATGTGTAAAATTAACAAGAGTGGTAACATGCAACTTTCCACACTAAGCAACCCTGTAGTTTTAATGAGCGCATGTTGCTTTGTCGTATACTGTGCTTAGCAGAATAGGACTGAGGTGAGGATGGGAACACTGCAATTGGCAAAGATGCACCTTTACTTTTCCAGTTACAGAGATACCATCCTCCTAGGCATGACCCATAAAGTTCTTTTTAGGGATAAAGGAGCTTTGAGTGGAATTTGGTTTAGCAATACTGTCCTGTTTATGCCGCTCTGTACAGTGGACCTGTTCTTGAATCTTAGCTTCATTAGTAAAGGAGGTGGGAGTCGTCCAGAGTCTGGGTTCTACATTTTAGTTCCTCTATAATTAACTCAGCCCAGAAGCTTTTCCTTTCTTTTCATGGCTAATATTCTGAAACCATTACATACTTATTCAAGTCCAGTTGATTAACTGTGATGTTCTTCTCACCCAGTTGCTAAACATTGTGTGTGGGACACATAATGAAATGTTTCAGAATAATATGAAAGGTGGAATTAAGCACTTGGATATGGTTAAAGTAATGGTTTGATTAAAATAATACATGTTTCTCTCTCTTCTCCCTCCTTAAGGATAGACTATTTTTGAAAACTGCAGAATATGGAATCACCATATACCGAAGTGTAACATAGTAATTCCTGGTCTCAGATTTTAAATCCAGAATATAGAGAGCTGTACAGTAGCTAGGTGCGTGGTAATTTTTTGTATTCGTTCATGGTATATGAGTGCCATTGGCTGCCCATCCCTTATTGTCGTTGAGAAGGTGGTGGTGAATCACCTTCTTGAACTGCTGCAGTTCATGTGGTGTGGGGTGAGGGAGTGGGGGCGAGGGGGGTGTAGTTCCAGGATTTTGACCCAGTGATAATGAAGGAATAGTGATACAGGATAGTCAGGATGGCATGTCACTTGGAGAGGAACTTGTCGGTGCTAGTGTTCCCATGCAGCTACTATCCATGTTCTTGGTAGACGTCACGGGTTTGGAAGGTGCTGTTGAAGGAGCCTTGGCGAACTGTGGCAGTGCATCTTGTATATGGTACACACTGCTGTCACTGTGCGTCGGTGGTGGAGGGAGTGAATGTTTAAGGTGGTGGATGGGGTGGGTTGATCAAGTGGGCTGCTTTGTCCTGGATGGTGTCGAGCTTCTCAAGTGTTGTTGGAGCTACACTCATCCAGGCAATTGGGGAGTATTCCATCACACTCCTGACTTGTGCCTTGTAGATGGTGTAAAGGCTTTGTGGAGTTAGGAGGTGAGTTACTCACTACAGAATTCCTAGCCTCTGACCTGCTCTTGAAGCCACAGTATTTATATGGCTGCTCCAGTTAAGTTTTTGGTCAATGGTAACCCACAGGATGTTGATGGTGCGGGATTCAGCAATGGTAATGCTGTTGAACAGCAAAGGGGAATGGTTGGATTCTCTCTTGTTGGAGATGGTCAATGCTTAGCACCTGTAGGCGCAAATATTACTTACCACTTATCAGCCCAAGCCTGAATGTTATCCAGGTTGTGTTGCATGCAGGCATGGACTGCTTCAGTATCTGCGAAGTTGTGAGTGGTACTGAATACTGTGCAATCATCAACTAACACCTGATTTCTGACCTTATGACAGAGCGAAGTTCATTGATGAAGAAGCTGAAGATTGTTGGTCCTAGGAGACTATCCTGAGGAACTTCTGCAGCAATGTCCTGGGGCTGAATTGATTGGCCCCCGACAACCACAACCATCTTTTATGCTAGATATGACTTCAACCAGTGGAGAGTTTTCCCTTGATTCCAATTGACTCCAGTTATGCTAGGGCTCCTAGGTGCCACACTTGGTCAAATGCTGTCTTGATGTCAAGGGCAGTCACTTTCATCTCACCCCTGAAATTTAGCTCTTTTGTCCATTTTTGGACCAAGGCTGTAATGAGGTCTGGAGCAGAGTGGCCCTAGCAAAACCCAAACTCAGAATCAGTGAGTAGGTTATTGCTGAGTAAGTGCCGCTTGAGAGTACTGTTGACAGACGACACCTTCCATCACTTTGTTAATGATTGAGAGTCGACGGATGGGATGGTAATTGGCTGGATTAAATTTGACCTGCTTTTTATGGACGGGACAGACCTGGGCAATTTTCCGTATTTTCAAGTAGATGCCAGCGTTGTAGCTGTATTGGAAAAGCTTGACTAAGGGCGTGGCTAGTTCTGCAGCACAAGTCTTCAGTACTACAGCTGGGATGTTGTCAGGGCCCATTGCCTTTGCTGTATCCAGCGCATTCAGTTGCTTCCTGATATCATGTGGATTGAATCGAATTGGCTGAAGACTGGCATCTGTGAGGACCTCAGGAGGATGCTGAGATGGATCATCAACTCGGCACTTCTGGTTGAAGGTGGATGCAAATGCTTCGACCTTGCGTTTTGCACTGACATGCTGGGCTCCCCCATCATTGAACATATGGATGTTTGTGGAGCATCCTCCTTCGATTAGTTGTTTAATTGTCCACCACCATTCATGACTGGATGTGGCAGGACTACTGTGTACTCAGAACATGCCAAGTATCTGTGTTTTATGTGAACACTTTGCATTTAGAGTTTTATATTGCCCTGCGTGTACTGTAGCAGTTCTACACTTTTACACAAGCAGTTCTGTTATTGTCAAGGGGGCGCCGGGAGCTGATAGTGTGGGTAGTGCTCAAGCCTACCACCTGTAAACTGGCTGCTGCCTCATAGCTCAGTGTGATCGAGGAACTCAGTTCACAAATTAACGTAGCTTTAGGGTTGAATTCCTAATAGAAGGAATTACCGGCAAACATATCAGCTGATTAGTGCAGAGAAACTGGTTTTTGGATGTATGTAAGTGTGTGTGAGGGCTAGGATAATAATCTGGGGCTTTAATATTCAATTCACATATAGATTTACTTCATTATCGGTTAAAGTTTGGTTTATAATAAAGGGATAATTTTGTTGTTTATTAAAGAAACTTGGTTGGTGTGCTTTATTCTGGGGACAATAGAGTATCTAATTGGCTGTTTTGGTAAGTGCGAACATTTATTGATACACTGTGGCCGGTGCAGAAGTGGGACTGAATTAACAGTGCACTCCTCCCACTTCAGTCGTAACAATATTTAGAGATGGCCCAGGAGATCCCGGGCGGCCACGCACTTCCCTGATGCCTCCTTCACAGTGCTTTTTCAAACTTCAAGGAAGAGGAGGGACATCTTGTTCCCAGGGGACAGGAAGAGGTGTAGAGCAGAATAAACTCAAGTAGAACATCTAAAGTGACCATTTTGCCCAATGTGCTGTGGTGGGACTAAATAGCTGAGGTTGCAGCATGTGCTAGGCTATAGGCCCAGCTCAAGCAACAACCTTCTGCAAAACATGTTGATAGTCTAACCACAGAGTCTAGGGGAAATTTTACGAAGGACGAGATCAGACATGATATCGATTAGAGAAAAACCACAACATCACAGCTAAGGCAGCTGACTCCAAAGATTAGGAAACAACTGGTGGATTTCACTGACGGATTTTGACAAACCACAAAGCATAGGAGACAGACATGCGATGTTCTTTACAAATAATCTCCGTTAAACACTTGACACCAGCCGTCTCCAAGGTTCGACACTGCAGCTGCGGTAGTCTGGTCATCTACCTGAAGACTACAATCAATGCGTCGTGACCTCTTGCGGATGGTAGTTAGTCATATCCTTCATAAGGCAACTGGTGGGGCATTGTATTGCAATTTTATCTGTACAGTGGGCATTGTATTGCAGGACTGATTACTGAATTGTTAAATAAATCTAACATTGATTAATCGGAAAACTTTGGATTTGTAATCAGTGTTTTCCTGTAATTCTCAGGCTTAACTCAGGGAAGCAGAATTCCTACAGATTTCTGATGACCAGGGCAGGACCTCGAGTAAGGACAATAACTAACTAAAAAAAGACTGGGGCTGAGGCAGCAGTTGTAAAAAAATGGTGACCCCCACGCACGGGCTTTACTCAGCAGAGCCGCCGCGATATTAAACGCGGTGGCTTATTTACATGGCCAGGGCAGACCGCCCCCCCGATGATGTGTTGAGGGCAGGTAGTCCATCCCCGGCATCCTGCGCCATTACGCAGGCACCAACGCCATTTTTCAAGGGCTTCGAGCCCTTAATTTCATTTGCATTTTAAAAGGAGTAGTGCGTTCAAAACAATTAAAATCAATTAAATAAATTTTTCTTTTCCTAGCCCCTCTCCCACCCCCCCAATAACCAAACACTTCATTCCTTGCCCTCTCCCCCCCAAAATACTTACCTTGTGCACCAGGCCTTCCCCACCCCTCCACCCCCGCAAAGGTCACAAACTTTAATATTTACCCCTTCCCACCATCCCTTACACCAATCATTTTAGTTTGACCCCGCTCCCCTCTTCCAAAACTGAAATACTTACCTGCTCCCCCCTCCCCACCAGTGTTATGCCTCAGATCTCCGGTCAGGCGCCACGAGGCCTCGCCGCCACTGGCAATATGGGGCCGGGCCTTCCCGGCATTGAGATCCATGGCGGGCCTCTCCCAGAGGCATTTTCCTGGCCCCCCCGCACCCTCGCTACGATCCCCAACGTTGTGGGGGGGGCTGTAAAATTCATCCCTATGGCGGAATTAGTCACAAAGAATGTGACAGATCAGTTACCCCTTAAGGAAGGATGCGTTAAGGTCATCATCGATGGAGATGACCCATTAACGAGGCAGAACAATGCACTCAGGGGACCACTTGTCACCCATGTTTATTAATAGCAGTGTACAACCAAAAGGAAAAGGTAGAAAAGGCTGAGAGAGACAATGGAGATGTAAAAACAGCAATCAGAGTATGGATTCAGGATAGAGAAGGGAATCATGATGCCTCTCAGGGAGTGGTTGGTACCGTCTGGTTAATGACATACCAGAGGCAGGTTAAAAGGAAGAAAAGAAAGAAGATAAAAAGCCCCACAGCAAAGTTAAAATGTTGTGAGAAAGGAAAAGACAACTGGGGAAGTTTACTAATCTGTGAATGAAAGACTGTTTTTTCAGTGTGTGTGAGAGAGTGTGAGATTTGTGGAAGGTGTGATTCACTGTCCTCTGTGCACAGAACTAAAAGTTGTTTAACTTGTTGTGGTCTTGTCTTGGATGTTGTTTTAATTTTGTTGTTTGTTCAATGTATATATCTGGAGATCTGGGATTAGCACTTTCAGTTTATAACACATTACAGAGATCCATATTTTTAGGATGCATAGAAAATATGGAAGTGTAAATTTGATCATTAAGTGTGTTCATGTTAATTGTGCATCCAAAATTAGAATTGGCATTTAAAAAAAAGCTTTTAACTGAAGTTTACTTGTGGATCTGTGGTAAGGAGAAATGTTCAGTGAAAAGTTAAAATGTGGGTGTTGTAAACATGGTCTAAAGGGATGTTGAAATGTTGAACCTCAGTGTTCCTTTCACCCTTTTTATTGTGTTGTTACACATCTCCCAGATAAAGGTGTTAAGAATTTTGCACGACGTAATGGGTTTGGGTGAGGACACAAACTGTGATTTTGAGCTTTTGAATCAGTACAGAATGAGAGAGTGTAGATAACATCAGGAATTGGGAATTGATTTAAGTGAGAAAAAGGATAAATTAACTTATAATGGAATAAAGCAGAAATGGAAAAAAATTCTGTGTTTTTACTGTTAAGGACTGCAAGGTTACAGTGTTGTCTCTTGAAACACTGATGTAAATGTTTGGAGTTTACAAGCTGTGGGAAGCTCCACCCTCTTTAACTGTTTTTGCTGTAAGAATGTTAAATGGCTTGTTCGACTGGGAGAGTTAACTTTTTCTTTAGTTTTATTAGTTAATTATTAATTAATCATTTCGAAAAGCACCTGAAGAGTGGGAAAATATCATAACTTATCTTTTCTTCTTCGAAGCATGTGCTATCGTGTTCTGTGTTTAGTTAATAAGTGTTAGCCTGAATTAATATAAAATTATTAAGGTTAACTTATTAAGTTGTGAGAACTCGAATTTCATTGAGGCTAGAGTGAAATTCTGGTTAATGTGATAAAATATGTGGCCATTTTAATTCCAGATACAAAATTCACACATAAGAATTGGCAGTTTTGAATATTTTTAATGTTTAATGGTGTTAATTGGAGTTTGGGCCATTCAAGGTGATTCTGTTTGTTTAGTCACCTTGGTTGTATTAAAAATCTTGGGTTGGAAATTTCCTTTTAAAGAAAAAGCTACAAGTTTGGAAATAACTGGAGTTTGAATTTTAAGTTTCTAAATTGATGGATATGATTGGACAAATTAACCAACTGAGTTCTTAAGTGGAGCCATGATGGATTCTTTTTTTCTTTGAAAACAGATGACCATGGATTTCAGGTCCAAATGGATCTGCAGCAAGAGATCCAGCAGCAAAAGTTAAGATCTAATCTGCCAGCATCCAATGTTACAGCATGGTGACAATTTGACATAAGGTTTTGTCTTTCAAAGATTTAGCTTTAACCTATCTAGGGGGTTTCATTTCTTCAGAGATAAAGTATCAAGGAATAAAGTTTCTTTTTGGGAAGAAATAAATTGGAGATTGACAAAATAATTAAATTTGGGGTAATTTTGAAATTGTTTGGGGAATTTTGGGAAAGTACCAGTGATGCACTAGCAGAGATCGCTCTGGAAGCTCTGTAACATAATGACTTCCAGGACCGTTATGGAGTTAATGCTACTTAATGCTGAGAAAAACACAACAGTGAAGCGAGGCATGTCAGCAGACGGCATAGCTTGTTGAATGATGTTGCTACTATATTCAACACTGGTGCTTCCCTAGTTAATATCCTTGATTTAGTTGCTTTAGAAAGCTCAGTAAAGATGGTGAATGTCCAATCCACACTAAGCGACCAAATAATGGGTTAGTGATTATCCCTACTAGAATGCTACTGTACCATGATGTCCATCATGAGGTAGTCCTGGTAATGTTAAATTTAATCAATATGACATTGCCCAAGTGATGTAATGGTAAAATTACCTTTCTATTCTGAAAATTATTACAACAGGTAATCAATGAGTTTTGGTCAAGGAACGGGGAAAGTCATGGAAGTGACTACTATGATGTGACCTATTCTCCAAAAGCCCTAAGCGTACTGCCTGGAGAAAAAGAAGCTTAATAAAAAAATGTCGCCATTCTGTTTAACATGGGAACCTTGCTTGTAAATAGTTTGTATTTAGCTGCCTTAGGTAACAAGATCAAAGGTCTTAAGTCACAACTTAAGAAAACTTTGTGATAAGCCAATCCTAATCAGGATCTCAAGCTGCAAGTGGATCAAATAATGACTATACATCTACGAAATGTAGTGAAACAATTGGAACTGCAGGTGAGCACAGTTAATCTGTTAACTAAGACAGATAAAAATGCTTCTGACAAAGCTGCATGTATTGATGTGTGCAGTATATACAGATCCTGGTTGATCGAGGAAACAAGAGAAAAATCTAAGGTTAATAGAAAAGGGAAATGTCCCCACATGGGTGGAAAACAAACACCTAATGACATCTCCATATGTGCCCTGTTCAGCCTCATATAAGTCTATCTGGTTACACATAAGCATAACACATTTCTCAATGATACCCAGGGGGACGCCACCATTGCCTCTCTATAGGTTAGAGAACATCAGGGTTATCAGCGGGAATATGCATCACATACATGTAATCGATAATAATTGAACCTGGATAGGGATGGAGATAGAAGGTTGCAGAAGGTGCGGCCAAATGATAGTCTGCCTACATGAAATAATACCAACTGATGCATCACTGTGTGGATTTAATCAAAACAAGAAAACTATTAACTGTACAATGGAGGTTCTAGGGGAAGAATTCTTTAATATATTGTCTGCTTATAGAGGGAAAGGGGAATATTGTGTTACTACTGGTCAACAGAGTTCTCAACACTGAAATAAGATATGTGCTATTTTTAGCATGACCTTTTGTTTTAAGCCTACTCAACCTGTAAGAATCGGGGGGAAGAGAATTGATGAATATAGACAAGTACAATATTACTGAATTTATCCAAGTGGCTGATTTATTAAAACATGACTTGTATAAGTATGTGGACAGAATTGCTTACAATTTTCCATCTTTGTCCGTGCATTTGGATAAGCTAACAACAGCAAATGAGCGATCGATAAAAGGTTATTATCAGGTGCATATCCATTTGATTTGGAAAGAAACTAATAGTATTAAGGCTAGAACATCTTGGTGGGATATCGGAACAAATGTGCAGATGCACCCTTGGATAAGAATCATCTCCCATGTCCTGGTTCTTGTTCAATTGGTGATTGTAATGTACCAGGTAATAATGGCCTGTCGTGATAACCGGCAACTTAAGTGGCAAAAAGAGATCAAGTTATTGCAGAAATTGTACGATCACGCTAAGGATACATATGTATAAGTGCTTAATTTTGTATTGATGATAATGCTTGCATTAATTACACCAATGTTGCCCCTTTGGATGTGGCTTCCTTTCCTCTATCCGGGCGCCGAAGAGGCTCGACCTGGATTCTACAAGAAGGAGTATCGTAAGTGTTTGTTGTCAGGTGAGCAGACACTTAAGGAGGGAATAGTGTAGAGCAGAACAAACACAAATAGAACATCTAAAGTGACCATTTTGCCCGATGTGCTGTGGTGGGATTAAACAGCTGAAGGTGCAGCATGAGCTAGGCTATAGGCCTAGCTCAAGCAACAACCTTTTGCAAAACATGTTGATAATCTAACCACAGAGTCTAGGAGAAATTTTATGAAGGATGAGACTCAGACATGGTATCAGTTAGAGAAAAAACACAACATCACAGCTAAGGCAGCTGACTCTGAAGATAAGGAAACAACTGGTGGATTTCACCGATGGATTTCAACGAACCACAAAACACAGGAGACAGACATGCGATGTTCTTTATGGAATAATGTCTGTTAAACTCTTGACCCCTTGCAAGAGGATAAAAGGACAGCAGTCTCTGAGGTTCGTTGCTGCAGCCGAGGGAGTCTGGTCACCTACATGAAGACTACAATCAATGCCTCGTGACCTCTTACGGATGTTTGTAAGTTGTATCCTTCATGGGGCAACTGGTGGGGCATTGTATTGCAATTTTATCTGTATAGTGGGCATTGTATTGCAGGACCTAACAATTGATTAACTGGAATAATTTGGATTTGTAATCAGTGTTTTCCTGTAATTCTCAGGCTTAACTTAGGGAAGCAAAATTCCCTGCAGAGGAGACCCGGCAGCCAAACGAAGCAGGCAAGGCAGCAGATCACAGAGGAGGTGAGCAGCAGTGGGCTCATGCTGTGCATACGGATTCAGTGATGCAAGCGGCTCAACGACCTCATCTGGGCTGTGAAAGTGAGTATCTTTTAATGCCTTCATCCTCTTGTTCCTTGGGGAGGTGGTGGCGTAGTGGTATTATCACTGGACTAGTGACCCAGGATATTGATCTGAAGATATGGGTTCGAATCCCACCACAGCAGAAGGTGGAATTTGAATTTAATTAATAAATCTGGAAATAAAATCTAGTCCAATGATGGCCGCGAAACCACTGTCGATTGTTGTAAAAACGCATCTAGTTCACTGATGTCCTTTATTTCATGCCGCCTGCATGAAATCCAGCCCAATGTGTGCCCAAGCACAGACAATGGAGGATTCCATCTAGGTCTTGAGCTCAACATTGTCACTGACTGAAACATGAGTAGCATCTTCCATTGAAAGATTGGAAGCTCTCATGGAGAGCCACATTCAGCAGAGCACTCACTGTCTGCAGGACATTCATGCAGACCCCTATACCCTCATCCTGACTATGGGCACCCGGCAGCAATGGCAAGATGATAGGGGGAACAGGGGACCTGGAGTCACCACCGGGTCCTCTGTCCTCTCAGGTCAGCAGGGAGGCAGACATCTGCCTTGTTAGGGAAGAGTAGCAGCTGCCTCCCGCAGCTCGGGACTCCTATCAGGATCGCCTGGTGTGGACAACTGCTCCTGTGGCACTCTGCCAGTGTCGCCAGTTCCTCCAAAATCCCTGACAAAAGAGGATGTTACTGCTTCTGTGCAAAAGTCCCTCAGCATGCCAGTGCTCTCCAGGCCCAAGGCTTCCAGAGGAGACTGCCAAGGTTATCCATAGCCATGGGACAGCAAGGTCAGCAGCCAGCATCCGCCTCAACTGACAAGAAAGGGGCAGCACCGTGTAGGAGTTCACGAAAGAGAATTAAGAAGGGCATGTAGAATCACGGGGTTATCACGGATAAGTGTATGTTTCAGATGAAAATGGCAGTTTACAGTCTGAATGTAAATAAATCTTTTCTGCCAAGCATGAACTCCTCCCTTCCGGCAAGGACTTGGCTCTTTGCTGCATCCCAAGCTCTATGAAGAGGCTGTGAGGGGTCAACTCTGGAGCCTCACCATATCTGCTCTGCACATATGTTCAATAAGCCAATGCATCCTGAAGGAAGGAAGGCAATGACATGGTTGCATAAAGGTAGGTCTTTATTGGTGAAGGTACAAGGGGCAGTAAGGATCAAAGATAACACGAATGTATAAAGGCATTGCAAGCCTCCCTTGCACATCTCTCATAGCCACTCTCCTTGTTGCCCCTGGGGTCCTTCATCTGGCGTAGCTGGCCCATCTTCCCGCTCTGCATCCTCATTGTCCGAGGAGGCATTCTGCTCCTCACTTTCCCCATTGCTCATCATCTCCCGCCTCTGCAGGGCCAGGTTGTGCAGCAGACAACAATGATACGCGAGACCCTCACCAGGGCATACTGATGGGCTCCACCGGACTGATCCAGGCCCCTGAATTTCATCTTCAGCGACCAATGGCCTGCTCCATTGTCACTCGAACTGTCCCGTGGCAAGTGTTGTACCTCTCCTCTGTATGTGTGTGTGGGGTCCTCACTGGCATCAGTAGCCATGTCGTCAGTGGGTAGCCCTTGTCTCCAAGGGTCCATCCTTGAAAGCTGGAGAGAGGACGGAAAGGTTCTGGCACCTGGCACTGCCTCAAATTGTAGGCAAGGTGGCAATTTCCCGAAAAGCATGCACAGAACTGCAAAATTCACTTACGGGTGGTCACAGACCAGTTGTACATTGAGAGAGTGAAAGTTCTTCCTGCTGATGAAGGCTACTGGCTGGTATTCCAGAGCCTTGATGGTAACATGCATGCAGTTAATGACAACCTGCACCTGGGGGATTCCAGGGATGGCCCCAAACCCAATGCCCCTCTCAGTTTGTGAGTTGGGATCCGTGCAGAAGCACACATAGTCTCCAAAGCCTGGATGAATGAGGCCCATGATAGGTGGCCTCTCCCTGAAAGGCAGTCCTTCCCTGGCAGTGGCCCCCCTCTTGTTGCCTCCACTTGTAAGCCTTGCCCAGGTGTCACTTGCCCTCCTTATAATGGCCCCCCTGCAGCTCAACCAACCTTGCCCTCACCCATGACGCAATGCGCACAGCCCTCCCTTCGTGGCCCTGCCAGGGCCTCGATGGTTGCCCTCCCGATCGCCTCCCCTTGCAGCCAGCGTGCATCTCCATGTCACCTCTTTAAAGGAGGCAAGCCTCTGAAATGCTGTGGGACCTGCGCTCCACTTATAAAATTCAATCCAGGCCATAAAATCACATTCAATTGGTCTGTTAACTATCGTAATTACCTGCCTGCCGTGTCGCTGTCGGACCTCTGTCCTCCACGTTTGCCACCATAGACAAAATCGGGATGGGAAATCACAACGTTGTACTTCCTGTCTGATGTGTCCTGATTTTATGTCCCTCCACATCTCCGTTCCTGTCCACTTTGTTCTCTTAAAATTCAGCCCAGCACCTCCAAATAGTCCCTCAGCACTGATGTGCCAGCCAGTGCTCAAATCATGGACTTCTACAATAGTTGAAAGCCTTCTCAAATATACTTGAATTGTACCTGTACAAATTGTTTCTACAGTGCAACATAGTATTCATATGTAGATAGGTACCTATTGGTAATGGCTCTGGACTTGAAGTGCAGATTGTTATGTTGCTTCCCTGTTACCAGACTGAACAACATCAAATTTGGTGTGGGCACATTTTTGGGAAGGTTGTGCAAGCAGGGAGGTTGGAGTACATGTCGAAAGTAAGGACATTGGTCGAACTAAGAAGACAACTTGTGCAGAAAGATAAGCCAAAAGGAAGAAATCTAAAAAGTAAAAAGTCAAAGCTGTATTCCCAGCATTACAACTGTCGCTTGCATTAAGCCAGAGAGGTAGTGAAAGTGGTTGAATTCCATTTGGAAGAGTAGTGCAAAAACAAGGGTTTAAGTTCATGGAGCTTAGGACCAGCTTTGGAACTGCACAGTGGTTGTACAAAAGAGATGAACTCTACCCAAACGGTGACCAAAATTAGATACAGTTGTGGGTGTGAGACTAAACTAGTAATTTCATGGAGAGACGTACTGTGAAGCTGCTGGGAGATGGGAGTTATGAACAATTATAATGGAGGGAATAAAAAGGGAAGACATAGAAGGGCAAAGGACGACAAGGAGAAATGATTGATCAGACTAATAGTTCAGTATACAAATGCACATAGATTTCAAAAGAAATCTGAGAAATAGAAGCACTAATTGCTGTAATGAGGTACGTTGCTCGACTGTTCTGGTGGGGCGCAGCAGGATGGATATAAATTTGACTGGGAATTGAAATTGCTGAATCTTGGACTAGTGGAGCATTTCCTGTGACATTATTTGGGGTGAAATCGCTGCTCGCCCTAAACAAGGCTGCTGACGTGAAGAGAGTTGGACCGAAGGTGAGGCTTCTTTATGCTAGGAGTTCCCTCACCTCACTGCAATTCAGCATAATTTGGAGGACAATGTGCTGAGAAGGAAGAAACATACCAGAGTCCTCAAGGGTGCAGATGTGTGCAATGGGGAAGGAGATCCTAATGGGCTTGACCCCTAGGTACCCATACTTATCTGTTTTTGTACTGTGGTCCATTTACAAATAGGATTGCATGGGGACACTATTTAATGTTTCCGAGTGACCTTGTCTGCTCCATATCGCAGACACAACAGCCAGAGGACAATATTCTCACCAGATGGGGATAGGCAGGCATCCAACTTACGCACCTAGTTGCCTCATGCAAATTAGGTACACTAAGTGGTAGCCCTAACTCTGCATATTCTAGTAGTTTCAATGTTGCAAGACATCAGTGGGTGCAATCTGGGTTTAAATGCCAGGGTCAGGCCTCTTGGAAATTTGGCCTTATAAGTCAACAGGCTAGGATAGCCTATGCTCCAGAATACTGAGGGATGCCTAATACTGAGGGAAATTTCCAAATGCACAAAAAATAATTTTCTAAAATTCTTTGGAAATGGTGTTTATACGAAAGGCCTGGAGGGTGACAAATGTTACAGCTCTGTTCTGAGAAAGGGAGGTATCAATTACACCCATCCTGAACCCATCAAGAGACATTTTTGAATGGGTTCTTCTGAAACAAAGTATGAAGTAGCCACTGGGCCATTGTCGGTCACCACAGGGAGGAAGTCCTGTGTCTTCAAACAGAAGCAAGATGTGAAAGACTTTTAGCTTAAAAGGTAGCTCTCTGGAGAGAGAGGGAGACCCAGGACAAAACATCACCAAAGCTTGTCCAGCTGAAAGCTGGGAGAAAATCCAGCAAGCCAAAAGGAAGGTGCCCTGCTGTGAATTCTACATTTCCAATTGTGCAGCAGAGAACTGGAAGTGATCGATCCTCTGTCTTCAAACTGAACTTTCAGCCAACAGAGAAATCTAAAAACAACCCAAGCCTGCAACTAATGAGAAATTGACCTCTGAGAAGATTCAACAGGTTTACCATGAACCCCGAAAAGCTACTTCACTTCAAACCACTTACTCCTTTTCCTCTCTATATGTCTCTTCTTGGGCGTGTGTGTGTATGCAAGTGAATGTGTGAGTGGGTGCAGTTACGTCACTTTCGAAGGCATATTGCTCAATAAATAATTAATCTTCTGTTTTAAACCTACAATGAAACCTGTTGCTGTCTATTTATTTGACAAATAAAACACAAAGGGGTTAAAACCCTAATAACAAAAACACCTGCTGTGGTCAGGAAAGAGTTAAATAGTGGGGACCACACACACTTCCTCACCATGTGGCCATAACACTATCATAAGCGATAAGATCAGTGAGTACTCTGAATAATATAGGCTATTCAGAGATAGTAAGCATTAATTTGTAAAGGGCAAGGCATGCTTGGCTAATTTTATTGAATTCTTTGAGATAATTACTGAGGGAACAGACAATGGGATGCAGTGGAAGTGATATATTTGGACTTTCAAAAGGGTTTTGATAAAGTGCTTCACAAGAGACTAGTTGCAAAGATAAAGGCTTATTGTATTAAAAAAAAATGCAGCATGGATAGAGGAATGGCAGAGGATAAAAAGTACAGAGTAGGAACAATTGGATGTTTCCAAATTTGCACGGTATAATTAGTTTTAAGTATCTGAATTTGGACATCTCTTGTTCTCCGTATACATATCAACAATTTTAAAATGTGTACCAACAACATCTTATATTTATTTAGCACTTCTAACATAATAAGACGTCCCAAGGCGCTTCACAGGAGAATTATAAAACAAAATATGACACTGAGCCATATAAGGAGATGTTAGGTCAGAGAGGTAGCTTTTAAGGAGTGTCTTAAAAGGAGGAAAGCAAGGTAGAGAGGTGCCGAGAAGTAGGGAGCAAATTGCAGAGATTAGGGCCTATGTCACAGAAGGCATGGTCAACAATGGTGGTGTGATTAAAATCAGGGATGCTCAAAAGGCCAGAATTAGAGGAACGCAGATATTGAGGAGGGTTGTGGGACTGGAAGAGATTATAGAGATAAGGAGGGGTGAGGCCATGGAAGGATTTGAAAAC
Source organism: Heterodontus francisci (assembly GCF_036365525.1). NCBI lineage: Eukaryota > Metazoa > Chordata > Chondrichthyes > Heterodontiformes > Heterodontidae > Heterodontus > Heterodontus francisci. Next base: position 74,120,085 of record NC_090379.1, read on the forward strand.
AAGGTTGAAAATTTTAATATCGAGATGCTGCTTGACTAGCAGCCAATGTAGGTCAGTGACTACAGGGGTTATCACTACAGGGGAAAATGGGACTTGGGGGGGCTGAGGCAGGGAGGAAGACGGGCGATATTACGGAGGAGGAATTAGGCGGTCTTACTGATGGAGTGAATATGTGGTTGGAAGCTCATCTCAGGGTGGCAGGAGTGGAGGCGGGGGAATGGGAAAATAGCAGTGAGCCCCGGCAGGACCGACCCTGACACATTTCCACAAGCAGGGAAGTTTCCCAGGGGTGGGCAGGCTCCCAATCTGCATATTTAAGGCCCCAATTAGGGGTCATTTAGAGCGGTACCTGCCTTTTACCAGCACTGTCACATATGGAGGCTGGCAGCTTAATGGAGGTGGCCTCCCTGTGATAATTCAGGGCACCATCAGAGCTGGAGGTTTCATCCCCCAGACAGTGGGATGCCAGAAGGAAAGGCCTCCCCCACGACCCCAACAAGAAATCTGCAGAGGCTTTCCCTCTGATTAGAGAGGCCCAAACTTACCCTCTCAATCTCCTATCTGCCACAGCAGTACACACCTCTCTCGGTGAGGCTGCCAAGGCTTCAGAGCTGCCAGCACCTTAATTGGGCTGGCAGCATCGGGGGCCCACCTGTTGTCCTTAATCTGACAGCACGCATGGAAGCGATCAATTAGGAGGCCGCCACTGGGAATATTACTGTGCTGGCCTCACTACTGACAAGTGCAGGCTCAGGACCCACATTTGGTCACGACATTGGGGTCCCGAAGCCCATGGGAAAATCCTGCCCAAGGTTGTGAACAGTATGGTCATGGGAATAATGTAAAAATCTACTGTTGATGCTATAATTAAGTGACATTGCAAATTGTGGGAAGATTGCAGGAGACTACAGTAGGTTACAAATTGGTTAGACGAAATGGTCAATATGTTATAAAAGCAGTTCAACAAAGGTACATTTGAAATAGTACACTTTGGAAAAATAAAAGGAAATGGAAATACTCCCGAAATAGAAAAAAAGCAGAGAGATCTATAGATGCAGATCATAGATTGTTGATGGAAAAAACTTACAAAAACGATAAATGTGATTCTGTGTTTTATATAAAAAGACATTGAATACAACAAGATGATGGTTTGTACAATTGTAAATTATAGGCTGTGAAACACTGAGATATCCTGAGGACATGAAAAGTGTTGTATAAATGCAAGTTCTTTCTTATTTCTTTCTTACAAGATATTGCATAGGCTATATTTGGAATAGTCTGGGCATTCAGTCATAGCAATTATATTGAAATCACGGAAAAGATGCAACATTGATTTGCCAAGATGATACCAGAGATGAGAAGATATATTTATAATGAAAGTTTTGAAAAAACTAGGTGGTTTTCACTGATAACAAAAATTACGAAACAGTGTAACAGGTAAATAGTTAAGATTATTTCCACTGATTGATGAATCTATAACAAAGGTGCACAATTTTAGGATTAGTACAGGAAGTGTAAAGGAGGCAGTTTAGAAGAAAGCACCTTACAAAATATGTTACAAGTGGCTATTGCTTGAACCACAATGTTTACTTGGGAGTTTGATAGAAAAAGAAAGATATTAAAGAGTATGGGAAAAAAGCATGAATCGGAAAGTATTAGATATAATTCAATTAACAAGAGAAATGTTCATCACCTTATTTTATCTTCCAAGTGGAAGCTTTGTTACTAACCAAATTTGGCCTGGAATCATCCTTGTTGGGAGTTGGCACTGGCTTAATTATAACCAAGAAACTGTGCACAACTGGCCGCGTAGTTCTTGCTTGACTATATGGATGTTATTTGAAAATTGTAACCAAACTTTATCAGCCATAAAAAGGTTAATTTTTCAGTGGTATCCCATGATAACAATGGCTCTTAACTTCCATTTCTGTTAATAAGCCACAAGGGAGGTCCTTGTGTTTATAACCCTACAATAGATTGCCAAGGTCTTAAAGTTCAAAATCTTAAATAGAATGCGACAGCAACTGTACTTTCATAAATACCAGCATGCAATGACCCAAGAGACTGGAAAACCTTAAAACTCCACAGATCAGCACAAACTAATTTGATTAAACTTTAGCATTTTTAATGATGATGGCTCATGCTGCATAAGGTTTAAAAAATATTAGTACTTTGTCTTGGAGTACATTTTGCCAACAATCCTGTCTGAAGGGGGTAAGTATATTTATTCAGCGTATGTATTATTAGCAATAGTGTTATATAATTCAGTGATCACACATTAACAATAAATATAATCTGGTGGACTGGCACATAACCTGACTTGACATGGTCTTCTACATGCAAAAAAAACTGCAAAAAATCATAATGGGAAAAATGAGGTATGAATGGAATATTCTATGCTCCCCGTTGGAAGCCCTAGTAACATTAGCAATCTGGCTGTGAATAGGTTAGACAACATATCTGACTGCATAAATGTTATGCCAGCATTAGAAAGCAAGTCCCTTATAGTTATCATTCATACTGAGTTCAGATTTGCACTCTCTCCTGCCATCCCAGCTCAGTTAGAGTGTAGGCCAACCTGCAGATTTGTAATCAAGATGCTTTAAACTGACATTATTAAGAGTTTCATTTAGGCACTGGTGTTAGAAGGTGCTGATGCTAGGTATTATGCAAAGGTTTTTGTCTACAGTGATGAAAATACTTAGAAGGCTTTGAAAGACAGGATGAATTTTCTTCCTCTCCCCACACTGGGTGTTAGTCAGGGAGAATGCACCCAATGCACTCACAATTACGTCAATGTGGCTGTGTTGCGAGATTCAGATGATTGGTCCAAATGATCCTGACACAGGCCCACTACTTGGCAATTGGTAGCCAGTAGGGATGGGGGGAACTGAATAGGTAGCTGCTGTTCCAGTTACAGTCAGGCAGAACTTTGGTTACCTTGCTTGCTTCCTGTTTGGCTGGAAATATATTCACCTGTCCTAATATCTTCTTATGTGGATCATGTCAAAATTTGTCTGATCATACTCCTGTGAAGCACTTTGGGACTATGTTAAAGATGATATATAAATGTGAGTTGCTGATGTTGTTGTTGTCCTGTTTAGAAGAGAGCTTTATGTTCACCTGAATGCACACATACATCAAGATCTCTTTCAACAGCAGGAAATGTAAATGTTTAAGGGGTGGCAAGGGGGTGAGACCCTGCTCTTCAAGGGTGGAATCTTCCCAATCCCTCCGTGGCAGGCTTGACGGTGAGACTGGGAAGAATTTCACAGAAGCTGGCATCGGGAGGGTGGGTCAACATGTTTCCACCTCCAGGTGACCATCCCAGAGGTGGGTCATCAACTGCAGAGGCTACCCACCCAGCAGCAGGGGTCAGCCAATCTTCATCTTTAACTGCCCATTTATGGGATAATTGAGGACACCACTGGGAACTTCCCAGTGGCGAACAAGTACCGCCCCCACCCCCCCCACAGAGGGTCAAGCCCAGCAGCTGCTTGGAGGCGGCTTGTTTGCGGCTGGCCTGGGGAACCCCACAAGGCCTCCTACAACCATCCCTCCACTGGAGCCATGGTCATCAGCAGGCCACAGCTACTTAGTACACCCCTCCTCAGGATGGTCAGTGGCTGCAGCTGTGCCAAGAGTTTTTTTAAACAGATCCAAACCTGTTCAGAGGAACCCTCAAGATGGAGGCACCCTCATGTTCCCCCTCCGACATTGGCAGTGCCCACCTCTGGTGGTGAGGCTGCTGTCCTTAGGGTCTGCAGCTTCAGAGCCTCGCCCACCGTCCTTAATTGGATGGCAGACCCAGAGGTGGCCTCTTAATTGGCCGCCTCTGGGAAGATCTTGCAGGTGGGTGCGCTGACAGTCAGGGCAGGGTCGGGACCTCGAAATGGTCCTGACTCATGCTCATATCCTAAGTTCAAATTGTTTAAATTGAGGGAAAATAAGTTTAATGTGTTTCCAGGAGGTTCAACAGACTCCTCAGTATTTTGTAAACAAGGTTTGACATTGCACTGGATTTACATGCCATGTGGTGTCAAGCTGAAACAATGTGAGATTATTCCCTCCAGAAAGGCTGACTCTACTTTAATCTCCAATTTACTCTGAATGTCTAGTCTTGGTTCAAAGCTCAAATTGCTTCACATCAACACTAAGTGGCAGTGCAAATGCAATGCAAGTTTTGCAAGCTGCCCTCATAAGGCCCATTCTTAACACACTGGGGGATAGTTTTACTTCTTCGACTTGGTTGAAACCAAAGTTAAAATCAAAGCAGCTCCCTTATCACTAGCACCCTAGTTATCTTAAATCCAGGTGGCTGAGGGCCCATCTGTCTCAGGCAGCAGCCTTATGAATTTATACTAATCAGGACCCTTTAATGCAGATAGGGCCCCAAAATCATTTTTACAGCCTGCTACATTGAATATCCGCCATGATCGCTCAGTTTAATAGAATCTAACAGACTAATAGCGGAGGACTTCCAGAGTGCACATTTAGACTCCATAATAATAGTTTGGGTCACTGGGAACACCCCATCCACATTCCCAATAGCCTTCCTAAATGCCTTCCCCCCACCAACGATGGCTTACTTTGCTGCTGGTCCGTTGCCTCTGCGATATCCAAAATTGTATCGGCCTGAATCTAGCAAGCTCTCTCAGGATGCTCATTTGGAGTGGGAAGCTTGCCAACTCCATTTAAATGAGGGCTGGTTGGTAAAATGGACCAGGCCTCCCGCTGCATCTCCGGAATGGTCTGCCGATGTGTTTTTCCGGTCAACTATCCAGGAGTTAAAATAGCCCCTTCTGACTACGAGCGAGTTTATCTGATCATATTATGGTATATCTGCAGTGGTCTTGAAATTATGTTTTTGTTTTGATTATGTTCTTTTGTCTGTTCGATTAATTGAGTGCTAAATTGATGTTTTTTCGAAAAGTGACTCAATTTAAAAATAATTTTGCTTCACTTTGAAACTTACTGTAGTATAAGTTTCAAAATGAGGAGAATTAAATTGTACATTAGATTTGTTATTATTACCTGATCTATTCAGTTGGCTGTTTAGATCAGATAATAATAGAAAATCTGATAGTTCAACCTCTAAATGTTTTCACTGAAACAAGATGCAGGCATATCAGCTAGGAAACATATCAAAGAAAGGAATTCTTCCCTCTGATACCTACTCTGTAGTCTTTGCAGAATGGAATCAATATTAACTGAAAAAGAACTGGTTACCAGGAAAATTCAGTTACTGGCCCTCTTACTAAGTGAAATCCTTCAACTATTACTTCAAATATTACCTACTTCACGACGCAACACAATTATTTGTTCTAGGCAAAGAACTGTAGATTTGAGCTCCACGATATCAACAATTGAAACTTTAAAAATAAAATTGCATGCAAGGCAGACAAATAGCAATCTTAACCTACTTCAATCAGAAAACATATACATTTAGCACACATGTGACTAATATAGTTATCATCAACATTCCTTGTGGCTATATTGGCCTAATGCAGTATATCAGTTAAAATGAGAATTATTCAGTCACAAAGATCATTGATTATAATTTCAATTTGCAAAAGCCAATAGCTCAGTTTCAATTAAAATATACAACACAGTAAATGAGTAAGTATATGGTTAACAAGAAACGCAAGACAAAGAAGTATCTAATCCACACTGTTTAAAGCAAGTTGTGGGGTGCCATGTGGATGCAAGTTGATAATTTTTTCTTTCCACGGTGGGTGGAGTGGTGACTAAAGTTTGGGTGCAACTTATAAGCAGGGTATGTACGTGTGTTAATACTGTTCATAAGACAATTGCGCAGGACTTGTGTAATTGTTTTCCTACAACTATTAAAAGAGTTCGTGAAGGAGATTAGCATTTAAATATAAATTTATATCACAAAAGAAATACCACATTTTAATTTAAAATATTTAAATTCCAATTTTTATTATTTCATGATACCCAAAATGGCTCTGCACTGGTTTTCTGGACACTTTCATTACAGAAATGTTACAACACATATTACTGGAAAATTAATCTTATTTACCTGTGAAAGACCCAAATAGATGGAGACAGTTTCAGAGATGTATAAAAATTTTCCTTCTTGATTTAGTGCAAATACAAATCCATCCAGAGACTGTGGAGAAACAAATAAAACATTCAACAATGGTTTGAAATTCAGAATACTAGTGGCTCCTTTCTAAAAAGAGCCTTTTAAGAAATGCCATTAAATGATCTTACAGGGTAACAACATTACAAAGAAAGATTCAGGACTTCATGGTGTTTTATCACCGTTTTTCAATGTTATCTGAGCAAATGACATAAAAATTTGCAATTGCTAAATGCATTAAAAGTATTTTCTTCTTTATTAAAGTAAAGGAAGATAGTAAAGATGTCATAAAAAAAGTAACAAAAACATTCTTCTGACATTTACATTTATTGCATAAATATTTTGTTCTTTACTTATAAATAGAAGTGAACAAAGTTACTTTAATCCTCACAAAAATATAAAGAAAAGCACATTTAAAAATATATCGCAAATCATCTTTGTAACAACTAAATAAAATGGATTTTTTCAATAAATATATCTGAGTTGCATGGTCAAAATAGTATTCCTATGTTCCATAAATGTTTAATCTCAAATAGTGACAGATAATCAATATCATGTTCTACAGGAACTGAATCTCTGGGACTGAAACAGAAAAATTATTACAGTCCACACAGATCTTTGTAACCACCTCAGAACAACATCCCAAAGCCAGGTATTTCAGTAATAGGATGATGAAAATGGTCTGGATCATGAGCAGAATAATGAACAGAAGTTTTGAGCAGTTCTATCTTTTCTTACACAACCTCGACATATAATACAATGGTGCAATGGATTTATCAAAATAGATCAACCATTACAGTAATAATTGATCATACAAATAATTTCATGTGCAAATTGCTTCAGTATTTAGTACAAATACATTCTTATAATGATCAATTTCACTTTTCAGCATTTTTGTAGTTATACATGTAAAATAATTTTGTAAATTGCTAGGTATTTCATGTATCTTTCTGAAAATGCATGGAATTTCGATCAATACAATTTTAACGGTACAGAATGTTACTTTTTTCAAGATTGTTAGGTTACATTCATTCTTGAAAAGATATTCAACATATGACCATATAGGCAAACAGTTTTACAGAAACCTCTAAATCACAGTGCACATTAGTTAACAAGTAATAAAAACAAAAAATGCTGGAAAGCTCAGCAGGTCTGCCAGCGTCTGGGGAAAATGAGAAACAGAGTTAATAGGGGGTCAAATGGGAATTACAACCCCGCATTAGAAATGCAGCAAGACCTGGACAATATTCATCTTGGGCTGATAAGTGGCAAGTAACCTTCATGCCACACAAGTACCAAGCAATGACTATTTTCAACAAGAGAGAATCTAACCATCTCCCCTTGACATTCAATGGCATTACAATTGCTGAATCCCCCACTATCAACAGCCTAGCGGTTACCATTGTCCAGAAACTGAACTGGAGTAGCCATATAAATACTATGGAGCTAATACTATGGCTACAAGAGCAGGTCAGAGGCTAAGAATCCTGCGGCGAGTAACTCACCTCCTGACTCCCCAAAGCCTGTCCACCATCTACAAGGCACATGTCAGGAGTGTGATGGAATACTCTCCACTTGCCTGGATGGGTGCAGCTCCAACAATACTCAAGAAGCTTGACACCATCCAGGACAAAGCAGCTCGCTTGATTGGTACCCCATTCACAACATTCAATCCCTCCACCACTGATCATAAGATCATAAGAACTAGGAGCAGGAGTAGGCCGTCCGGCCCCTCGAGCCTGCTCCGCCATTCAATAACATCATGGCTGATCTTTTCGTGGACTCAGATCCACTTACCCGCGCTCTCACCGTATCCCTTAATTCCTTTATTGTTCAAAAAGATATCTACCTTAGCTTTAAAAACGTTTACTGAAGAAGCGTCAACTACTTCACTGGGCAAGGAATTCCATAGATTAGCAACCCTCTGGGTGAAGAAGTTCCTTCTTAATTCAGTCCTAAATCTGCTCCCTCTAATCTTGAGGCTATGCCCTCTTGTCCTAGCTTCACCTGCCAGTGGAAACATCCTCTCTACCTATATCTTATCTATTCCCTTCATAATTTTATATGTTTCTATAAGATCCCCCCTCATTCTTCTGAATTCCAGTGAATATAATCCCAATCTACTCAGTCTCTCCTCATAAGCCAACCCCCTCAACTCCGGAATCAACCGAGTGAACCTCCTCTGCACCCTCTCCAGTGCCAGTATATCCTTTCTCAAGTAAGGAGACCAAAACTGCACACAGTACTCCAGGTGCGGCCTCACCAGTACCTTATACAGCTGCAACATAACCTCTCTGCTTTTAAACTCAATCCCTTTAGCAATGAAGGACAAAATTCCATTTGCCTTCCTAATTACTTGCTGTACCTGCAGACCAAACGTCTGCGATTCATGCACAAGGACACCCAGGTCCCTCTGCATAGCAGCATGCTGCAACTTTTTACCATTCAAGTAATAATCCTTTTTACTGTTACTCCAACCGAAATGAATGACTTCACATTTATTAACATTGTATTCCATCTGCCAGACCTTTGCTCACTCACTCAATGTATCTATCTTCCTCTGCAAAGTTTCACAGTCATCTGCACACTTTGCTCTGCCACTCATCTTAGTGTCATCTGCAAACTTTGACAACCTACACGTGGTCCCCAACTCCAAATCATCTATATAAATTGTAAATAATTGCGGTCCCAACACCGATCCCTGAGGCACACCACTAGTGACTGATTGCCAACCAGAATAGCACTCATTTATCCCCACTCTCTGCTTCCTGTTAGTCAACCAATCCTCTATCCATGCTAATACTTTACCCCTAACGCCATGCATCATTATCTTATGCAGCAGCCTCTTGTGCGGCACCTTGTCGAAGGCCTTTTGGAAATCTAGGTACACCACATCCACTGGGTCCCCATTGTCCACCTTGCTCGTAATGTCATCATAGAATTCCAAAAGATTTGTCAAGCATGACCTGCTATTCATGAACCCATGCTGCGTCTGCCCAACGGGACAATTTCTATCGAGATGCCCTGCTATTTCTTCCTTGATAATAGACTCAAGCATCTTCCCCACTACAGAGGTTAAGCTAATCGGTCTATAATTCCCCATCTTTTGTCTACCTCCTTTTTAAAACAGTGGCGTCACATCTGCTGTTTTCCAATCTGCTGGGACTACCCCAGAGTCCAGTGAATTTAGGAAAATTACCGCCAGTGCACCTGCTATTTCTCCCGCCATCTCTTTTAGTACCCTGGGATGCATTCCATCAGGGCCAGGAGACTTATCAATCCTTAGATCCATTAGCTTGCCCAACACTACCTCTTCCGTAATAATGATTGTTTCCAGGTCCTCACCTACGTTCGTCTCTTTGTCAATTACTGGCATGTTATTAATGTCCTCCACTGTGAAGACCGATACAAAATACCTGTTCAATGCCTTTCATCATATCCCATAACTAAATTCCCCTTCTCATCCTCTAAAGGACCAACGTTTACTTTAGCCACTCTTTTTCGTTTTATATATTTATAGAAACTTTTGCTATCTGTCTTTATATTCTGTGCTAGTTTTTTCTCATGTTCTATCTTACTTTTCTTTATAGCTCTTTTTGTGGCTTTCTGTTGACCTTTAAAGTTTTCCCAATCTTCTAGTTTAATGCTGTTTTTGGCCACTTTGTATGCCTTCTCTTTCAATTTGATAGCCTCCCTTATTTCCTTAGACACCCATGACAGATTACCTCTTTTCTTCCAGTCCTTCCTTTTCACTGGAATATACTTTTGCTGAGCACTTTGAAAGATTGCTTTGAAAGTCCGCCACTGCTCGTCAACTGTCCCACCATAAAATCTTTGTTTCCAGTCTACTTTAGCCAAGTCCTCCCTCATTCTATTGTAGTCCCCCTTGTTCAAGAGCAGGACCCTGGTATTGGATTTTATCTTCACACTCTCCATCTGTATTCTAAATTCAACCATACTGGGGTCACTCCTTCCAGGAGGATCCCTAACTATGAGGTCATTAATTATTCCTGTCTCATTACACAGGACTAGATCTAGGATTGCTTGCTCCCTCGTCGGTTCCATTACATACTGTTCAAGAAAACTATCACAGATACACTCAACGAACTCCTCCTCAAGGCTACCCTGACTGAGCTGGTTCGACCAATCTACATGTAGATTAAAATCCCCCATGATAATTGCCGTACCATTTTTACAGGCATTAGTTATTTCTTTGTTTATTGCCCGCCCCAATGTGATGTTATTATTTGGTGGCCTATAGACTACGCCTATCAATGACTTTTTCTTCTTAGAGTTTCTAATTTCCACCCAAATGGATTCAACCTCATTCTCCATAGAACCTATATCATCTCTCAGCACCGCCCTGATGTTGTCCTTGAATATCAGAGCTACACCACCTCCCTTACCTTCCTGTCTGTCCTTCCGAATAGTCTGGTACCCCTGGATATTTAACTCCCAGTCGTGACCAACCTGTAACCATGTCTCCGTAATGGCTACCAAATCATATTCATTCGCGATGATTTGTGCCGTTAACTCATCAACCTTGTTACGAATGCTACGAGCATTCAGGTAAAGTGCCTTTATGCTAGCTTTCTTACCCTCATGATTTCCAACATCTCTAATAATAACTCCTGAGTTATCCTTCCTTTCTGCTTCTTTCATAGTCTGATGTATAGTGGCAGCAGTGTGTACCATCTACAAGATGTACTGCAGCAATGCACCAAGGCTCCTTAGACACCACCTTCCAAACCCATGACCTCTATCACCTATAAGGACAAAGGCAGCAGATGCATGGGAACACCACCTGCAAGTTCCCCTTCAAGCCACACACCATCCTGACTTGGAACTATATCTCTGTTCCTTCATTGTTGCTGGGTCAAAATCCTGGAACTCTCTTCCTAACAGCACTGTGGATGTACCAACACCCCAAGGACTACAGCAGTTCAAGAAGGCAGCTCACCACCACCTTCTTAACGGCAATTAAGGATGGGCAATAAATGCTGGCCTAGCCAGCTACACCCACATCCCCCAAACGAATAAACAAAACAGTCACCTGGCAGTGATTTTCCCTGAATTGGCCAATTAAGGACAGCAGGCAGATTCTCGAAGCTGGAAGGCGAATATATGTCACCTTCTCAGCAACTTTCAATACTTCTAAATTTTAAAAATGGCCACAGCTGCCGGGCCACCATTGTGGAGGGAAAATCCATCCACAGGGCGGCCTGCGGCCGCAGCTATCACCAGGTAGGTGAGGAGGGCCTCAAAGCCTGTCTGGAGCACTGGAACCCCAGTCTGCCACCAAAAGGCCGCCTCCAGGCAGCTGGCCCTGATGCTGCAGGGAGCTCGCAGGCCAACTGGATAATTCCAGTCGGCCTATAATAATTGGCCTTACTTGGCCGTAAACTTGATAACCCTTCTGCCCCAATCCCACCTCTGGGAAAATGGCCTGGGATGGTGCCGACAAACCACATGGGGGTGAAAATTCTGCCCAAAATTTCAGGTCAATGGCCAACAGTTCTGATGAAGGGACATCAACCTGAAACATTGGTCACAATTTTCAATTGCTGGTGGGGTCGGGAAGGGTTGTGGGCACGGGTGCAATTTGAAAATCAGTTTCCTGACAAGGCGGTACTGGATCCCACCACCTTGACACAATTTTCAAAGAGAGGACAGAAGGTGGGGTATGGGAAACCTGTTTGCCTCCAATTAATGGTCCATTATACTCCTTGAGATCCTTGTTCATGGGCTGGGGAGGGTGAGAAGGCGATTTTCAAAGTAGAAATCGTCAAACCTGAACAGTTTGATGCATGTTTGAGCACAGCTATCAGGTTCAAAGTGGGCAGAAGGTAAATTTTTTTTTGAACCTGAAAAATTTCGGGAACTGGGGGATCTTGCGCTGGATCATGCGCTTTATCTTCCAATTGCTCCATTTGGCCATGTTTGTGATTGGTGAGGCTGCTGGCCCTCCGATGTGCTGCCTGTTCTCTTCTGTAAGGCAGTGGCAGGCTGCAGCGTCTCCTGTCTGGGGCACTAATTGGGCACTGAGCTCTCCACTGGCCCAATTAGGGCATTTACATTTCAAGATAGTGTTGTGTGAGCGACACAGTTGCAGTGCAGTCGGGATCCAGAAATCATATTGGTGCCGGGTTCCCGACCCCAGTTTGAAAATCCAGCCCATTAAATCTGTATCTTTCTCCAGAGATGCTGCCAAAACTGCTGAGTATTTCCAGCATTTTCTTTTTATTTCAGCATTTATTTCAGATTTCCAGCATCCGCAGTATTTAGTTTTTATATTAGTTCGTAAGTAGTCTGTTTATTAAACTGCCTTTTAATTTACAAGAAATATTGGTGGCAAAAGAAAAAATGGATATCTAATTGTATTACCAACATCTGCACACACAGTCAACACCACATGGGCTGGATTTTGTTCCCAGCCCCAATGTCGGGTTCCACCACGGAACCCGACAGCAGGATTGCCGAGCCTGATCTTCCCGGCAGCAGGGAAGCTCTTTGCAGCTCCTCCACCGCTCTGTGACAGAACCCTGCTCTCCATATGCTAATTAGATGTTTGCATTAATTTAAGTGTAACCCGCAGCGATCTTACCTTCAGTTCCCGATCTTCAATGCGACGTGCGGCACTGTCACTTTCACTGTCATTGTTCACTTTCCTATCTAGGGAAAGCTGGCGCCAACGAGGTGGGGAAGGGGTCACCTCTGCAGTATTTTTACAGGGAAGTGGGGGGGAAGGTGTCAATTCTGCATTTTGTTGAACAGTCTGCAGGGCTGGCAGCTTTTTAAAAATGGCGCCACCACCTGCTTCCTCATCAGCTGACACCATGAACAACGTTGTCAATGTCACCCCCGCCATGTAAATTGGGGGTGGGGGGGGGGGGTGTGGTAGTGGCCACCGTCAATATGTAAACTGGCCACCCGCCAGGGAATCACAGCAGTGCAGCGGCGCAGGTCCCATGGGGGACGGCCGCCATTTCCCGCGCTCGCTGCCGCTCCTGGTGGTGGGAATACAAAATCCTGCCCCATGTGTGTAATTTGTCTACGTAAATTTACATTGTATACAATGCAATCAAATAACTAGAATTTCAGAATAGTATGTTAACATGAAATATCAGATGCCATTTTAATTAATAATATATGACCACGTGTACTCTATTGGGAATATAGGACAGGTTGGTGAATCTGAAGGACATGACTAAAGGTCAGCTCTTTCAATCGACCTACTGCTCTCAATTCCTTAGTACAGTATAGGAGAGGCCATTATTACTATGCAATCAATATCCATGCTCTGATTTTTCTGCAGCATTTCGATATCACTATCAATAAAAGCACCACAAAAACTCTCCATTGTCACAGACACACTAACATGCCAAAGTGACTGACTGTTCGACACCCTTCACATATCAAAGTATCTTGAGAGTATCCTCAACCAGAATTCATTATGTTGAGATGAGTTTAATGTATCACAGTAGAGAATCGGAGCATTATGTTTACCAATGCTCTGGTCCAATCTAATGTACAGGACTGCATATGCAATGATGTATTGTTAAACTGAGAGCAATCTTTATACAATACATCTATAGGATGATGAATTTCCATATTATTTCATATTTGCAGTACACTACAATATGGAAGAGATGTTGAGGATTTATTTTTCAAAAAATGTTTATTTATTGATTTGAAAGTATGTCTAAGGTTTTTTGTCAATTCATACTAAATTAGTGATTGCTGAGAAAGCAAAAATCATTTGGAGTACAACAGACTTGTGAATTAGCACATAATACTGTTGGGATTATCAACATAAAAGGTCACCTCTCGAAAAAAAAGGACTAACAGCTCACATGACACAATGAGGAAATATTAAAGTGCCTTCTGTGCTTGTCAGAATTCTAATTAAACTAAATAAAATTTAAATAACTTTCACTTAAACAAATCCTCACACCATATGTTGTATAAACAGGACCTTTGGAAATTGTGGAATGCCCATGAAAGAGACCTTCATTGTCATCTGTGACTTTGTCATGTGCAAGTTACTAGGTCTTTCCACTCATGAAATAAACGAAACATGAGAAAAACTTTGTCCCTGATATTAGAGGAAGGTTTCCGATTGGGGTGAGTTGGAATTGCGTGGCTGGAACCCAGAAGTCAAATGAGTGGGTCAGAATCTGCGAAGTCAACATGTGAGAGTATGAGATACTGGTAACAGGACAGCTATGGAGAGTCTGTGTTGGATGGTGGGGTGGTGGGGGGCCGCATAATCCTCCCTAAGCTCTGCTCAGATGGACACACCTACTGACCACTGGGAACTATCATTGAGAAGGAGAATGCTAAAGGTGCATCAGCAACTTAGCCAGGTACTGACAGATGTGCCATACACTCTCCATAAAAGTAGAGAGGATGGAGGAGTCCAACTCGATCACAACTGGATTGGTAGCAAAAGGAGTCTTAGAGTCATTTACGGCACAGAAGAAGGCTATTTGACCCATTCAGTCCATGCTGGCTCTCCACGGAGCTATCTAGTCAGTCCTACTCCTCCGCTCGATCCCTGTAACCATGCAAATTTATTTCCTTCAAGTTCTCATCCAATTTCCTTTTGAAATCATTGATTGTTTCTGCTTCCACCACCCATTTGGGCAGTGAGTTTCAGTACATTACCACCCGTTGTGTAACAAAGTGCTTCCTTATATTCCCCCTGCATCTTTGCCAAAATCTTTCAATCTATGTCCCCTAGTCCTTGTACCATTTGTTAATGGGAACAGTTTTTCCTTGTCTATCTTATCTAAGTCTGTCATAATCTTGGACAAGTCTATCTCTTTTGTTCTAAGGAAAACAAATCCAGCTTTTCCAACCTAACCTTGTAACTAAAATTCTCCATTCCTGGAACTATTCTGGTAAATCTCCTCTGCACCTTCTGAAGGACCCGCACATCCTTCCTGAAGTGTGGTGACCAGAAATGGACGCAATACTCCAGTTGGGGCCTAACCAGAGCTTTATAAAGATTCAGCATTACTTCCCTGCTTTTGTACTCAATGTCTCTATTTATGAAGCCCAAAATCCTATATGCTGTACGAACCACTCTCTCAATATGTCCTTTAAAGATCTATGCACATGCACCCCCAGGTCCCTCTGTTCCTGCACACTCTTTAGAACTGTGCTATTAAGTACATATTGCCTCTCCCCACTCCTTCTGCCAAAATGCATCACCTCACACTTGTGAATTGTGAGATTATCTGCCATGGAGAGAGTGGCCGCCTCAATGGAGCTTCAAGCAGATCTCTCAAATGAGTCCATGCAAGCCATGATCACGGCCATGCAGGAGATGCCTGCAGCCTTAAACAGGATGGCAGATACCTTATCAGTGGCTTTACAATGCATCACTGATCTCCGTCAAGCTGCTCTGCAGCATAGTGGCAGGAGTGATGTGGTGTTGGTCCAGGAGAGAGATGTTAGTGAAAGGAGACAAGGAAATGGGAACTCCACTCAAAGCACTCCTACTTTCCACCTGTTGCCACCTCCTCAGCAAGTACCCGACAAGCTGCATCATCACCCGGTGATCAAGTCTGCCTCTGCAAAGTTGCAACTGGAGCAGTCTTTTGTGGGGGGCACCTCCAAAATCCACAGGGCATAAGCCAGAAAAAACTCAACAGTTAGGGCAGGGATCTGACGAGACTGTCTCTACCTTTGCTGAAGCCACATGGGATGCACCATATAGCAACATTAGGAAAAGTAAATTGAAGAAATAGTAATTCACCAAGGGTATGCACAAGGGTGACTGACAATATATTATGTTCTTAATTTTTTTTAAATTATTACACACAATATTTATTAATTAGCACCACTTCCACATGTTGCCCATTATTGTGTCTGAGTGTAAACTCGCCCTTTCACTTGTTTACTTGTTTCATTATAAATGCCAATATATCATGATACCCATTGGGCGCTTGAGCAATGGGTGGACAAGTGCTTGGAGGGCTACTTAGTGCGGTGTTGTCCACTGTTTAGTGGTGGTGGTGGTGGGAGTGGATCGCAAGATTTAATTTTTTATGTTTTACACTTTGCTGTACTAGGGCAACCGGGCAGCAAAGAAAAGGCTGGTGAACGATGGGTGCTCCATCTTCATCATCATTCTCCTCCTCCACCTACTCTCTGTTCCCCTCCTCCGAAGATGAGTGATGAGTCCTTTCGTCATCCTTACCTGCAATTCTCTCTGCTGTGCAACGTTGTACAGAACATAGCACCCAACTATCATTCTGGAGTGTTCTGATGAAAGATCATCGACCTGAAACATTAACTCTGTTTCTCTCTCCACAGACATTGCCTGACCTCCTCAATATTTCTAGCATTTTGTTTTTATTTCAGATTTCCAGCATGTGCAGTATTTTGCTTTTGTATAATTCTGGAGACTCTTGCTGCTGAGTACTGGAGGGCACCTCCAGACCTATTTCGGCACCTGAAGCGCATCTTCAAAATTCCAATGAATTATTCAATGACACACCTGGTAGTTATTTGATTCTCACTGTAGTGCTCCTGCACCTCATTGTTGGGGTTCCTCACAGGTGTCACTAGTCAAGTTTGAAGCGGGGGGAGGTGTCTCTTGTCTCCTATGAGCTAGTCCTTAAGTCCGCTTCCGGGAATGAAAAGGTCTGGAAAGTTGGACTGCTGCAGTATGCTGCAGTGGAAATCTGGCACTGGCCTGCAAGGACTACACATTGATGGATGAATATCCCTTGTGGTTTATTAAAAACACCTATTTGCTGTGGTGGTGGTTAAAATGACATATGTGTGCAGTCGATGGCACCCTGTGCCTGTGAAAATCCAGTCAGAGAGGTGAATCTGAGTGTCTGCTCATTCTGGCTCCTGTCATCACAAGATAAATTTAAATTTACATTGGCCCTGGCAAAAGATCTATCAGTGACCTGCCTTAAGCATTTATGTGCAGCAAACTGGGAGATCCCGGATATATCTCTGGTACTGTCCTGGCAAGATCCGGAGTTGAAGATGTTGAGGGTGGTGGTCGCTTTTGTCATTAGTTTGTTATCTTAAGCAACACGAAGAGGTACGTGGATTCCAGTTCGTTGAAGATCTCTAGAGGGTTTATTAACAGTTAAACTAGGATATACAATACAGAGCAAACTATATACAGAACCTTTGTTTAGGGTGTTCTAGTGCAGAGAGAACATGGCTTCTAGTCACATGACGACATCCTGGTCCTTAGCTCATTAGCATACTGAGTTCTTAAAGGGACATCACTCTTAAAGCGATCATACAACATCCCCTTTCTTTCCAAAGATACGTCTCATCTCTCTGGCCTCCTTATCTCGAGAGACAATGGGTAAGCACCTGGAGGTGGTCAGTGGTGTGTGGAGCAGCGCCTGGAGTGGCTAGAAAGGCCAATTCTAGAGTGGCAGGCTCTTCCACAGGTGCTGCAGAAAAATTTGTTTGTCGGGGCTGTTACACACTTGGCTCTCCCCTTGCGCTTTTGTCTTTTTTCCTGCCAACTGCTAAGTCTCTTCGACTCGCCACACTTTAGCCCGGCCTTTATGACTGCCCGCCAGCTCTGGCAAATGCTGGCAACTGACTCCCACGACTTGTGATCAATGTCACAGGACTTCATGTCGCGTTTGCAGACGGCTTTGAAGCGGAGACATGGACGGCTGGTGGGTCTGATACCAGTGGCGAGCTCGCTGTACAATGTGTCTTTGGAGATCCTGCCATCTTCCATGCGGCTCACATGGCCAAGCCATCTCAAGCGCCGCTGACTCAGTAGTGTGTACAAGCTGGGGATGTTGGCCGCCTTGAGGACTTCTGTGTTGGAGATACGGTCCTGCCACCTGATGCCAAGTATTCTCCGGAGGCAGTGAAGATGGAATGAATTGAGACGTCACTCTTGGCTGACATACGTTGTCCAGGCCTCGCTGCCATAGAACAAGGTACTGAGGACACAGGCTTGATACACTCGGACTTTTGTGTTCCGTGTCAGTGCGCCATTTTCCCACACTCTCTTGGCCAGTCTGGACATAGAAGTGGAAGCCTTTCCTATGCGCTTGTTGATTTCTGCATCTAGAGACAGGTTACTGGTGATAGTTGAGCCTAGGTAGGTGAACTCTTGAACCACTTCCAGAGCATGGTCGCCAATATAGATGGATGGAGCATTTCTGACGTCCTGCCCCATGATGTTCGTTTTCTTGAGGCTGATGGTTAGGCCAAATTCATTGCAGGCAGCCGCAAACCTGTCGATGAGACTCTGCAGGCACTCTTCAGTGTGAGATGTTAAAGCAGCATCGTCAGCAAAGAGCAGTTCCCTGATGAGGACTTTCCGTACTTTGGACTTCGCTCTTAGACGGGTAAGGTTGAACAACAAACAGCCCTGTTTCACGCCACACATAAAATTGGAATATATCAAAATTAGTTATACAGGGATAGAGATCAGAAAATTTACAAGTGCAGAAACTTAAGAGTCCATATATCATTCCGGTGGTTTCACAACTCTTCCAGATCTTGTTACGGTATAACCTTTTGAGGGTGTGAATTTCACCCTTGGCTGTTTTTGGTTTGCAGACACGTTGCCAGTGGGTTTGTTGTCCTGTTGTTCCATCACTGCATGTCAGTCATGCACCAACTTCATTCTCCCTTGTTTTTCGAGCAGTGTCTCCTGCAACTCGGAGAATTTGTGTATAAGCTGTTACTGTTTTTTCTGAAGTTTCTCCCTCTCTGCATTCAGTTTCTGTTGCTCTGCTTTCAGCCTAAGATACTCTGTTGCTTTTCTCAGGATGTCCACTTTTGAGGCCTTGTCATTCTTGGAAAGTTCTGGCCTTCATCTCGAACAGCTAACAAACAATGCCGCAACTCAATCCTCCTCTGCCTCTCCAGGATATTGTGTGTCCTTTACCTCGCCTCATCTTCTGCATCCGAAGGCCTGGTGCTCAAGGTCGAGGACTTGTTGGGGGAGTAGTGCTTGGCCTCATGGAGCTACCTGTCCATTCTGACTCGTTTTTGTGCTGGCGGTTCTCTAGAGAGCAGAGGTGAGGGCATTGTTGTGCTGTTGCTGGATTTCCGGACTGCACCGTTTGATGCTGGCCAAAGGATGTAAAGGGGTTCCGGTCCTTGGCAATTTCCCCTTGGCAATGCTCCCCACCATCGGCTTTTGCTTCTCAATGGTCACAATGTCAATCTCTTCTTCTGATTCGCTGGAGTGCGAAGAAACACTGCCTGTTGACAAGTAACTTTCACCATCTGAATTTGGATCTTCATTCCCTTGATGTGGCATATCTGAAAAGGGGATGATACTCTCCAAACCCAGAACCACTGAGAATCTGGGAGAACTGTGACTCAATCTCAGACAACAGGGGGCTGAACACAGGGAGTGCATCTTCTCTGAGGTACAGCACAGCATCGCCTTTGAAATCTCCTATGGTGCAAACCTGTCCAGGAACATTTGTTGTAAATCCTGGAGTAACTCAATGCGTGTACCCTTGGCCTCTTCTGCTGTAATGGGTACTTTGGATCTCATGGATAGTCACAATGTTGAGGTCTTTACACTCTGGTAGTCCTACCACTGCTGGTCCACTTGTATCTACCAGGTAAAATATTTATGGTTTCCATGCCAACTTGCCATAGCTGCATTGCATTGTTAGTGTGTCACTGCAAGGGATGAGTGATCCATTGTATGCAGTTAACTTTGCAGTTATCGGTTCAAATTTTCTCTTCTGTTTTCTGTATTGCTTTTAAATTTTGTTTGCTGTTTTACCCTTGGACTTCCAAGTTTATATCTTGTCTTTTCGCCACTGCTGCCACCCGATCATGAGATTCTTTGTGTTATCTTAAGCAACACAATGAGGTTCATGGATTCCAGGTCCTTGAAAATCTCTTGAGGGTGTATGAACAGTTAAACTGGCATATACAATACAGAGCAAACTATATCCAAGCCCTTTGTTTATGGTATTCCAGTGCAGAGAGAACATGGTTTCTAGTCACATGACTACGTCCTGTTACTTCGCTCATTAGCATTCTGAGTTCTTAAAGGAACATCACTCTTAAAGCCATCATACAACAACTTCCACAACCATTAGTAATGCATGGCCACCAGGTCCAGCAGAGAGGCTGCAGATGTATGCCACCCCACCTGACGTAAGAACCTTGGTCTGCAGAAGCATTGCTCTTCCAAGGGGTTAGGGAAGCTGAGCCTCTGTCAGTAAACTCTGCAACATGAGTAGAATCTCCTGTGACCTCGGACCCTTTCCTGTGCACCTCCCTCCTCTGCATGTGCTAATCCCACCACAGTACAGCGTCGCTGCCAAGGATGTTGATGATCTTCCTCTTCAGATGTGCTGACAAATACATCCAATGCACCCCCAAACATGGTCTTGCCAGTCTGAAAGCCTCTAAGGTTGGAAAAAAAAGCTGTATCCACTCAAGAACTCTCCGCCAAAGGTTTTCCAAAGGAAACTAAGACACCAGTTACAATAATGGAGCTCTTATTCAGATGAGGCAATAACAAGTTTAAATACTCACTGAACTGCTCCTCAAACTTGTTTCCATTTCCATGGTCAGTTTCCTGAACCCTTTTAATTACACCAATAAGTATCCACCGCATTCAATTAGGAAATCCCCAACTTCAGCGCATAGGCTTCTCGCTGGCATCCAAGCATGCCTCTTTAAACCCAGAAGTCGGCACATTGGAGCTGTGCTGTGTTCCTGCTCTAAAAATCAAAAATCTTAACCCCTCACCCACCCATTCTTGAGGTTAAAATTCCCCCCTTTATCTCCTTTCCATTATGATTCTGATCATGCTTTTTAGCAACATGGAACTAGAACATTCCTGTCCATTGGGGATTTGGCCTGGAGGGTGTTGCACTCAGTGGTCCTATGCAACAGAATGTTTAGCCGATTCACGGACTCGCGGGCTGCCTGTAATTTCGGCAGCCTGGAGGAGTCTGTGTTACACATCTATGTAGAGTGTGAAAGGTTGCAGCTCCTCTTCCATTATTTGAGGGGGCTGTTCCTCAATTTCTGGCTGCACTTCAGTCCCATGCTCCTGATCTTTGGCCACCCAGTGCAGAGGGGAGTGGGCAAATTAGAGGACCTCCTTGTGGGACTGCTGCTGGGCCTGACCAAGGCGTCCATGAACAGGTCCAGGCAGTGGGTGGTCGTTTGGCCCAACCGCCTGCCTCTCTTCCCCGGCAATATCCGTGCCCAGGTGTCCCTGGAGAGGGAGCATGTGGTGTCCACCCATACACTTCAGGCCTTCCATGACCACTGGGCACCAGGGGGTTCTGGAGAGCATCATCACCCTCGTAATGCTGCTTCAATCTGATTAGCTAAGTTTCCTATAACGTTTTTGTTTTAACTTTTTCTGTTACAGTATAATAGTGGTGCCCTTTTCAGAAGGGGCACTTAGTTCCTCTTTATTGACAACCTTCTGGTTGGTTCAAAAGAGGTATGACATTCATCTCTACTAGGATGGGGTTAGGATAGACAAGTTTTTTTTAATGGGACACAGCAGAACCAATGATAGTATTTTGCATTTTTGTGGCATTGTTGTTTGTAATGCTACTTTGAATGTGCTCTATGCTGATGTTGTGCTATGATTTACAATGTTTACTCAATGGAAGAACAAAAAAAAGTATCATCCCTATTTTTGATGGGACAGAGGTCCCAAGAGACATCCACACCTTTTTCAGACAGTGCTTCTTTTGCTTAATGACCTGAGTTGGGAAATAACCTTTAAGTATATGTGTTGTATGTGGTCAGTATGTTGAGTTCTCAAGCTGAATAAAGTAGTGACAGCACAAACATTTGCTGGTAAAACATTTGGATTCTGTTATGTGTTCATTTGGCCCTGTTTAATAACACACTTAAGTAACAAATACCTTTATAACACCTCTTGGACTGTGTATCCATTACACAATGGACACTTCTGTGAATTCAATAACTGCAACAGTGTTTATTTAGCATCAATAAAACAATTCCCACTGAAGTATAGTCAATTCAATACACATAGCATAGCTTACTATAATGTTTGATTTAAAAAAAATTATTGCAAGACTTTTCATCATAGTTAAGCAAAAACAAAAATAATTCTAACAAAAGAGTGACTAAACGCATCCCCTTGACATTCAATGGCATTACCATTGTCAAATCTCCCACCAAAAACACCCTGGGGGTCACCATTGCCCGGAAACGTAACTGGATCAGCCACATAAATACTGTGGCTACAAGAGGTCGGAGGCTGGGAATTCTGCAGCAAATGACTCACCTCCCGACTCCCCAAATCCTTTCCACCATTTACGAGGCACAAGTCAGGAGTGTAATGTATTATTCTCCACTTAACTGGTGAGTGCAGCTCCAACAACACTCAAGAAGCTTGACACAATTCAGGATAAGCAGCCTGCTTGATTGGTTTCCCAACCACCACCTTAAACATTTACTCATATACCACTGCCATCCCATGGTTGCAGTGTGTACCATCTATGAGATGAACTTCAGCAACTTGCCAAGGTGTCTTCAACAACCCCTCTCAAGCTCACAGCCTCTACCACCTAGAAGGTCAAGGGCAGCAGACACATGAGAACACTACCA
This sequence comes from Heterodontus francisci, assembly GCF_036365525.1. NCBI lineage: Eukaryota > Metazoa > Chordata > Chondrichthyes > Heterodontiformes > Heterodontidae > Heterodontus > Heterodontus francisci. The sequence goes on from NC_090379.1 coordinate 74,142,781, forward strand.
CCTGCAATTTCCCCTCCAAGTTACACACCATCTTGACATGGAAATATATTGCTGTTCCTTCATTGTTGCTGGGACAAAATCCTGGAACTCCATACCTAACAACATGTGGGAGTACCTTAACCACACAGACTGCAGTGGTTCAAGGTGGCTCACTAACACCTTCTTAAAGCCAACTAGGGATGGACAACAAATGCTGACCTTACCAACTATGCCCATGAATCCCATGATTGAATTTTAAAAAAATTATCCTGCATCCAGTAACCTCGATCCACAAATCCTAGGAATACTAATTATTTTGCTTTCAAAATGTGATCATATAATAACGCTAAGTGTGGGATGCAGAAAGACTGTTTTTGGGCCATTAAGCTCATCCTTTACAAAATATGAATATATAATTTGCATGATCTGTGAGGTCGTGTAATCACCAATTAGACTTGCACAGTGAAAAAAGCCCTGCAAAATTTTGTTGTGATAATTTAGTCAATGTAATCCATATTATTCAACCAGACTAACTGCATCACATACATAACACTTCCATAATCCCAGCTAGTAATCCAATAAATATTTTATTATCCATGTCTATACTTTACATTATTAACTAAATACACACACTGCTTCTTTTACAATGAGCCAATCAAGACAGGATTAACTGTTTCAGATAGAAATCCAGCTTTCATATACTCTTTCCATTCTATGGGGGGAAAAAGACCAACTATAGTTTAATTTGAGGCTCATTAATTTTGCAGTTCTATAATCATTGTTAGACTGCTAAGAGATGTGCAGGAACTCAGATCTCCTTCAGTCATCAATTTTTACTGAAAGCTTTAGTTAAAATACAGATACATTTCAGTGTGACTGCAATAATGTTATTCAAAGGCTAGGAATAGTTTTATTATTGTAATATTAATCCAATACAACCAAAATAAATGCTTAAGCAATTTTTTTTAAAATTAATGTTTTACTTCTGATTGTCCTCTTCCCTTATTCCCTATTCTTTCCCTTATCCTACTCGCATGCTACTTTTATTTTAATTTAGAAAATAAGTACTCTCTAATTATTATCAATATAATTTATAATTTTGCTTAAACTTACAAACAATTTATTTACTTTCTTTACCTCTTGGTCTCAACATCCATTTTGCAAATTGGAAAAACTTACCTCTCTCTGAGTGGAAAGAGTCTCCAGAACCTCTTATGTGCCAGAATGCAAAATTTTTATGGTTACATTATAAATATAGACCGGTCGGCCCAAGATCCAATCACCACCTGGACAAAATAAATCATCCACAGTGAGGTGAGAGTTAAGAAAATGAGTTGGTTCTATCCACATTATCCATGGCTTCCAGTTTTTAAAGGACCTTGAGCTGAATTTTCATGTCGGGGCAGGTAATGCCAGCCAGGACGTTTTCTGGTCGGTGGGAAATGGAAATGATGCACGATATTTACGGTGGAGACCCCTTAATTGATAGGGAGACGAGTTTGCCAACTAATTAGTGGCTGCGGGGGCGCAAACAGAGTCAGGACTTTTAAATTGCAGGCCCAATTTAAACAGATGATGGCAGCCATTACTGTGGCTGCTGTTTAATCCAATCTGCTGTCGTCTCCAAGATGTTCCAGGAGAGCCGGAGGCTTGGAACCTGGGGCAGGGCTGCCCCTTGTTTCTCCAATGTACACCTTGAGGCTATGTTGGAGGCTGCGAGGAAGAGGAGGGAGGTCCTATTCCTGAAAGATAGCAGGAGGAGGCCACTCACACAGATGAAACAGGCCTGGCAGGACATCGCTGCGATTGTGAGTGGCAGAAGTGTCACCCAGAGATCCTGGTTCTAGTGCCAGAAACGATTCAATGACCTCATATGCTCTGGCAAGATGAGTGCCACCCACAACCTTCAGGACAGGCCACTGAGTGTTCACCCTCCAGCAAACACACCAGTTGAGCAGCCTGAGGCTGCATGCTGCCCTTGAACATGGGAGGAGTACGTGCCCAGGGCATTTAATGACCCTTCAGAATGGCTAAGAAGCTAAAAGACTGCTGAGGACCTATCACCACTGCGACATGCAGCTGCTAATGAATAGGAGCAGGTGACATTGGCCATGCAGGATAGCAGTGCCTTATCTCGCTCGCTTTTGTCCTGGCAGGAGAAACAAGCACACAAGGGATAGGACCCAGATGGAAGCAGGTGACCCCTACATTCAAGTGATAACACCCACAGAGGATCAAGTGATGGAAATAGTCAGGATCGCTGACTAGGAGGAAACTTGCCATGGCGAAATAGGCGATCATGGTGCAGATAGCAATTACGGAGGACAATGCGCTTAGTCCACCACATCTGAGCTGCATTGGGAAGCTTCAGCACTGCAGAGGCTTCTGCTCTCCAAGGCTAGCTCTCATGATCTTTTCTTGTGTCTCCCACATGTGCAGACATCCATCCATGGAGACCATCTCCCTCCCCAGAAGTGACCCAAGTGCAGCAGCAAGTAACAGCAGAAGCACTGTCCACCATTGTAGATACTCTCACCTCCATGGGTTCTCATGCATGGTTATAGAGTGTGTCACTAGGTGAGCAGCCCGGCACTAGTGGGCAGGAGGTGGTGCCTGAGGCAGAGGGAGCTGTGGGCAGTACCCCTCGGAGGAGGGAGGAGAGACACAGCCCTGCTCAGCTGGGCAGAGATGCAGGGCCTCAGGAGTCACGAGAAAGGAGGCTACCTAGAACAGCAGCAGGAGATGAGCTCCTACATGCCAGAGTTCTCTGACGCAGTGCTGGGTCATGGACAGAAGATGGAGGAGTCCATCCAGCTCTTGTGCACCATCATGGCTCAGGGTTATGAGCGCGTGGGCTCCTCTATTAAGACAGTGGACAATCTTGTGGGAGCCACATGCGGCCTCGCTTGGTGTATGTACACTGATGCCCACAGGATGCATGCCCCACTGTGTAGCCTGGACTGCTCAGTGGCACTGGTGGAGCAGAGATGTTTGGAGTGGATGCCAGTTGATCCTCAGCTGGTGTCCCCCTTCAGGCATCCTGTGGGCCTGCCAAGGGCTGAGGATGTCACGGAGGAGGATGACAGCGCCATCCCTCACTGGGTGCCTTTATCGTCTTGGGCCTCCTTGGCTCCTCTGACAATGGGAGGCTCTGTGTAGCAGGGCCAGGTGACGGAGGCTACCCCTGCAATGATGCAGATTCAGCAGCCTCTGGAAATGCCCCCCATGGGCACCTCCATGACAGGACGACCACAACATGCATCTCAGCCTCAAGCAGAGATGAGTGAGCAGGCTGCATCCACCTGCTCTGAAGTCACAAGGGGAGCACCGCATAGGAGTGGCCGAATGTGAAGGCCACCGTGTCATGCAAACCACTGAGTGGGTCACTGGAGTGTCTTCTTATTGTCTCTATGCACTATTTCCCTTTCCTAGCACTGTACAAAAAAATTGACACTTTAATCCACAGGTCCGAGACTCCTTTTATTGCTGGCCTGACAAGAAAAGTGGTATGAGGTGGTGAAGGAGGTCAAGAGTTCCTCCATGGTGAGGGCAAAGCCTCTGGGTGGTAAGTGTTTAGCTGTTGCAGGCTGCGTCTTGAATGGATGTATTAGAACAGATACCTCAGACTGACTTCCCTATCCATGCCCTTTATCCCAGATCAGAGGGACTCAGTTGAAACGTTCCTGTATCAAATGACTCCTGACATTTATGGCACCTTAACAAGGTTTCACCCTGCCCCAAGCCCAGTCTCCTTGTTGTGCAGCTGGAGCACCTCAGTGTTCAGCATCCTCCCCCTCCACTTTCTCCTCTTCTCTCACCTCCTGCTCTTCCTCTTTTTCCGATGAGCTATCTGGTTCCAGGGCTTTGCCATTCTTAAGGCCCACACCTCTCTGGAGGGCCATGTTATGGAGGGTGCAGCAGACTACCACAATGACTGAGACCCTTGCAGGAGGGTATTGAAGGGCGCCACCTGACTGGTCCAGGCAGCAGAATCGCATCTTCACAAGCCCAATGGCCTGCTCAATGGTTGTTCCCGTGAGCAGATAGCATTGGTTATATCGCCTCTGTCCTGGACTCCCATAGAGGGGTGAGAAGCCATTTCTTTAAGGAATATCCCTTGTCCCCTAGGATCCATCCATGGACTTTGGGGATTGGAGTGAAGATCTGAAACAGCCTGGACTGGTGAGGATGAAGTAGACACAGCAACTACCAGGAAAGCAAGCGTACATAGGGAGGAAGCACTAGTTGTGGTCTCAGACCAGCTGAACGTTGAAGGAGTGGAAATCCTTCCTGTTGATAAATCTGACTGGCCAGTCACTGAGTGCCTTGATGGCCACATGGATGCAATTGATAATGCCCTGCACCTGGGGAAATCCAGTGATGGCAGCAAAACCTAATGTCCTCTGTGCCTGTGAGGCCTCATCGGTTGTGAAATGAAATGAATGTATTGTCCTGCTCTGGCATATAGGTTATCAGTGATCTGCAAGATGCTGTGGTGTGCAACCGTTAGCCAGATGCCAACAAGATCCGCAGATGATTTTTGGAAGGAGCCAGAAGCAAAGAAGCTCAAGGCCACAGTGATTTTGACAGCTCCTATCAGGGCGTGGTGACTAGTGCTGCGAAGTGTGAGGACTTCGGCAACCTGGTCACAGATGTCTGTGACCACTTCCCTGAAGAAGTCACAGTCTCCTGCAACACTGGGTCTTGGTCATCTCCAGGTAGCTCCTTCTTTGACAGTAGATCCTATGCTGAGGGTACGACTGTGTCCTTCCTGCCCCTCATACCTCCCCAATGTCATCCTGATGCCTGGGGCTCTGCTCTTCCTGCAGAGGGTGTTGCTCCTCGTTGCCACTGTGCCCAAAATCTGAGAGCTGTGCCTCCATTGCCAGCTGCTGCCTTCACCTGGTTGCCCAATTGTACTTGGCAGCCTTGCTCCCTGCTCTCCTGCCCCCTTGATGCCAGGAGGGCAACAACCCCTTGCATTGCTCAAGCACATGCTGCTAATGCTCTCCGACACCTATGCAGCGCAAGGACACTTGTTTGTCAATGGCCAAGTCCCCCTTTGTGTCATTTAAAAGTACTTGCTATTAAAGTAATAAAGTTAATCTCATCCCCAAACTGGAAAATTTCAACAACATTTTTTCCAATTTCCACCCTTCCCTCACCTTCACATTGTCCATCACTGACTCTTCCCTTCTTCAACTTCTCTATCTCCATTTCCGGGGCTGGGGGATAGGCTGTCGATCAATATCTACTACAAGCACGCTAACTTCCACAGCTACCTTGATTATGCTTCCTCCTGCCCCGCTTCCTGTCCTGACTCGATTATATTCTCCTAGTTTCTCTGTCTCCATTGCATCTGTTCTGATGATGTTAACTTCCATATTAGTGCTTCCAATATGTCATTCTTTTTCCTCAATCGAGGATTCCCTTCCACTGTAGTTTCACGTCTCATTTCCTGTACTACTGCTCTCACCCCTTCCTCTCTATACCAGAACCATAATAGGGTTCCCTTTGTCCTCACCTTCCACCCACCAGCCTCCACATTCAACAAATCATTCTCTGGCATTTCTGCCACCACCAAATGCATCTTCCCTTCCATTCCCCTTTCAGCATTCCGAGGGACCATTCCCTCCGTGACACCGTCATGCACTCTTCAATCATCCACAATACCATCTCCTTTCCCACAACACCATCCCATGGAAATGTATCACCTGCCCTTTTACCTCCTCCCTTCCCACTGTACAGTGCCCCAAATACTTGAGGGTGAAACAGAGTTTCACTTGTCATTTTAATTTTCTGCCCCATTCCCACTCTGACCTCGCTGTCCTTGGTCTCCTACTCTATTCTAATGAAGTTCAATGGAAGTGCGAGGAACAGCACCTCATCCATCGATTAGGCACTTTACAGCCTTCCAAACTCAGCACAGAGTTCAGAAATTTCAGACAGCAGCTGTTGGTAATGATTCTGCTATTCTCATTTACATCTCTTCTAGACCCATCTTTTGTTTCTTTACTTCTTCCATTACTACCCCTATTTGCTTTGCACCATGAGCCCTTTTGCCATCTCCTGCCTTCCCTTTTGTTCTTACCTCCCCTTCTCCCTTTCCTGCCTCTGGACCTGCTTCAAATCTCTGTTACATCTCTAACTTTTTCCAGTTCTGGTGAAAGGCCTTTGACCTAAAAACGTTAACTCTGTTTCTCTTCACAGATACTGCCTGACCTGCTAAATATTCCCAGCAATTTTTGTTTTCATTCATAAAGTTACTAGTAGATTTGAAGTTCCAATTAATTTATGAAATTAAAGTGAAACTGACAATGCAAATATGTGGAAATAGTACAGATGACATTGATGATCCTATATTTCCTTACAACTGCTGTGTTCAAAGTCATATTTCAAACAGAAACACAAAAATATGCAATAAAAATTTTTTGGACACTGAATTAAAATTGCATGTACATTTTTTTGTCTGGGATTATATGAAACAGACTCTTTAAAGCAAATAATGATGCAGCAATGAACTGTTAAAATGACAGTGCCACTGCCATTGTTTAGAAGGTCAAGTCATAGCAGGAATCAAAGTGACACTATTTCAGGAAATCTGCAATCAATATTGATGAGAAGGGAAGGCCCGGATATTCTAATTCAACTCTCACAGTTTTCGATAAGGATTGTGGCAGAGTGGCACAAACGTTCCAGGAAATTACAGAGTGATGTAAATAATGCCATTAGTTGCTTGCATCAAAATTTCCTGGAACTTCTCTGCTAGAATAATGGCATATGCTATTCCGGGCCAGTGTGTTTAAATGCTCAAAAACTAAGCATTTGAAATACCTTAGATGGCATAACCATAACGGCTTCCCCTGCGTCCCACTCAATTTTACGCCCCCACCCTCAGCCTGCTTGTTGGGGGGGGGCTGTAAAATTCCAGCCAATATCTCACCAGACTGAGTCTCTACTTACTGTTTTATGTTCTTATATTACCAGTTAAGAGTGTGTTAGGCAGATCTCATTTGCCTATCCAAAGCCCATGACTCAAAAATGTTATAGGTAAGAGTCAGTTAAGACAACTCTTTGCATATTTGAATGAATACTGTGAAAGCACAATCACCGGCAAAACATTCTGTTCCATTTAAGCTGCAACTTTGAATAGAATTTAAGACCACCAAAAATTATTAGAGTTTACTGTTTCAAAATTTTATACATACAAAATAAAGTTCTGCAGTTGATAAAACGGACAACTTTTATTTATATAGCACCATTAATGTAATAAAATGTCCCAAGGCGCTTTAGAGGAGCATTATAAAACAAAGCATGACACGAGCCACAAAAGGAGATTTTTAGGTCAGATGACCAAAAGCTTAGTCGAAGAGGTAGGTTTTAAGGAGTGTCTTAAAGGTGGAAAGTGAGGTGCAGAGGCGGAGAGGTGTAGGGTGGGTATTCCAAAGCTTGGGGTCTAGGCAACTGAAGGCGTGGCCACCAATGATGAAACGATTAAAATCAGGGATGCTCAAGAGGCCCGAATTAGAGGAATGCAGATAGCTTGGAGGGTTGTGGGGCTGGACAAAATTAGAGAAATAGGGAGGGGCAAGGCCATGGAGGGATTTGAAAACAAGGATGAGAATTTTAAAATCAAGATGTTACTTGACCGGGAGCCAGTGTAGGTCAGCCAGCACAGGGGTGATAGGGGAAAGGGACTTGGTGTGAATTAATACACGGGCAACAAAGTTTTCGACCTCAAGTTTACGAAGAGTAGAATATGGGAGACCAGTCAGCAGTGCATTGGAATAGTCAAGTCCAGATGTAACGAAGGCATGGATGAGAGTTTCAGCAGCAGATGAGCTGAGACAAAAGCGAAATCGGACTATGTTATGGAGGTGGAAATAGGCAGTCTTAGTGATGGCACGAAGTGAAGTCGGTAGCTCATCCCGGGGTCAAATGTGATACCAAGGTTGCAAACAGACTGAAAATGAATCACATATATATAGAATAAAATGAATTACACCATATCTAAATGGTATAAACATGGAAAACATTGTGACTTCCTCTACTTCCTCCTGTGTGACAGCCTAACCAATCCCATGGCTCTCATTTGCAGTCCTGCACCATGGTGTTTGTGAGACCAAACACCCATGACCTTCCCTTCTGCTTGGTTATTTTTATTCCTGAAAAATATTTACTCGACCTGAAGAGGGTAAAAACTAAAATATTTTTAAAATGCAGGTTTTGCAGTTCATATAAACAATATCTCCCTCAGCAGGGAAGCAAAGCCCAAAGTAACAACAAAAATTTTTTTTTGAAAAGAGTGGAAACCACAAAAAAATGATTCTCCAACCTCTGTTCCTTACTGTGATGCCAACAGGACTGGAGTGATGTTCAGCCAAATTTAGTATAATATGAAGCAAGCTGTTGAACATGAAGCCGCCTTCTTTATTCTGTTTTACTTTCACTTTCCATTTGCAATCATGTATGTTCTACAGCAGCCCCGAGTGTACACAACGCACAATGCAATTGCAATTTCAAAACACTACAACATTACATCCCTCCCCTTCTTAGTAAATGAGAGACATGGCATGTTTCAATAGTTTGTTTCCAAAAGTATAAACAATAAACTTAAATAGTTCACTTCATAACATAGTCACTTAAATATGGTGGGTGTTTTCTTTCACTAATAAGATATCACCTGACATCAGGTGTAGTCCCAGCACCGTGACAGGGTTCCCCTTGTCCTCACTTTTCATCCCACCAGCCTCCATATCCAAAGGATCATCCTCCGCCATTTTCGCCACCTCCAGCGTGATGCCACTACCAGTCGCATCTTCCCCTCCCTTCCCCTGTCAGCATTCCGAAGGGATCGTTCCCTCCGCGACACCCTGGTCCACTCCTCCATTACCCCCACCACCTCGTCCCCGTCCCAGGGCACCTTCCCTTGCAATCGCAGGAGGTGTAACACCTGCCCATTTACCTCCTCTCTCCTCACTATCCCAGGCCCCAAATACTCCTTTCAGGTGAAGCAGCGATTTACTTGTACTTCTTTCAATGTAGTATACTGTATTCGCTGCTCACAGTGTGGTCTCCTCTACATTGGGGAGACCAAGCGCAGACTGGGTGACCGCTTTGCGGAACATCTCCGCTCAGTCCGCAAGCAGGACCCTGAGCTTCCGGTTGCTTGCCATTTCAACACTCCCCCCTGCTCTCATGCTCACATCTCTGTCCTGGGATTGCTGCAGTGTTCCAGTGAACATCAACGCAAGCTCGAGGAACAGCATCTCATCTACCGATTAGGCACACTACAGCCTGCCGGACTGAACATTGAGTTCAATAATTTCAGAGCATGACAGCCCCCCACTTTACTTTCATTTTTAGTCATTTTTAGTTAATTTTTCTTCCTTTTTTTTGCATTCCTTTTTACATTTTTTGCATTTATTTCATTTCATGTTAGTTTGTTCAGTTTGCTTACCCACTGTTTTTTTCAGGTTGTTTTTCTTCAGGTTTGCACTTGCTGATGTTCTATATTCAGTATATTCACACCTAATCTGTACTAATGCTTTGTCTTTCAAAACACCATTAACATATTGTTTGCCTTTGCTCCGTGACCTTTTGGTCAGCTATGTGGCCTGGTCCAATCTGCACCTTCTCCTTTGTTATCTCTTGCCCAACCCCCACCTCACTTGTTTATAATCTGTGACTTTTCTAATATTTGTCAGTTCCGAAGAAGGGTCACTGACCCGAAACGTTAACTCTGCTTCTCTTTCCACAGATGCTGCCAGACCTGCTGAGTGAATCCAGCATTTCTTGTTTTTGTTTCAGATTTCCAGCATCCGCAGTATTTTGCTTTTATTCAGGTGTAGTCTCATTTGACTCATGTTCTTCATCTGAGATGTCGATGTTGGAATCGGATTCAATACGTACAAGTGGTGTTTTCAATGCTTTGAAGAATGACATTTTTTTTGATCATTGATCTTTTTGTGTCGGTCACAACACATGCTTGGATGTCATAAGTGGTTGTTTTCCAACATGACCATCACGTTTCACAAGTACTTTACCTCCTGGCTTAAGCGGCGTTGTTCTAAATTTCATGTTTCCCTCTGCATTTCCCTTTATTCGATCCTTCTGTTCTCAATCGCTTTTGCGCACATTTTGATCATTAATTCTGCAGGGTAGCTCAGAAAGACATGCGTGCATAGGGTGTGCAAAGATGAGTGTAGCTGAAGGTTTTCCAGTAGTTGAGTGATGTGTCGCTCTGTAGTTACGAAGAAGGTGATATAGCTCTTCCTTCCATGACTTGTTCTCAGCTGTAGCTGTATGTATCACTTTTTACAAGGTTCACATAAATCTCTCCACTTTTGGCCAATCTGGTGTGATTTTTCTATGAGTGAACCCTCGGTAGTTTGCGAATTTTCTGAACTCATCGCTGTTGAATTGGGGTCCATTGTCACTTCTTACCTTTTGAAGGATTCCAAACAAGGCAAAGATCTGGTCATGCTTTGGGGTGACTACTTTTGTTGAAGCTGACATAACTTATTCCACGATTGGGAATCTGCTGTAATCGTCAGCGACAACATGCAGGTGTTCACCTGTGGACAAATCTGTGAAGTCAACACTAATGTCAATCCATGCTCCTGGAGGTAGTTTGAACATTTTGAGAGGATCATGAAGATTTAACATTGTGGTTGCTTGACATGGCAAACACTGATTTATTTTGTGCTCTACCATGAGGTCAATTCCTGGGAATCATACCTTTTCCCTCAGGAGTTGTTTGGTCTTGACTATTCCCTGGCGTCCTTCACGTGCTATATTGACAACACATTCCCTCAATGAGTGTGGAATGACAATACAGTTGTTGCGCAGTACAAGATCAGATGTGTCCTTGGGACTGGAGTGAGGTTTAGCTGAGTTTAGTAAAAGGTATGAGGCAGAGACAAAGGCTGGTGAACATAAAGGCTTCTTCTTTACTCTATTTTACTTTCACTTTCTCTTTGCTAGCATGTGTGTTCTACAGCAGTCCCAAGTGTACACAAAGCAATATGCAATTGCAATTTCAATACACTACAACACTACACTTACTTCCGTCGTTTCCATCAATATGATCCTTGTTTCAGTCACCAGACCATTATTTCCCTTCACTGCTCTGTTATTTAATTCAACAGGAACACTACCAAATCAAACTTTACTTATGTTGGATGCAGTTTTCTTTTTCCACTTGGACAAAAGGCAAGCCAAGACTTTCAACTGTTTGCCTTACAATTCTGCTTTAAATTATTTTGTTCTTAACACAAATAAATACCAGGAGCACAAGGCAGCCACTGTGGGTCCACAGCTGTCAGACCCGGATTACAATTCCAATATGGAACTCATAAAACAATTCAGATGTCCCAGAAATATTAAAGCACTCTGTGTGCTTTTGATAGTTGCTGCAAGAAATGATTGAAAATGCAAACTTAAACAAGACAATGGGGCTAATTTTAACCCCCCAAAAATGGGTGGCTTTGGGTTGGGTAAGAAGTTAACATTTTAAAAATTTCAAACCCAATTCCAGTCTGCCTTGAACCCAGCCACTTCCAGTTTTAATGGAGACAAGACAAGGGGCAGGCAACCAATCTGCTCTCATGAAGTGGATTGGTCAGGCTTTGAAGGAAGGAGGCTGCATGCATCCATTTTTACAGGCTTTTTATTTTTAACTAATGTAAAAACAGGCAAGAAGGGTCAGATCCATGAGCTAAGTGCCTTTACAGCACTGCTTGTGGGCCAGGAGGAGCCACATGTTTTCCCCAGCCCAACCAGGTTACCTGCTTCACTCCCTGCAAGCCCTGGTTCCACCCCCTCTCCATGACCTCCTCTTAATGAATACCATCTCACTCCCCCAACTACCATCACACTCCCCGCTGACCATGCTCTCCCTCCCCGCAATTCCTCCCCCCCCCAATGCCATACCCCTCCATCCACTACTAGAATAACCCGACCACAATCCTTTGCTGCCTCCCTACCTGCTCTTTGCATCTTGTGCTGCAGGCTTTCCTGCCCAACAGGCAGCCAGCTTGTCAATCAAACTGCCTGTCAGGGAGGAAACCTACAGGAAAAAAAATTCCCCATTTCCTGTTCATAACTCTTCCCACCTGCTCTAAATATGTGGCTCTGTAAATATTGGGGCCAATGTCTTTAGGTAACATTTTTAATTTCCATATGATACAAATAGATAGTGGTTCTGAAATTACGCCAAGATACATTAGCTTATGGATGCTCACTGTGTCCATCTGAAATCCCTGTCTTCAAAATTTTATTGGAAAGAAGAATTTTAATCAAACATGTTAAGTGCTAATTCCTTTAGTATCGCAAAGTATAAATTCACGGTCAAACAGAAACACCTGAGGAAAGACATTTTGTTTGTTTTGGATAGCTTGTGTGCTCAAGATGAAGGATGCCAGATCAGTTCACGGAAACAATTTCCCATGTTTTGCATCTTGTGTCTGTACCAAGCTCAGACACAGCAAGACCCAGGTGCAGACAAGGTCTCAGTCTTAACTCCAACTTCTCACTTCACTGGCGTGAATTTTTACATTATCTACACCGACTATACTCACGGGTTTGCTGAAACTAATTGATGGCAATAAGTTGTTTCATGGGGTGTGAGAGGTCTATTGCCATCTCCCTAGCTTGACCTTAATTTCCTGTCTCGCTCCAGTCCGCTGGCTGCCCCTTCACCACCCATCAGATGGGAATGCCGGTTTGGGGGCGCGAGGGAGTGGAAGTCTGTCTGGGGCAGCAGCGGGAAGATTCCAAATTCTTTACATGGAGGGAGTGAGCCCAGTAAGAGCCTCTATTTAATGTTTACTATATTTCTTGTTTGAATGTGTGATGCGTTTGTTTGTAATATTTAGTTTCTTTAGTTAAAATTGGTGAGCACGTGAGTGTGTGTCTGTGTATTTGTACTGCAGCTTGGAAGGAGCAAAAGGCAAAAAGGTTTTGGGCAGCATTGACTTGACTGCCACAGCAAGGTTGTGTTAGCACTGGCAGTTGTCTTCAGCCCTTGTTGCTGGAGGTGACGCTACTCTGCATTTGCCTGCCTGGAGAAGTACAATGTTCCTCTGAGACATGCAGGCATGAAGTCCTGGATCTGAAAACAGTGAGAATGTAAGGTTTTCAGCAAGTTCTCCCTGCAAGTGCAGCTCTGCAGGCCACTTCCTGCTGCTGTTCCTCCTCTTGCAGCCACAATGGAATTCATAGTAGGACTCCCATTAAGGCAAAAGAGGGCTGTCAGAAGCACTGTACCAATTGTCAACAGGGTAGAGACGGTACCAGCATGCAAAAGTTATAGGTAGCCAAAATACACAATGTTTCACTAGCTAAATGCCTGCAAACAATTTCCAGTGATTACCTCAGAACAGTTGAAAATTCTTCTAAATATCACTGAAAATGTCGCCTTCCCGACTTGCACAACCCATATTTCATGTGGAGGTTTAGAACTGTTAATTGCAATACTGATGGCAATCAAAGTGGCATGTGGGACCCCATTTGCTAAATAATATTAAGCTCCTTCTAATTTGAAGTGGGAACACCGGACGCCTACTTTGTGGCCCACTCAAAGATTAGACCAAGCAGGCGTCTGGTGCAATTTCAATGTGAACTGCCCCATTCATAACAAAGATCAGTGTGTTATCAAGATAAAAATCATCCCCAATGTCCTGGATGTAGGAACATTGAAAATTGGCTTGATCAGACCACCCCCAGAATTTGTTTTTGACACAAATGGCCACATGTTATTAGTGAGATGCCGGTCCTGTCGTCAGGACCGGAACTGAGCGCAAGGCGTGTCAGGGGCAGGAGCAGCCGGCCACACGTGATTCAGCGACAGCTGGCCAATTAAACCTCATGAGCCATAACACCCAACCAATTGTGTGGTCGGTGTTGGGCCCAGAGGTGGGGAGCATGATGTCAGGTGATGCCTCAGCAAATGCTGGCACCATTTTTAAAGGACTGCCAGCCCTGCACTGAACTTTGCATTGTAAAAGAGGAGGAAGTGATTGCAGAAACTGAAGAGATGGCTGAGAGGAGACCCCGGGCAGCCCCACGCTTCCCTGATGCCTCCCTCCAGGTGTTTTTGCAGGCTGCAAGGGAGGAGGGACATACTGTTCCTGAGGAAAAGGAGGAGGAGACCTGGGGGCCAAACCAAGCAGACCTGGCTCCAAATCGCAGAGGAGGTCAGCAGCTGTGGGGTAACGCCACGTACGTGGATCCAGTGCTGTAAACGGCTCAATAACCTCATTCAGGCTGCGAAAGTCAGTACCTATTAATGCCTTCATCCTCTTCAGCCTTGCATCTGGCAAATCAGGATGAAGCATTGGGAGGACAGGGGTCAACCCCGGAGACATGGACAAAGGGTCAGAGGATGCAAGATGACAGGCATGGTGAGGTGGCCCTAAAAGGAGGCTCCTTGTCAGAGTGCAATCTAGCGAGATCCCTGGAAAGGGAACAGGTGCAAGTGCCATGTGTGCCCCCATTACTGGCAGCTGCATTGCCAGCAGCCTTTGTGTTAAGATTATCTCACTGGAGGACCAACAGCTTCCATCCCTCTGTCTGCAGGAGAAAATAGCACACACTTGGAGAGAGCAGGTCAAGACTGGTGGTAGGCTGCCAATTCTGCATGAGGGAGGGCGTCAGATTTCTGGGGCACTGGGACCGGTTCTGGAGAAAGTGGGACCTGTACAAGCTGGACGGTCTACACCTGAACAGGACCTGGATGAATATCCCTGCAGGAAGGTTTGCTAGTTCTGTTGGGAATGGTTTAAACTAGATTGGCAGGGGGATGGGAACCTGAGGGCAGTTTCAGATAGGACAAATTCAGGGCAGGGAACGGGAGGCAGAAAATTAGCAAGTGACTCTGGAAGACAGAAGAAGTAAAGGTCAAAAAGTGTACAGCACAGAAATTTGGCAGTGTTTAAAGGTATTTATTTAAATGCAAGGAGAAAAGCAAATAAAGCCGATGAGCTGAGGGCACAGATAGACACATGGAAGCATGATATCATTGCTATAATGAAACTTGGCTTAAAGAGGAGCACAGTGGGCGGCACAGTGGCGCAGTGGTTAGCACCGTAGCCTCACAGCTCCAGCGACCCGGGTTCAATTCCGGGTACTGCCTGTGCGGAGTTTGCAAGTTCTCCCTGTGTCTGCGTGGGTTTCCTCTGGGTGCTCCGGTTTCCTCCCACATGCCAAAGACTTGCAGGTTGATAGGTAAATTGGCCATTATAAATTGCCCCTAGTATAGGTAGGTGGTAGGGAAATATAGGGACAGGTGGGGATGTGGTAGGAATATGGAATTAGTGTAGGGTGTAGGGTGGTTGATGGTCGGCACAGATGCGGTGGGCCGAAGGGCCTGTTTCAGTGCTGTATCTCTAAACTAAACTAAACTAAACTAAACTAAAAATGTCAGCTCAATATCCCTGAATATAGTGTTTTCAGGCAGGATAGAGAGGGGGATTATAAAGGAGGGGGTATAGCATTATTGGTTAAAGAATCAATTACAGCTGTGAGGAGGAATGATATGTTAAATGAATCATCAAATGAGGCCATATGGGTTGAGCTCAGAAATAAAAAAAGGGGCAGCCACACTACTAGGAGTGTACTATAGATCTCCAAATTGTGAGAGGGAAATAGAAGAACGAATACATAGGCAAATTTCTGAGTGCAATAAGAATAGGGCAATAATAGTTGGGGATTTCAACTACCCCAATATCAAATGGGCGGCGCAGTGGTTAGCACCGCAGCCTCACGGCTCCAGCGACCCGGGTTCAATTCTGGGTACTGCCTGTGTGGAGTTTGCAAGTTCTCCCTGTGTCTGTGTGGGTTTCCTCCGGGTGCTCCGGTTTCCTCCCACAGCCAAAAGACTTGCAGGTTGATAGGTAAATTGGCTATTATAAATTGCCCCTAGTATAGGTAGATGGTAGGGGAATATAGGAACAGGTGAAGATGTGGTAGGAATATGGGATTAGTGTAGGATTAGTATAAATGGGTGGTTGATGGTCGGCACAGACTCGGTGGGCCGAAGGGCCTGTTTCAGTGCTGTATCTCTAAACTAAACTAAACTAAACAGGCATACAAACAGTGTGAAGGGCAAAGAAGTCACAAAATTCTTGAACTGTGTTCAAGAGAACTTTTTTAGCCAGCATGTAACAAGCCCAATGAGAGGGGGTGCAATTCAAGATTTAGTCTTAGGAAATGAAGCTGGGCAAGTATATGAAGTAGCAGTGGGTGACCATTTTGCAGATGCTGACCAAAATACAGTTACATTTAGTAATATTATGAAAAAGGACAAAGAGAGAACAGCAGCAAAAGTTCTACATTGGGGGAAGGCAAATTTTACAAAGCTGAGAGGTGATCTGCCAAAAGTGGACTGGATACAGCTATTTGAAGGAAAATCAATGGGAGACATTCAAAAGCGACATTCTACGGGCACAGTGTAGACATGTCCCCACAAAGAAAAAGGGTGGTACTGCCAAATATAGAGCTCCCTGGTTATCTAGAAGCATACAGAGTAAGATAAAGCAGAAAAAGAAAGCTTATGACAGTCACAAAAAACTTAATACTTTAGAAAGCCCAGGAGTATAAAAAGTGCAGGGGTGAAGTAAAAAAGGAAATTAGGAAAGCAAAGAGAGGCTATGAAAAAATATTGGCAGGTAAAATCAAGGAAACCCCAAAGTTGTTTTATCAGTACATTAAGAGCAAGAGGATAACTAAGGAAAGGGTAGGGCCTATCAGAGATGTACAAGGTAACTTATGCGTGGATGCAGAAGATGTGGGCAGGGTTCTTAATGAGTACTTTAGCGAATTGGTCACACCGCAGATAAAGATTGCTGAGGGTGAAAGGGAATGGGTGACCAAAAGGCAGAGAAAGAGCAGGAAGGCAGCGCAGGTGTCCCCTGCGGTCATCTCCCTTCAAAACAGGTATACCGTTTTGGATACTGTTGAGGGAGATAGCTCACCAGGGGAAGGCAGCAGTAGCCAGGTTCATGGCACCGTGGCTGGCTCTGCTGTTCGGAAGGGCGGGAAAAAAAGTGGAAGGGCTATAGTTATCGGGGATTCGATTGTAAGGGGAGTAGATAGGCGGTTCTGTGTTCGAAAACGAGACTCCCGAATGGTATGTTACCTCCCAGGTGCACGGGTCAGGGATGTCTCAGATCGGCTGCAGAACATTCTGAAAGGGGAGGGTGAACAGCCAGTTGTCGTTGTGCACATAGGCACCAATGATATAGGTAAAAAACGGGATGAGGTCCTACAAGCAGAATTTAGGGAGTTAGGAGCCAAGTTAAAAAGTAGGACCTCAGAGGTAGTAATCTCAGGATTGCTACCAGTGCCACGTGATAGTCAGAGTAGAAATGAAAGAATAGTCAGGATGAATGCGTGGCTTGAGAGATGGTGCAGGAGGGAGGGGTTCAGATTTTTGGGACATTGGGACCGGTTCTGGGGGAGGTGGGACTATTACAAATTGGATGGTCTGCACCTGGGCCGGACTGGAACCAATGTCCTTGGGGGTGCTTTTGCTAACGCTGTTGGGGAGGGTTTAAACTAATGTGGCAGGGGGATGGGAACCAAATGAGGAGGTCAGTGGACAGTAAGGAGGTAGTAACTAAAGTCTGTAAGGAACTAGATAATGAAGTCAGCGTGACTAAGGAAAAGAGTAGACAGGGAGCAGATGATGAACGCAAAGGGACTGGTGGTCTGAGGTGCATTTGTTTTAATGCAAGAAGTGTAGTAGATAAGGCAGATGAACTTAGGGTCTGGATTAGTAGTTGGGAGTATGATGTTATTGCTATTACTGAGACTTGGTTGAGGGAAGGGCATGATTGGCAACAAAATATCCCAGGATATCGATGCTTCCGGCGGGATAGAGAGGGAGGTAAAAGGGGTGGAGGAGTTGCAGTACTGGTCAAAGAGGATATCACAGCTGTGCTGAAGGAGGGCACTATGGAGGACTCGAGCAGTGAGGCAATATGGGCAGAACTCAGAAATAGGAAGGGTGCGGTAACAATGTTGGGGCTGTACTACAGGCCTCCCAACAGCGAGCGTGAGATAGAGGTACAAATATGTAAACAGACCATGGAAAGATGTAGGAGCAACAGGGTGGCGGTGATAAGAGATTTTAATTTTCCCAACATTGACTGGGATTCACTTCGTGTTAGAGGTCCAGATGGAGCAGAATTTGTAAGGAGCATCCAGGAGGGTTTTCTAGAGCAGTATGTAAATAGTCCAACTCGGGAAGAGGCCATACTGGACCTGGTGTTGAAGTTTCAGTAGGGGACTACTTTGGGAATAGTGATCACAATTCCGTATGTTTTAGAATACTCATGGACAAAGATGAGAGTGGTCCCAAAGGAAATTGGGGGAAGGCCAACTATACCAAAATTCGGCAGGAGCTGGGGAATGTAGATTGGGAGCAGCTGTTTGAAGGTAAATCCACATTTGATATGTGGGAGGCTGTTAAAGAGAGGTTGATTAGCGTGCAGGAGAGACATGTTCCTGTGAAAATGAGGGATAGAAATGGCAAGATTAGGGAACCATGGATGACAGGTGAAATTGTGAGACTAGCTAAGAGGAAAAAGGAAACATACATAAGGTCTAGGAGGCTGAAGAAAGACGAAGCTTTGAAAGAATATCGTGAATGTAGGACCAATCTGAAACGAGGAATTAAGAGGGCGAAAAGGAGTCATGAAATATCTTTAGCAAACAGGGTTAAGGAAAATCCCAAAGCCTTTTATTCATATATAAGGAGCAAGAGGGTAACTAGAGAAAGGATTGGCCCACTCAAGGACAAAGGAGGAAAGTTATGCGTGAAGTCAGAGAAAATGGGTGAGATTCTAAACGAGTACTTTGCATCGGTATTCACCGAGGAGAGGGACATGACGGATGTTGAGGTTAGGGACAGATGTTTGATTACTCTAGGTCAAGTCGGCATAAGGAGGGAGGAAGTGTTGGGTATTCTAAAAGGCATTAAGGTGGACAAGTCCCCAGGTCCAGATGGGATCTATCCCAGGTTACTGAGGGACGCGAGAGAGGAAATAGCTGGGGCCTTAACAGATATCTTTGCAGCATCCTTAAACACGGGTGAGGTCCCGGAGGACTGGAGAATTGCTAATGTTGTCCCCTTGTTTAAGAAGGGTAGCAGGGAAAATCCAGGTAATTATCGACCGGTGAGCCTGACGTCAGTGGTAGGGAAGCTGCTGGAGAAGATACTGAGGGATAGGATCTATTCCCATTTGGAAGAAAATGGGCTTATCAGTGATAGGCAACATGGTTTTGTGCAGGGAAGGTCATGTCTTACCAACTTAATAGAATTCTTTGAGGAAGTGACAAAGTTAATTGATGAGGGAAGGGCTGTAGATGTCATATACATGGACTTCAGTAAGGCGTTTGATAAGGTTCCCCATGGTAGGCTGATGGAGAAAGTGAAGTCGCATGGGGTCCAGGGTGTACTAGCTAGATGGATAAAGAACTGGCTGGGCAACAGGAGACAGAGAGTAGCAGTGGAAGGGAGTTTCTCAAAATGGAGACGTGTGACCAGTGGTGTTCCACAGGGATCCGTGCTGGGACCACTGTTGTTTGTGATATACATAAATGATTTGGAGGAAAGTATAGGTGGTCTGATTAGCAAGTTTGCAGACGACACTAAGATTTGTGGAGTAGCAGATAGTGAAGGGGACTGTCAGAGAATACAGCAGAATATAAATAGATTGGAGAGTTGGGCAGAAAAATGGCAGATGGAGTTCAATCAGGGCAAATGCGAGGTGATGCATTTTGGAAGATCCAATTCAAGAGTGAATTATACAGTAAATGGAAAAGTCCTGGGGAAAATTGATGTACAGAGAGACTTGGGTGTTCAGGTCCATTGTTCCCTGAAGGTGGCAACGCAGGTCAATAGAGTGGTCAAGAAGGCATACGGCATGCTTTCCTTCATCGGACAGGGTATTGAGTACAAGGGTTGGCAGGTCATGTTACAGTTGTATAAGACTTTGGTTCGGCCACATTTGGAATACTGCGTGCAGTTCTGGTCGGCACATTACCAAAAGGATGTAGATGCTTTGGAGAGGGTGCAGAGGGGGTTCACCAGAATGTTGCCTGGTATGGAGGGCGCTAGCTATGAAGAGAGGTTGAGCAGATTAGGATTATTTTCATTAGAAAGACGGAGGTTGAGGGAGGACCTGATTGAGGTGTACAAAATCATGAGAGGTATAGACAGGGTGGATAGCAAGAAGCTTTTTCCCAGAGTGGGGGATTCAATTACTAGGGGTCACGAGTTCAAAGTGAGAGGGGAAAAGTTTAGGGGGGATATGCGTGGAAAGTTCTTTACGCAGAGGGTGGTGGGTGCCTGGAACGCGTTGCCAGCGGAGGTAGTAGACGTGGGCACGATAGCGTCTTTTAAGATGTATCTGGACAGATACATGAATGGGCAGGAAGAAAAGAGATACAGACCCTTAGAAAATAGGCGACATGTTTAGATAGAGGATCTGGATCGGCGCAGGCTTAGAGGGCCGAAGGGCCTGTTCCTGTGCCGTCATTTTCTTTGTTCTTTGTTCTACTTTGTCTCTGTCATCACAAAAGGAGAGGGATGATACAGGCATTGAAGTTAAAGAGAAGTGCAAAATATTAGATACGATAAGCATAATGAGAGAGGAAATACTACAGGGTCTGACATCCTTGAAAGTGGACAAATCACCAGGGCC
Organism: Heterodontus francisci; assembly: GCF_036365525.1. Classification (NCBI taxonomy): domain Eukaryota; kingdom Metazoa; phylum Chordata; class Chondrichthyes; order Heterodontiformes; family Heterodontidae; genus Heterodontus; species Heterodontus francisci. The sequence continues at coordinate 74,163,471 of NC_090379.1, forward strand.
AGATGGATTGTTTCCCAGGCTGTTAAGGGAAGCCAGGGAGGAAATACTGGATGCTCTAAGGATCATCTTCAAATCCTCACTGGATGCAGGCGAGGTACTAGAGGACTGGAGGTCTGCAAACATTGTACCATTGTTTAAAAAGGGTGCGAGGGATAGACCAAATAATTAAAGGCTGATCAGTCTGACCTCAGTAGTAGGCATATTATTAGAATCAATTCTGAAAGATATGATAAACTGTCACTAGAAAGGCATGGATTAATCAGGGATAGTCAGCATGGATTTGTTAAGCGAAGGTCATGTCTTACCAACTTAATTGAATTTTTTGAAGAAGTAACAAGGAGGATTGATGAGGGTAGTGCAGTGGATGTTGACTACATGGATTTTAGTAAGGCATTTGACAAGGTCCCACGTGGCAGATTGGTCAGAAAAGTAAAAGCCCACGGAATACAGGGAACATGATGAGTTGGATCCAAAATGAACTCAGTGACAGAAAACAAAGGGTAATGGTCGACGGATGTTTTAGCGAATGGAAAGTGGTTTCCAGTGGCATTCCACAGGGCTCAGTGTTGGGTCCCTTGTTATTTTTTGCATATATTAATGATTTGGACTTAAATGTGGGAGGCATGATTGGGAAATTTGCAGATGATACAAAAATTGGCCGTGTAGTTGATAGTGAAGAGGATAGCTGTAGACTCCAGAACTATATCAATGGTTTGGTTGAGTGCACGGAAAAGCGGCAAATGGAATTCAATCCAGAGAAGTGTGAGGTAATGCATTTGGAGAGGGCAAACAAAACAAGGGAATACACAATAAATGGGAGGTTATTGAGAGGGGTAGAGGAAGTGAGAGACCTTGGAGTGCATATCCACAGGTTCCTGAAGTTGGCAGGGCATGTAGATAAAGTGGTGAAGAAGACATATGGAATGCTTTCCTTTACTGGCCAAGGTATAGAATACAAAGACAGGGATGCAATGCTGAAACTGTATAAAACATTGGTTCGGCCACAGCTGGAGTATTGTGTGCGGTTCTGGTCACCACATTACAGGAAGGACATAATTGCTCTGGAGAGAGTACAGAGGAGATTTCCAAGAATGTTGCCAGGGCTTGAAAATTGCAGTTATGAGGAAAAATTGGATAGGCTAGGGTTGTTTTCCTTAGAAGAGAGGAGGCTAATAGGCGACTTAATTGAGGTGTACAAAATAATGAGGGGCCTAGATAGAGTCGACAGGAAGAACCTGTTTCCCTTCACGGAGAGGTCAATTACCAAGGGCACAGATTTAAGGTGATTGGTAGAAGGATTAGACAGGACATGAGGAAAATCATTTTCACCCAGAGGGTGGTGGGTGTCTGGAATTCACTGACCGGATCGGTGGTGGAAGCAGAAACCCTCAACTCATTTAAAAGATACCTGGACCTGCACCTGCAAGGCTACAGAGCAGGTGCTGGAAGGTGGCATTAGATTGGGCAGCTAGTTTTTTCAGCTGGCAGACACGATGAGCTGAATGGCCTCTTTCTGTACCATAACTTTTCTATGGTTCTATGATCTTCACACCAATGGAAGAGGAGGCCATAGAGCTGGCTGGATCATAAAATGGCTGCAGCATCATACACAGAGACACAGGGGCACCTTTCCAAGACAATGAGTAAGGTTGCCATGGGGCACAAGACTGCTTCTACACCAATGGAGCCATGCTGCTCATCAAGCATCCGGTGCCCACAGGCGTCTGCATCGTAGGGGTGTGTGCTATGACGGAAGGACGGGTCAAGTGGTCCTAAATCAGAGAGCCTCCGAATCCAAGGGGAAGCCTGCCATCTTGGAAGGGGAAAAAGGAGCCTCAGAGGGTCCATCGCCACCTCATACACCCGCAGCCTCCACCAGCGCAGATACTCGCACCTCAGTGCACTTGCGCTCGAGTTTAGATCTGGGCACACAACCTGATGACATAGCAGACGTGCGCCCGAGCAGCTGATGGAGGCTGTGACAGTCAGAGAACAGTAGGAGGCCAGCCTCATGCTGAGCCCCAGGCTCAGGACATGCCACTCATGTCAGACGTATCACGGGAAATGTGGCAGCTGCAGTGAGAGGTCAAGCAACATCTGGCAGAGATGTCAGAAGCAATGTGTGTCCAAGCGCGAACGATGGAGGAGTCCATCCAGGCCTTGAGCTTGACATTGTCTCTGACTGGTACATGAGTGGCATCCTCCATTGAGAGATTGGTGGCTGTCATGGAGAGCCACATCCAGCAGAGCACTCGGTGTCTGCAGAATATTCGTGCAGAACTGCATATCCTCGTCTTGATCATGGGCACAAGGCAACAGTGGCAAGGCGAGAGGGGACAGCATACCTGGAGTCACCACCAGGTCCTCTGCACAATCAGGTCCGCAAGGAGGCAGAGTCTGACTTGCAAGGGAGGAGGAGCGGTTGCTGCCCACTGCTGTGGGCTCCTCTCAGGGTGCTCCTCGTATGGGCCAGTGTCGCCAGATCCTCCTTCATCCCTGCAGACAGGGGGTGCCAATGATTCTGTGCAGGAGGCCCACAGCATGCCGGGGGCATTCCTTTCTTTTCCATCGATCCTTTGGCCCTTCGCTGCAGCTCAGCCTCTATGAAGAGACTGGAGGTGATAGAACATGGTTCGAGGGGCAACTCTGGAGCCTCATCAAATCTGCTCTGCATGAATGTTCAATAAGCCCCTCAATAAGCCCTGGGGCGGCACAGTGGCGCAGTGGTTAGCACCGCAGCCTCACAGCTCCAGGGTCCCAGGTTCGAATCTGGGTACTGCCTGTGTGGAGTTTGCAATTTCTCCCTGTGACCGCGTGGGTTTTCGCCGGGTGCTCCGGTTTCCTCCCACAGCCAAAGACTTGCAGGTTGATAGGTAAATTGGCCATTGTAAATTGCCCCTAGTGTAGGTACGTGGTAGGGAATATGGGATTACTGTAGGGTTAGAATAAATGGGTGGTCAGCACAGACTCGGTGGGCCGAAGGGCCTGTTTCAGTGCTGTATCTCTAAATGAAAAAAAATTAAAAATAAATAAAAGCCAATGCATCCTTAAGGAAGGAAGGCAACAACAGGGTTGCATAAAGGTAGGTCTTCATTGGTCAAGGTACAACTGGCAGTAAGGATCAAATGTATTGAGAATGTATAAGGGCATCGTGAGCCTCCCTTCCACATATTTCATGGCTACTCTCCTGTTGCCCCTAGGGTCCTTCATCTGGCCTGGCTTGCCCATCTTCCTGCTCCGCATCCTCATTGTCTGAGGAGGCAATCTGTTCCTCACTTTCCTTGTTGCTTATTGGCTCCCCCATCTGCAGGGCCAACTTGTGCAGTGTACAGCAGGCCATGATTATACATGAGACCCTCACCCGGGCATAATGAAGGGCTCCGGGCACCTGAATCTCATCTTCAGCAAGCCAATGGCCTGCTTAATGGTCGCTTGTGTTGTCCCATGGCAGGTGTTGCATCTCTCCTCTGCATCTGTGTGTGGGTTCCTCACAGGCGTGAGTAGTCATGTCCTCAGTGGGTAGTCCTTGTCTCCAAGGATCCATCCCTGAAGGCAGGAACACAGCCGTAAAAATTCTGGCACCTGGGATTGCCTCAAAATGTAGGCATCATGACAACCTCCTGGGAAGCATGCACAGACCTGCAGGATCCACTTACGGTGGTTGCCAACCAGTTGTACATTGAGGGAGTAGAGGCCTTACTTTTGATGAAGGCCCACTGGCTTGTATTCAGGAGCCCTGATGACCATATGCGTGCAGTCGATGACACCCTGCACCTACGGAATCCAGTGATGGTCAAGATCCCAATGGCCCTCTCAGCTTGATAGTTGGGATCTCTGTGGAAATGCACATAGTCTCTGACCCTCTTGAAAAGGGCAATGGTGACATCCCTGATGCACCGATGGGCTGCTGACTGTGAGATTCCGCACACGTTCCCTCTGAATCCCCGGAATGACCCAGTGGCGTAGAAGTTCAATGCCACGGTAACCTTCACGGCCACTAGCATCAGATTCCCATTAAGTCTCCTGGGGTACAGCTCATCCTGCAACATGCCACATGTCCATAATAGCTCCCTGGAGAGACAGAGTCTTCGCTTTCATTGCCTCTTGGACATCTGCAGGCAGTTGAGCCTTGACCTGCAGACCCCTTCTGGAGGACACCTCTGCATTAGGCAGCTCCCTCTCTTTCTCCTCTGCACCCTTTTCCAGCATCTTGAGGCTGCTGCTGACCCTCTCGTGGGCACATAGGTTGTTGTCGTGTCACTGTAGGTACCTGGCACTCCCTCCTGCTCTACTGCACCTGGTCTTCAATGGGGTACCTGAGGCCTGTTGAATGGGCCCATGATAGGTGGCCTCTCCCTGAAAGCTAGACCTTCCCTGCCAGCGGCCCTCTCTTGGTGCCCTCACTTGTGAGCCTTGCCCAGGTGTCACTTGCTCGTTGCCTCCCTTATAATGGCCCCATCCCCACTGCTAAACCAACCTTCCCCTTACTCCTAATGCAATGTGCACAGCACTCCCTTCATAACCCTGCCAGGCCCTCAATGGTTGCCCTCCCGATGGCCTCCTCCAGCAGGCAGCCATGCTGTCTCACCTCCATGTTGTCTTCTTCACATCTGAATCCCCATGAGACCTGTGCACTATGTATAATATTCAATCTGGACCATAAAATTGCTTTTAATTGGCCTCTAAAGTATCTTAATTACCTACCCATTGTGTCGCCATCAGACCTCTGCCCTCTACGTTTGCTGCTATGGACAAATTCAGGATGGGACACCATGACATCAGAATTCCTGTCCGATGTGTCCCATCCTGATTTTATGTCCCCCCACACCTCTGTTCCCATCCACTTTGTTCCCTTAAAATTCAGCCCAAAGTGTGATGAGAATTGGTGTAATGGATCCAAATTTCACGCAATGCCTAAAATCTAGCCTATTGTGCCATCAATAAATTTACAGGTTCATGCTCTGTTATCACTCCTGATCATAATCTGGAACACTGGAGTTGAAAGAAAAACTTTCCATGAAAATTCTTACTTAGCCAAATAATTATTGCCATTTTTTGGATACTATATCCTGTAACTGAATTGCAGTGATGAACTGGATGAGATGTATTTATTTTTTTAAACCACATTGGTATATTTTTGCTTTATCAAACAAACGGAAATAAGCAAGGAGTTTCAAGGTCTGAGTCGATCATTTTCACCATTTTGCCTAATCTAAACACATTCTACTCTTTGCCCAATTAAAACCTGATCCAATACCTGTTTAAACATTTTCAAATCAGGTCTCACTTTACCAGATGGAAGTCCTTTTTTTAATTCATTTATGGGATGTGGGCATCACTGGCTATGCCAGCATTTATTGCCCATCCCTGATTGCCCTTGAGAAGGTGGTGGTGAGCTGCCTTCTTGAACTGCTGCAGTCCATGTGAGGTCGGTACATCCACAGTGCTATTAGGAGGCGAGTTCCAGGACTTTGACCTAGCGACAGTGAAGGAACGGCATTATAGTTCCAAGTCAGGATGGTGTGTGACTTGGACGGGAACTTGCAGGTAGTGATGTTCCCATGCATCTGCTGCCCTTGTCCTTCGAGGTGGTAGAGGTTGCGGGTTTGGAAGGTGCTAAGGGGCCTTGGTGCGTTGCTGCAGTGCATCTTGTAGATGGTACACACTGCTGCCACTGTGCGTCGGTGGTGAAGGGAGTGAATGTTTGTGGATGGTGTGCCAATCAAGCGGGCTGCTTTGTCCTGGATGGCGTTGAGCTTCTTGAGTGTTGTTGGAGCTGCACCCATCCAGGCAAGTAGAGAGTATTCCATTACACTCCTGACTTGTGCCTTGTAGATGTTGGACAGGCTTTGGGGAGTCAGGAGGTGAGTTACTCGCCTCAGGATTCCTAGCCTCTGACCTGCTCTTGTAGCCAGGGTATTTATATGGCTACTCCAGTTCAGTTTCTGGTCAATGGTAGCCCCTAGGATGTTGATAGTGGGGGATTCAGCAATGGGAATGCCATTGAATGTCAAGGGGAGATGGTCAGATTCTCTCTTGTTGGAGATGGTCATTGCCTGGCATTTGTGTGGCGCAAATGTTACTTGCCGCTTATCAGCCCAAGCCTGGATATTGTCCAGGTCTTGCTGCATTTCTGCACGGACTGCTTCAGTATTTGAGGAGTCGCAAACGGTGCTGAACATTGCACAATCATCAGCAAACATCCCCACTTCTGACCTTATGATTTGAAGGAAGGTCATTGATGAAGCAGCTGAAGATGGTTGGGCCTAAGACACTACCCTGAGGAACTCCTGCAGTGATGTCCAGGAGCTCAGATGATTGACCTCCAACAACCACAGCCATCTTCCTTTGCGCTAGGTATGACTCCAACCAGCAGAGAGTTTTCCCCCTGATTCCCATTGACTCCAGTTTTGCTAGGGCTCCTTGATGCCATACTCGGTCAAATGCTGCCTTGATGTCAAGGGCAATAAGTCTCACCTCACCTCTTGAGTTCAGCTCTTTTGTCCATGTTTGAACCAAGGGCTGTAATGAGGTCAGGTGCTGAGTGGCCCTGTCGGAACCCAAACTGGGTATCACTGAGCAGATTATTGCTAAGCAAGTGCTGCTTGATGGCACTGTTGATGACACCTTCCATCATTTTGTTGATGATTGAGAGTCGACTGATGGGGCAGTAATTGGCCGGGTTGGACTTGGCCTGCTTTTTGCGTACAGGATATACCTGGGCAACTTTTCACATTGCCGGGCAGATGCCAGTGTTGTCGCTATACTGGAACAGCTTGGCTAGGGGTGCGGCAAGTTCTGGAGCACAGGTCTTCAGTACTATTTCCGGAATATTGTCAGGACCCATAGCCTTTGAAGTATCCAGTGCCTTCAGTTATTTCTTGATATCACACGGAGTGAATCGAATTGGTTGAAGACTGGCATCTGTGATGCTGGGGACTTCAGGAGGGGCCCGAGATGGATCATCAACTTGGCACTTCTGGCTGAAGATTGTTGCAAATGCGTCTGCCTTATCTTTCGTACTGATGTGCTGGGCTCCCCCATCATTGAGGATGGGGATAATTGTGGAGCCACCTCCTCCAGTTAGTTGTTTAATTGTCCACCACCATTCACAGCTGGATGCGGCAGGACTGCAGAGCTTAGATCTGATCCATTGGTTATGGGATCGCTGAGCTCTGTCTATTGCATGCTGCTTATGCAGTTTGGTATGCAAGTAGTCCTGGGTTGTAGCTTCACCAGGTTGAGACCTCCTTTTGAGGTATGCCTGGTGCTGCTCCTGGTATTCCCTCCTGCGCACTTCATTGAACCAGGGTTGGTCTCCTGGCTTGATGGTAATGGTAGAATGGGTGATATGCTGGGCCATGAGGTTACAGATTGTGGTTTAGTACAATTCTGCTGCTGCTGATGGCCCACAGCACCTCATGGATGCCGAGTTTTGCATTGCTAGATCTGTTCGAAATCTATCCCATTTAGCCCGGTGATAGCGCCACACAACACTATGGACGGTATCCTTGATGTGAAGGCTGGACTTCGTCTCCACAAGGACTATGCGGTGGTCACTCCTACCAATACAGTCATGGACAGAAGCATCTGCGGCAGGCAGATTGGTGAGGACAAGGTCAAGTATGTTTTTCCCTCGTTTTGGTTCCCCCACCACCTGCCACAGACCCAGTCTAGCAGCTATGTCCTTTCGTATTCAACCAGCTGAGTCAGTAGTGGTGCTACCGAGCTACTCTTGGTGATGGACATTGAAGTCCCCCACCCAGAGTACATTTTGTACCCTTGCCACCCTCAGTGCTTCCTCCAAATGGTGTTCAACATGGAGGAGTACTGCTGAGTCATCAGCTGAGGGAGGGCGGTAGGTGGTAATCAGTAGGAGGTTACCTTGCCCATGTTTGACCTGATGCCATGAGACTTCATGGGGTCCGGAGTCGATGTTGAGGACTCCCAGGGCAACTCCCTCCCTACTTTAGACCACTGTCCCGCCACCTCTGGTGGATCTGTCCTGCCGGTGGGACAGGACATACCCAGGGATAGTAATTGCAGCGTCTGGAACTCTGTCTGTAAGGTATGATTCCATGAGTATGACTATGTCAGGCTGTTGCTTGACTAGTCTGTGGGACAGCTCTCCCAACTTTGGCACAAGCCCCCAGATGTTAGTAAGGAAGACTTTGCAGGGTCGACAGGGCTGGGTTTGACGTTGTCGTTTCCGGTGCCTAGGTCGATGCCTAGTCCATTCAACATTTAAGCATAACAATGTTACCTCTTAAATTAAGCTTGTGTTTTTTTTTTAACTCATAGCTTCTGGTTTTCCTATCCTGGTTTTGCACAAACGAACTCACTATATCCATATTATTGATTGCCTTCATTCTTTCCAAAACTCAGACTGTACTCCCCCTTTAGTCTATTTTCTAATGAGGATGGATTCATCTTCCTTAGCTCAGTGATCAAAGATCTGGAATCATTGCTGTTGTTTTTTCCAAATGCTTTTGGTATTTCTCTATATCTCTTCTGAAGTAGGGTGACTACAATTAGATAAAGATTTGCTGTCCCCCATGGGACACGCACCGGCGTGCCGCCACAAATCTGCAGCAGGCAGCCACTTTACATATTCATGGTAGCCGCCCCACCCAATCATGTGGCGGGAGAAGCACTCCAATGCTGCTCACGGCGTCACCGATGCAAAAGCAAGTGCTAACGCCATTTTTAAAAGGCTGCCAGCCCTGCAGACAGTTCAACAAAGTGCAAAGTTCATCCCTTCCCACCCCATCTATCCATCAGACTGCAGAGTTCAACCCTTCCTATGCCCCACTATCCATCAGAGTGCAGATTTCACCCCTTCCCCAGCTCAGTGGCACCAGCTTTCCCTGGACAGGAAAGTGAAGGCTGCTCGTCATGCTGCAGATCGGGAACTGAAGGTAAGATCGCTGTGGTTTTTTGTTAATTCATGCAAATGTGTTATTTAAATATGCTAAGTTGGGTCCCGTTGCAAATCTGCGGATGGGCTGCCGCAGAGCTTCCCCGCTGCCGGGAAGATTGGGGCCAACAATCCCGGCAGCAGGTTCCGTGGCGGCCGCCGCTGCTCCAATTTTCCAGCCCGCCCTCCCCACCCCCCCTCGCCACAGAACCTGACATCGGGCTGGGGACAAAATTCAGCCCGTCGTATCACAAATAGAGCACTATGTCTGTTGGCCATTACTTACTTTGCCATCTGTTGTAACAATTGTGATTATGATATCTCTTTCCTTCCTCCCTTCTTGTATATTATTATATAAATACTGTAATTGTGGACACAGGAATGTACAAGACCTGAAAAGACCACTTTTGAACGAATAAGATTCTGAGGGGTCTTGACAGGGTGAATGTGGAAAGAATGTTTCCTGTTGTGGGAGAATCGAGAACAAGGGGTCACCCATTTAAGACAGAGATGAGGAGAAATGTGTTCTCTGAGGGTCGTGAGTCTTTGGAACTCTCTTCCTCAAAAGGCGCTGGAAGCAGACTCTTTGAATATTTTTAAGGCAGAGGTAGATAGATTCTTAATAAGCAAGGAGGTGAAAGGTTATCGGGGTAGGCAGGAATGTGGAGTCGAGGATACAATCAGATCAGCCATGATCTTGTTGAATGGCGGAGCAGGCTCAAAGGGCCAAGTGGCCTACTCCTGCCCTAATTTGTATCTTCATATGCATGTTTGTATGTCCATCAGATTAAGTCTAATGTTCAAAAAATACCACATTATACTCTCCCAATTGTTTCTTTCACAAAAATATATTCAGTTCCCTCAAGTTTGCAGACAGAAGCTGCAACCACAGTCCCTCAAGGCAAGTGTCTAGCAATTAAATCTAAATTGTCTGTTTATCTTCCCTATTCCAATTTTGAATCTAGCTTGTCATGTGAGACAATTTATTAGGGAGTTCATTTCAACTCTACCCTTGGAATCTTGGAAACGTTGATCAGGTTCCCTCTCAGCCTGCTTCAGTGTAAACATTCTCAGCTTCTTTCTTCTCTCCTTTTAGCCTAATCCCTGGTTTCATTCAGTTTCACTCCACTGTACTGTCTCCACACATGCTAACTTAGTAAAATAGCAAAATCTGACCAACAGCTTCAAATAAGTTGGTACAGCCCCACAAAGCTGAGAATTCAAGAATTGCCGCACATGAGAAAAGAAGACATTGTATCATTTCATTTAGGCTGTATACATATCCAACATTCCCCCACTTACTTTGAAGGAAAATAAACCTAAGTACATGATCTCAAGAGGATTGGAATTCAAAAGTGAGGAAGTGATGTATCAGTTGTCCAAAGTCTCAATCAGACTCCATCAAGAGTACTGTGTTAAATTTTGAGCACCAAATTCCAGGAAAGATATATTGGTTTTGGAAGGGGTATAGTGCTGATTCACCTGAATGATACTGGAGCTTTAAAGATTAAATTCTGAGGAGAGGCTGCATAAACTTGGCTTGTATCCCTCTGAGTTTAGAAGGTGATCTAATTGAAGTGTTTAAAATGATAAAGGGATTCAATAGGGTAGATACAGAGAAATGATTTCTTTTGATTGGAAAATCCAGAACAAGAGGATTTACTCTTAAAATTAGAGCTAAGCTATTTAGGAGTGAGATCACACAAATGTCAGTGGAAAGTTGGTACTCACTCCTCCAAATAGTTATGGATGCTGGGCCAATTGAAATTTTCAAGACTGAGATCAACAGATTTTTGTTGGGAAAGGCTACCAAGGAATATGTAGCAAAGATGGGTAATAGATTTGAGATTTATTTCAGCTGCAATCTATTGTAGCTAAGCAGGCTCAATGGTATGAATGAACTACTACTGTTCAGTGTTCTGATGACAACCTGAAGAGGAATATCAAATAATGGGGCTACAACAATGGCAGTGCATTCTTCGGAAAGGGTACAGGTACAGGTTTTCCAGAAATTTAGAATTTTTACATTTAAATGATACATTATGGTTTATTTTAAATGTGCTTGCATTTCAACATCATTAGCTATTAATCAAAACAAAAGGTAAAAGAAACAGTGATGTGGATTTCTATTGGACTAATTAGACCATTGATTCCCAAATGTTACCTCAACATTCACTTTCCCATATTTGGCCCCCTGCCCAGTTCACAATGACACTCTACTGTTGTGGACTCAGTTCACAGAGGTACTATATTCGATCCAATTCCTCACACTTTACATTGACATTCAATCCCTCCATGTCTTGCTGGCAATCTCAGTAATCCACCTCTCCTCCAACCCACGTCAATTTGATACTGTTCTTCCACTCCCCCATTTAAGCATGTACTCCTGATTTGCATCTCAGTTCAAGATGACACTCTTTTCCTCCTCCTTTCCTATTATGATCCCTTATCAGCAGGACTCCTCAGTTTATGTTGGTATTCTTCTCCTTCCTCCACTAATGCCAGAATTACTTATCTTACTCCAATGAACCACTATCAGCTTCTCCCGTCTTTTCCTCAAAAGCACTGCTCCAAGCTTCTGCCACTTTCTCTCTTCATTACTTTGCCATCTTGCCTCCACTGATGTCCATTTCTCCCTTTCATCTCCCATATAATCTTGGCTTTAGTGTTGGACTGAAGGAGTGCTACATTGTCAGAATTCCGTCTTTCTGGTGAGACATTAAATCGAGGCCCCATTTGCCAGTTCAGAACATTCCCATGGCACTAACTTAATGAGCAGGGAGCCTCTTGGTGTCCTGGTGAAATCTGTCTTTCAAGCAACACTACCAAAACAGGTTTAATGGTCATTTATCTCATTTCCTGTTTTGAGACCTTGCTGTACACAAATTGGCTGCAACATTTGAACATAAGAACATAAGGATTAGGAGCAGTAGTTTACAATACGGCCCCTCAAGCCTGCTCCGTCATTCAATACGATCATGGCTCATCTTCCGCCTCAACTCCACTTTACCGTTCACTCCCCGCATCCCTTGAGTCCCTGAGAGACCAAAAGGTTTATTTATCCTAGTCTTGAATATACTCAATGCAATGATGGAGCATCCACAACCCTCTACGGTACAGAATTCCAAAGATTCACAAACCGCTGAGTGAAGAAATTTCTCCTCATCTCAGTCCTAAATTATTGACCCCTTATCCTGAAACTATGCCTCCATGTTCTAGATTTCCAGCCAGGGGAAACAACCTCTTGGTGTCTACCATGTCAAGCCTGTCAAGCCCCTTCAGAATCTTGTATGTTTAAATGAGATCCCCTCTCATTCTTCTAAACGCCAGAGAGAATAGGCCCAATTTACTCAACCTTTCATCACAAGACAATTCTCTCATCCCATGAACCAATCTAGTTTTGAGGAAAGATCATTGATTTGAAACATTAACTCTGTCTCTCTCCCCACAGATGCCGCCTGACCTGTTGAGTATTTTCAGCATTATCTGTTTTTATGAACAATTTAGTGAACATTTGCTGTACTGTATCCAATGCAAGTTTATCCTTCCTTAGATATGGAGACCAAATCTGCACACAGTACTCCAGGTGTGGTCTCACCAAAGCTCTGTACAGTTATAGCAAGACGTCCTTGACTTACACATCAGTCCCCTTCCAATAAAGGCCAACATGTCATTTGCCTTCCTAATTGCTTGCTGTACCTGCAAGCTAACTTTCCTTGTTCCTTGTACGAGCATACCCAAGTATCTCTGAACATCAACATTTAAAGGTTTCACACCTTTTAAAAAATATTCTGCTTTTCTTTTCTTACTATCAAAGTGAATAACCTCACATTTCCCCACATTATACTACATCAGCCGCCTTGTTGCCCACTCATTTAACCTGTCTATATTTCTTCGCTGCCTCTTTGTGTCCTCCTCATAGAACATAAGAAATAGGAGCAGGAGTTGGCAATTCGTCCCCTTGAGCCTGCTCCACTATTTAATAATATCATGGCTGATCTGATGGTGGCCTTAACTCCACTTTTCTGCCAGCGCCCCATAACCCTTGACTCCCTTGTGGATCAAAAATCTGTCTAACTCAGTTTTGAATGTATTCAATGATCCAGCCTCCACTGCCCTCTGAGGAAGAGAATTCCAAACATTAACGACCCTCTGAGAGAAGAAATTCCTCCTCCTCCATCTTAAAAAGGAAACCCTTTGTTTTGAAACTGTGCCCCTAGTTCTAGGTTCCCCCATGAGGGGAAACATCCTCTCAGCATCTACCCTTTCAAGCCCCCTCAGAATCTTTTGTTTCAATAAGATCACCTCTCTTTCTTCTAAACTCCAATGAGTACGGGCCCAACCTGCTCAACCTTTCCTCATAAGACAACTCCTTCATCCTCGGAATAAGCCTAGTGAACCTTCTCTCAACTGTTTCCAATGCAAGTATTTCCCTTCTTAAGTAAGGAGACCAAAACTCTATGGAGTACTCCAGGTGCTGTCTCACCAATGCCCTGGACAGTTGTAGCAAGACTTCTCTACTTTTAAACTCCATCCCCCTTGCAATAAATGCCCACATTCCTTTTGCCTTCTCAATTACTTGTTGTACCTGCGTGCTAACTTATTGTGATTCATATTCAAGGACATGCAGATCCCTCTGCACTGCAGCATTCTACAGTCTTTCTCCATGTAAATAACATACTGCTTTTCTATTCTTCCTACCAAGTTGGACAACCTCACATTTTCCCACATTATAAAGACCAGTTCTATGAACAACTCCATAACATCATTAGCAGCATCCCCAACACCGAACACCTATTCCTGCTGGGGGACTTTAATGCCAGGGTTGGGGCCGACCATGACTCATGGCCCTCCTGCCTTGGGCGCTATGGCGTTGGAAGGATGAATGAGAACGGGCAGAGACTGCTTGAGTTGTGTACCTATCATAACCTCTGCATCACCAACTCGTTCTTTCACACTAAACCCTGTCACCAGGTTTCATGGAGGCACCCAAGATCACGTCGTTGGCACCAGCTAGACCTCATTGTCACAAGGCGAGCCGCCTTAGACAGTGTTCAAATCACACGCAGCTTCCACAGTGCAGACTGCGACACCGACCACTCCCTGGTGTGCAGCAAGGTTAGACTCAGACCAAAGAAGTTGCATCATTCCAAGCAGAAGGGCCACCCGCGCATCAACACGAGCAGAATTTCTCACCCACAGCTGTTACAAAAATTTCTAAATTCACTTGTAACAGCCCTTCAAAACACTCCCACAGGGGATGCTGAGACCAAGTGGGCCCACATCAGAGACGCCATCTATGAGTCAGCTTTGACCACCTACGGCAAAAGTGCGAAGAGAAATGCAGACTGGTTTCAATCTCATAATGAAGAGCTGGAACCTGTCATAGCCGCTAAGCGCATTGCACTTTTGAACTACAAGAAAGCCCCCAGCGATTTAACATCCGCAGCACTTAAAGCAGCCAGAAGTACTGCACAAAGAACAGCTAGGCGTTGCGCAAACGACTACTGGCAACACCTATGCAGTCATATTCAGCTGGCCTCAGACACCGGAAACATCAGAGGAATGTATGATGGCATGAAGAGAGCTCTTGGGCCAACCATCAAGAAGATCACCCCCCTCAAATCTAAATCGGGGGACATAATCACTGACCAACGCAAACAGATGGACCGCTGGGTTGAGCACTACCTAGAACTGTACTCCAGGGAGAATGCTGTCACTGAGACTGCCCTCAATGCAGCCCAGCCTCTACCAGTCATGGATGAGCTGGACATACAGCCAACCAAATCGGAACTCAGTGATGCCATTGATTCCCTAGCCAGCGGAAAAGCCCCTGGGAAGGACAGCATTACCCCTGAAATAATCAAGAGTGCCAAGCCTGCTATACTCTCAGCACTACATGAACTGCTATGCCTGTGCTGGGACGAGGGAGCAGTACCCCAGGACATGCGCGATGCCAACATCATCACCCTCTATAAAAACAAAGGTGACCGCGGTGACTGCAACAACTACCGTGGAATCTCCCTGCTCAGCATAGTGGGGAAAGTCTTTGCTCGAGTCGCTCTGAACAGGCTCCAGAAGCTGGCCGAGCGCGTCTACCCTGAGGCACAGTGTGGCTTTCGTGCAGAGAGATCGACTATTGACATGCTGTTCTCCCTTCGTCAGATACAGGAGAAATGCCGTGAACAACAGATGCCCCTCTACATTGCTTTCATTGATCTCACCAAAGCCTTTGACCTCGTCAGCAGACGTGGTCTCTTCAGACTACTAGAAAAGATCGGATGTCCACCAAAGCTACTAAGTATCATCACCTCATTCCATGACAATATGAAAGGCACAATTCAACATGGTGGCTCCTCATCAGAGCCCTTTCCTATCCTGAGTGGTGTGAAACAGGGCTGTGTTCTCGCACCCACACTTTTTGGGATTTTCTTCTCCCTGCTGCTTTCACATGCGTTCAAATCCTCTGAAGAAGGAATTTTCCTCCACACAAGATCAGGGGGCAGGTTGTTCAACCTTGCCCGTCTAAGAGCGAAGTCCAAAATACGGAAAGTCCTCATCAGAGAACTCCTCTTTGCTGACGATGCTGCTTTAACATCTCACACTGAAGAATGCCTGCAGAGTCTCATCGACAGGTTTGCGTCTGCCTGCAATGAATTTGGCCTAACCATCAGCCTCAAGAAAACGAACATCATGGGGCAGGATGTCAGAAATTCTCCATCCATCAATATTGGCGACCACGCTCTGGAAGTGGTTCAAGAGTTCACCTACCTAGGCTCAACTATCACCAGTAACCTGTCTCTAGATGCAGAAATCAACAAGCGCATGGGTAAGGCTTCCACTGCTATGTCCAGACTGGCCAAGAGAGTGTGGGAAAATGGCGCACTGACACGGAACACAAAAGTCCGAGTGTATCAGGCCTGTGTCCTCAGTACCTTGCTCTACGGCAGCGAGGCCTGGACAACGTATGCCAGCCAAGAGCGACGTCTCAATTCATTCCATCTTCGCTGCCTTCGGAGAATACTTGGCATCAGGTGGCAGGACTATATCTCCAACACAGAAGTCCTTGAAGCGGCCAACACCCCCAGCTTATACACACTACTGAGTCAGCGGCGCTTGAGATGGCTTGGCCATGTGAGCCGCATGGAAGATGGCAGGATCCCCAAAGACACATTGTACAGCGAGCTCGCCACTGGTATCAGACCCACCAGCCGTCCATGTCTCCGTTATAAAGACGTCTGCAAACGCGACATGAAATCGTGTGACATTGATCACAAGTCGTGGGAGTCAGTTGCCAGCATTCGCCAGAGCTGGCGGGCAGCCATAAAGACAGGGCTAAATTGTGGCGAGTCGAAGAGACTTAGTAGTTGGCAGGAAAAAAGACAGAGGCGCAAGGGGAGAGCCAACTGTGCAACAGCCCCAACAAACAAATTTCTCTGCAGCACCTGTGGAAGAGCCTGTCACTCCAGAATTGGCCTTTATAGCCACTCCAGGCGCTGCTTCACAAACCACTGACCACCTCCAGGCGCGTATCCATTGTCTCTCGAGATAAGGAGGCCCAAAAGAAAAGAAGAAGAATACTCCATCTGCTGAAAGACACATTGTGTCCTCCTCACAACTTGCTTTCCGACCTATCTTTGTATCATTCACAAATTTGGCTACAATACACTTGGTCCCTTCATCCAAGTCAATATAGATCGTAAATAGTTGAGGCCCCAGCACTGATCCCTGTGGCACTCCACAAGTTACAGTTTGCCAACCTGAAAATGCCCCATTTACCCCAACTCTCTGTTTCCCCTGGCTGGTGAGTCTAGAACCAGGGGACATTGGTTGGAATTTTTACGCAATCCCAACGAGCGGAATGGTGGTGGTGAGGGGGGCGGGGTGGTGGGGCTCGCGTATAATGGAGCGGGAGGCTCCAGGAGGCTTTCCTGACCCGCTTAATGGCCACTTAAGGGCCTTCGCCCGCCTCCACGTGGATTTTACACGTGGCAAGCGGTTGTCCAGGAGTCGGGAAAATCGCCTGGGAAAACCAGGCGGTTGAAGATCGTCGGGGTGGGGGGGTGGGGGAACGCCCTGATCATCGGGCACAGGGTGCCCGATGGAGGGCCGCCCCTGCTACCCCAACCACCCCCAGCACCCAACACCCCCCCCTTGCCGCCAACTGACCACCCTTGCCTCACCGGGGCCTGACCAATTACCCCCGGTGAGGCAACCAAAACTTACATTTCCTTCCGGCTCCACGCCATCTTCTATCTTCAGCTGGGCTGCAGTCCCAGCAGTGGCCACCACTCCCGGTGGTGCTGCTGGGTCCAAGAGCTGCCAGCCCGCTGATTGGCCAGCAGCTCAATGAGGCGGGACTTCCTCCTTCAAGTGAGTGGAAGTCCTGCCTTGGAACAATTACAGCCTGGGGACCCGTAAAATATGGAATGGATCCTCAGGCGAGGCGGAAGCGGGTCTGCCACCAAATTTTATATCAGAGGCCGGCTCCCGTCCGCCCACCATAAAATTCCAGCCATAGTCTCAGAATAAGGTGGAGACCATTTAAGACTGAGATGAGGAGGAATTTCTTTGCTCAGAGGGTGGTGGATCTTTGGAATTCAGAGGGCTGTGGAAGCTCAATGAGCATGTTCAAGACAGAATTCAATAGATATCTGGATACTAATGACATCAAGGGATAAGGGGATAGCACGGGAAAGTGGCATTGAGGTAGATGATCAGCCATGATGTAACTTAATGACGGAACAGGCTTGATGGGCAGATTGGCCTACTCCTGCTCCTATGTTCCTGTTAGTTAGCCAATCCTGTATCTATGCTAAAATTTTACCCCCAACACCCTGAGCTCTTATCCTGTGTGGTTACTTTTTATTTTGCACCTTGTTGAATGCCTTTTGGAAATCCAGATGGCTGAGTTTGCTGATAACGCAACCACTAGGTGGCACAGCACTGGCGCTTGCACAAATGCAACCTTGTTGACTGAAATGTCACTGTCTGCGACTTCTCAGGCAGCTGCCAGTAATAAAAATGGCGCCGTTGAATCTGACACAAGACGACAAATTGAATCCAAATCCCTTCAGCCCTCAATGGCCGCAAACGCCGTCTCCTCCACCTCCACCACCACCCCCCCCCCCACCACAACAGTATCCTGCTCCCACCCGCGATCGCTTCTTCTATTCCCTGCTCCCTCCTGCGATCACCGCTTCAATGATCACATTCAGTTTCCTGCTCCACCTCCACCCCCTCCCCCCGTAACAGTATCCTGCTCCCACCCATGATCACTGCTTTTCTTCCCTGCTCCCTCCCACCTTCACGCCACTCCCTCCCACCGCTTCAGACTCACTCCCTCACGCTGATCTCTCCTGTGTCTGTCTGCTCACCATTCTCTCCAGTCGCTCGCTCCCCAGCCAGGGTGGAGTGGCGAAGTGTCGGAACGGGTGGGATGGAACAGCGAGCAGTCGGGAGCGGCGGGATGGAGCGACGAGCAGTCGGATGTGGCGGGAATCAGAGGTGAGCAGGTGAGAGCAGTCTCGAGCAGGTGCGTGCAATAGAGAATGGCGGGAGGGAGCGGGGAAGAGAAGCGACGATTGAGGTGCCGATTGCAGGAGGAAACAGGATACTGTTGGAGGGGTTGGAGGCGGCGATTGTGGCCATTGAGGGGTGAAGCAACACTGAGACGTCATTACGTAGTGACGTTGACACACGCATACACGGGCCCATATTAGCAAACTGGCAAATGTTCAGACGCACTGATGACGTCGGCGATCGCTCTGTGCATGCTCTGCATTGTCAGGAGACACTCCGAATCTAAACACACTATATCTACTGATTCCCCTTTATCCACCCTGCTTGTTACATTCTCAAAGAACTCTAATAAATTTGTCAAACACGATTTCCCTTTCATAAAACCATGTAGAATCTGTCTGATTGCATTATGCTTTTCTAAATGCCCTGCTACTGCTTCCTTAATCATGGATTCTAGCATTTTCCCAATGACAGATGCCAGGCCAACTGGTCTATAGTTTCCTGTTTTCTGTCGCACCCCCCACCCCCACCCCCCCAGCTGCTCCACATCCCAATCCTTTCTTGATAGAGGTGTTACATTTGCAGTTTTCCAATCCACTGGGACCTAGGGAATTTTGGAAGATTACGGTCAATGCATCCATTATCTCTGCAGCCACTTCTTTTAAGACCCTAGAATGGAGACCATCAGGTTCAGGGGACTTGCCAACCTTTAGTCCCATTAATTTTCCAAGTACTTTTTCTCTAGTGATAATAATTGTTTTAAGTTCCTCCCTCCCTTTTGCCTCTTGATTTTTTTGCTATTCTTGGGATGCTTCTTGTGCCTTCTACTGTGAAGCCAGATGCAAAATACTTGTTCAAGGTCTCTGCCATTTTCTTGTTTTCCATTATTAATTCCCCAGTCTCATCCTCGAAGGAACCAACACTTGCTTTAACTACTTTCTTCCTTTTTATTTATTTGTAGAAGTTTTTACTGTCTTTTTAAATATTTCTTGCTAGTTTATTCTCATACTCTAATTTCTCCCTCTATTTGTTTTGGTCATCCTCTGCTGGTTTCTAAAATTTTCCCAATCTTCTGGCCTACCACTAATCTTTGCAGCATTGTATACCTTTTCTTACAATTTGATACCATCCTTAACTTCCTTAGTTAGCCACGGATGATGCATCCTTCTCATAGAGTCTTTCTTTCTCAATGGAATATATCTTTGTTGAGAGTTCTGAAATATATCCTTAAATGTCTGCCACTGCTACTCTACTGACTTACTTTTTAAACTTATTTTCCCAGTCCACTTTAGCCAACTTTGTCTTCATACCCTTGTAATCAGCTTTATTTACGTTTAAGACACTAGTTTCAGACCCAAACTTCTTAGCCTCAAACTGAACCCAAAGTTCTATCATGTTATGATCACTCTTGCCCAGAGGATCTTTTACTATGAGGCCATTTATGAATCTTATTTCATTACACATTACCAGGTCTAAAATAGCCTGTTCAATGGTTGGTTCCAGAATACATTGTTCTAACAAATTGTCCCTAATACACTCTATGAAGTCATCCTCCAGTCTACCTTCACCAATTTGATTAGTCCAATCTTACATTCCTACCTAGCTTTGCATCGTCAGCAAACTTGGATACATTACTCTTCGTCTCTTCCTCTAAGTCATTAATATAGGTTGTAAATAGCTGAGGCCCCACCTCTACTCCATGTGGCACTCCACTAGTTACAGCCTGCCAACTTGAAAATGCCCAATTTATCTCTACACTCTGCTTCCTGTTTGTTAACCAATCCTCCATACGTGCTAATATATTACCCCCAACTCCATGAGCCCTTATCTTTCATGTTAACCTTTTGTGTGGCACGTTGTCGATTGCCTTTTGGAACTCCAAATATATTACATCTACTGGTTCCCCTTTTATCTATCCTACGAGTTACATCGTCAAAAAACTTCAATAAATTTGTCAACCCGATTTCCCTTTTGTAAGACCATGTTGACTCTGTGTGATCACACTATGATTTTCAAAGTGCATTGTTAAGACTTCCTTAATAATAGGTTCCAGCATTTATGCTAATGACTGGGCAGGCTAACTGACCTGCAGTTCCCTGTTTTCTCTCTCTCTCTCTCCTTTCTTGAATAGCTGTGTTACATTTGCTAACTTACATACGAACATACAAATTAGGAGCAGGAGTAGGCCACTCGGCCCCTCGAGCCTGCTCCGCCATTCAATAAGATCATGGCTGATCTGATTGTAACCTCGACTCCAGATTCCTGCCTACCCTCGATAACCTTTCACCCCCTTGCTTATCAAGAATCTATCTACCTCTGCCTTAAAAATATTTAATGACTCTGTTTCCATTGCCTTTTGAGGAAGAGAGTACCAAAGACTCACAACCCTCTGAAAGAAAAAATTTCTCCTCATCTCTGTCTTAAATGGGTGACACTTTATTTTTAAATACTGACCCCTAGTTCTAGAGTCTCCCACAAGGGGAAACATCCTTTCCACATCCAACCTGTCAAGACCCCTCAGGATCTTATATGTTTCAATCAAGTCGCCTCTTACTCTCCTAAACTTCAATATGCTCAGACCATTCTGGAATCTAGGGAATTTTGGAAAATCATAACCAGTGTATTCACTATCTCTGCAGCTACCTCTTTTAGAACCATAGGATGTCAGCCATCAGGTCCTGGTGATTTGTTGGCTTTGAGTCCCTTAAGTTTCTCTAATACTTTTTCTCTGTTGATAGTAATTACTTTCAGTTCCTCACTCTTACTAGCTGCTTGATTACCCTGTATTTCTGGTTTGTGATTTGTATCTCCCACTGTAAGAAGACACCAAATATTTGTTCAATGTCTCTGCCATTTCCTCATTCCCCCAGTTCAATGAAGAGTGCAGGAGGGCATGCCAGAAGCAGCACCAGGCAAACCTCAAAATGAGGTGTCAACTTGGTGAAGCGACAACACAGGACTACTAACATGCCAAACAGCGTAAACAGCATGCAATAGACAGAACTAATCAATCCCACAACCAACGGATCAGATCCAAGCTCTGCAGTCCTGCCACATCCAGTCGTGAATGGTGGTGGACAATTAAACAACTAACTGAAAGAGGTGGCTTCACAAATATCCCCAACCTCAATGATGGGGGAGCCCAGCACATCAGTGAAAAAGATAACCCTGAAGCATTTGCAACAATCTTCAGTCAGAAATGCCAAGTGGATGATCCATCTTGGCCTCCACCTGAAGTTCCCAGCAACACAGATGCCAGTCTTCAGCCAATTCGATTCACTCTGTGTGATATCAAGAAACAACTGAAGGCACTGGATACTGCAAAGGCTATGGGCCCTGACAGCATTCTGGCAATAGTACTGAACACTTGTGCTGCAGAACTAGCCATGCACCTAGCCAAGCTGTTCCAGTACATCTACAACACTGGTATCTACCCAGCAATGTGGAAAATTGCCCAGGTATGTCCTGTACACAAAAAGCAGGACAATTCAACCTGGCCAATTACCACCCTATCAGTCTACTCCCTATCATCAGCAAAGTGATAGAAGAGGTCATCAACAGTGCTATCAAGCGGCACTTGCTCAGCAATAACCTGCTCAGTGGCGCTCAGTTTGGGTTCCACCTGGGCCATTCAGCTCCTGACCTCATTACAGCCTTGGTCCAAACATGGACAAAAGAGTTGAACTCCAGAGGTGAGGTGAGAGTGACTGCGATTGACATCAAGGCAGCATTTGATCATGTATGGCATCAAGAAACCCTAGCAAAACTGGAGTCAATGGGAATCAGTCACCATTGACCAGAAACTGAACTTGACCAGCCACATAAATGCTATGGCTACAAGAGCAGGTCAGAGGCTGGGAATTCTGCGGCGAGTAACTCACCCCCTTTCTCCCCAATGCCTGTCCACTATCTACAAGGCACAAGTCAGGAGTGTGATGGAATACTCTCCACTTGCCTGGATGAGTGCAGCTCCAACAACACTCAAGAAACTCGACACCATCCAGGACGAAGCAGCCCGCTTGATTGGCACCCCAACCACCACCTTCAGCATTCACTCCCTCCAGCACCGACACACAGTGGCAGCAGTGTGTACCATCTCCAAGATGCACTGCAGCAACTCACCAAGATTCCTTCGACAGCACCTTCCAAACCCGCAACCTCTACCTCCTAGAAGGACAAGCGCAGCAGATGCATGGGAACACCCGCAAGTTCCCCTCCAAGCTACACACCATCCTGACAAGAACTGTAGCGGTTCGAGAAGGCAGCTCACCATGACCTTCTCAAGGGCAATTAGGGATGGGCAATAAATGCCCACATTTCAGAAACAAATAAAAAAACCCTCACCACTTGGCCGTAACAAATTGGGGGCGTGAAGCCGGCATCTGAACCATCAGATAAATGACAGATTTGGAAACGGGAGGAAAATTGTCCTCTGAAATTGTGGAAAAGTAAATAAACAGGTTTTGTTGTATTGTTCTATTTTTCCTCTATGGTGCTAGAAACAAAAGATATGGCCACCTTAACGCTAACAAGTTTGTAGAGCAGGGAGACATATCTCGTGATAAGTTAAATAAATTAAGTATTGAAGATTTAAAAAGCTTAGCTATAGAGGTGGGAGTAATTTTCAAAGAAAAAGCAAAGAAACCTGAAATGGTGAAGTCTAGCTAACCATTTTAAACTTACCCCTGAGCCAGAAGAAAGAAGCCTGGAATTTGAGTCTGAAAAGATAATCCTAGCTAAAATGCAGTTGCAGTTGAAAAGAGTGGAGGTGCAGTTTCAGAATGAAAAGGAGGAAAGAGAGGTGAAACAGTTTGAGTTAGAAAGGCTACGAGCGCAAGATGAAAATGCCACCAGCCACTCAAACCTTATTCCCAATTCGGAGCAAAAACCTTGATGTAATGAGACACTCACAGTTAGTGCCAAAATTTAAGGAGGAGGAGGCTGAGTAATATTTTATCTCATTTGAGAAAATAGCTACCAGGCTAAAATGGCCTAAAGAATTTTGGACTCTCTTCTTACAAGGTGAGTTTGTGGGTAGGCTCATTAAGATTTTTCTCCGTTATCAGAAGAAAGTTCCTCTGACTATGAACAAACTAAAACAGCAATTCTAAATGCATATGAGTTAGTACCCGAAGCCTAGCGACAGAAGTTCAGACACACTAGGAAAAGTCCTGCCCAGACTTACAACTAATTTATAAGAATTGAACATATGGCTTTTGATTGCAGGATATGATCTCTCAAGCTAGAACATTCATATGAAAATTTGAGACAAGTGATGTTGCTGGAAGAATTTAAAAATAGCAACCAGTCAATATAAGAACCATAATGAAGATCAAAGAGTTACAAGGGTAAGAGAAGCAGCAGAAATGGCAGACGACTATGAGTTAATACACAGCCCCTAACTCAGAATAAATTTGGGTCTTATAACTCTTACAGGCTAGGGACAGATAGAAGGGATGCAGATGAAGCAGGAATGAGCTCATACAGGAGAGTAGGGTAGGAAAACCAGATCAGTCTCCAACTTTGAAAAGAAGGAACCCAGATGATAAACCAGTAGTGGCATGCCCAATGTATTTCCAGTGTGGAAAACCTGGGCATGTTAAGGCAGATTGTTGGTACTCCAAAAAAACAACTGGGGGTGCTGCAGCGTCTGTGGCTATGAAGATAGTAAGCATGTGCTCCAATATAACCCAGGAACAGAATACCTACCAGAATTTTTTTTTAAAGAAAAAATTACTCCTTTTGTATCCCAGGCACCAGGCAAAGAGATAACTATCCTCAGGGATACCAGTTGTTTTCAGAAACTACTTGCAGCAAAGTTTACAGTAATGCCACCCAAAAGCAGAACAAATACCACTGTATTGATAAAATGGCTTACTGGCAAATGCTTGAAGGTTCCCTTAGTTAAAGTTTACCTGCAGAGTAAGTCAGTCACTGGCATAGTGACAATCAGGGTCATTTTGAGCTTACCAAAACAGGGGGTCGACCTATTGCTGTTTCCAAAGGGTCCATAGGAACATAGGAAATAGAAGCAGGTGTAGGCCTTTTGGCCCATCGAGCCTGCTCTGCCATTCAAACAGATCATGACTGATCATCTATCTTTATGTCATTTTTCCCCATTATCCCCATATCCCTTGATGTCATCAGTATCCAGAAATCTATTGACTTCCGTCTTGAACATGCTCAATGATTGAACTTCCACAGACCTCTGGGGTAGAGAATTCCAAAGATTCACCACCCTCTGAGTAAAGAAATTCCTCCTCATCTCAGTCTTAAATGGCCTGCCCCTTATTCTGAGACCGTGTCCCCTTGTTCTAGACTCACCAGCCAGGGGAAACATCCTATCCACATCTACCCTGTCACGTCTTGTAAGAATATTATAAGTTTGTGAGATCACCTCTCATTCTTCAAAACGCTAGAGAATACAGGTCCAGTTTCTGCCATCTTTCCTCATAAGACAATCCAACCATCCCAGAGATTAGTCTAGTGAACCTTCATTGCACTCCCTGTATGGCAAGTATATCCTTCCTTAGATAAGGAGACCAAAACTGTACACAATACTCCAGGTGCGGTCTCACCAAGGCTCTATACAACTGCAACAAGACATCTTTACTTCTGCACTCAAATCCCCTTGCAATGAAGGCTAACATACCATTTGCCTTCCTAATTGCTTGCTGTACCTGCATATTAGCTTTTAGTGAACTCATGAACAAGGACACCCAGGTCCCTTTGGACATCAACTCTTCCCAACCTCTCACCATTTAAGAAATACTCTGCCTTTCTATTTTTTTCTACCAAAGTGGATCACTTCACACTTCTTTTGGGCCTCCTTATCTCGAGAGACAATGGATACGCGCCTGGAGGTGGTCAGTGGTTTGTGAGGCAGCGCCTGGAGTGGCTATAAAGGCCAATTCTGGAGTGACAGGCTCTTCCACAGGTGCTGCAGAGAAATTTGTTTGTTGGGGCTGTTGCACAGTTGGCTCTCCCCTTGCGCCTCTGTCTTTTTTCCTGCCAACTACTAAGTCTCTTCGACTCGCCACAATTTAGCCCTGTCTTTATGGCTGCCCGCCAGCTCTGGCGAATGCTGGCAACTGACTCCCACGACTTGTGATCAATGTCACACGATTTCATGTCGCGTTTGCAGACGTCTTTATAACGGAGACATGGACGGCCGGTGGGTCTGATACCAGTGGCGAGCTCACTGTACAATGTGTCTTTGGGGATCAAGCCATCTTCCATGCGGCTCACATGGCCAAGCCATCTCAAGCGCCGCTGACTCAGTAGTGTGTATAAGCTGGGGATGTTGGCCGCTTCAAGGACTTCTGTGTTGGAGATATAGTCCTGCCACCTGATGCCAAGTATTCTCCGAAGGCAGCGAAGATGGAATGAATTGAGACGTCGCTCTTGGCTGGCATACGTTGTCCAGGCCTCGCTGCCGTAGAGCAAGGTACTGAGGACACAGGCCTGATACACTCGGACTTTTGTGTTCCGTGTCAGTGCGCCATTTTCCCACACTCTCTTGGCCAGTCTGAACATAGCAGTGGAAGCCTTACCCATGCGCTTGTTGATTTCTGCATCTAGAGACAGGTTACTGGTGATAGTTGAGCCTAGGTAGGTGAACTCTTGAACCACTTCCAGAGCGTGGTCGCCAATATTGATGGATGGAGCATTTCTGACATCCTGCCCCATGATGTTCGTTTTCTTGAGGCTGATGGTTAGGCCAAATTCATTGCAGGCAGACGCAAACCTGTCGATGAGACTCTGCAGGCATTCTTCAGTGTGAGATGTTAAAGCAGCATCGTCAGCAAAGAGGAGTTCTCTGATGAGGACTTTCCGTACTTTGGACTTCGCTCTTAGACGGGCAAGGTTGAACAACCTGCCCCCTGATCTTGTGTGGAGGAAAATTCCTTCTTCAGAGGATTTGAACGCATGTGAAAGCAGCAGGGAGAAGAAAATCCCAAAAAGTGTGGGTGCGAGAACACAGCCCTGTTTCACACCACTCAGGATAGGAAAGGGCTCTGATGAGGAGCCACCATGTTGAATTGTGCCTTTCATATTGTCATGGAATGAGGTGATGATACTTAGTAGCTTTGGTGGACATCCGATCTTTTCTAGTAGTCTGAAGAGACCACGTCTGCTGACGAGGTCAAAGGCTTTGGTGAGATCAATGAAAGCAATGTAGAGAGGCACTTATTCACATTATATTCCATCTGCCATGTTCTTGCCCATTCATGTAGCCTGTCCAAATCCACATAAAACACAAAGGGTTAAAACCCTAGTAACAAAATCATTTGCTGCAGTCAGTTGTGAGGTGAAACTACAAGTACAAGTAGGAAATACCCACATTCTTTTCCACCTGGCCAAAACAATATGCTATCAATTTTTCTTATAGCAGGATCACTGAGTCTGAGAAAGGTAGAATTAGGTGACAGGAGAATAATGATAATAGTAATATTGGACTTGCTGAATTTTTTATTTGTCAATTTATGTTTTAACTGAACTTGTGTCAGTTTTACTTGATTGAATTTTTTGCCCAAGTGTGGCATTCAATATCTTTTAACAAGGCACCAAACTCACTGATTTGTGAGTTTCCACTCCACACGAGTAGGGTGCTAGTTCGCAGTATGATGGGATTCACAACAACCAGATAAAAGAGAGCTGATCCCGCTGGAACGTTGAGGGTCATTTACAATATTATTAGTGCAATAGGGTCCTGACATGAATAACACCTCCCATTGGGAGCCCATTGCTTGTGAGAAGGGATAGACTGCACAGCGACAGGATTTAAATTCATCACACTCAAATGACTGCAGGTATGCCTCAAAGTGACTGTAGCAGTACGTGGGCCATCTCAGAATCCAGCACAAGGAAGTCAAAACCACTTCAAAGAGGCTCCCATTGATCCTGACACAACCCTTACTTAGTTACTTACTCTAGCCACGAGGGTAGGTACCCAATCATATAGTCATTATGGTGAAACAAGGTGCACAAGCATACATCACTTCTGGCCTATTAAAATCAGGATACTGTTCTTGCTTTGGTATTGGATAATCATTCAGCAGAGGGCTGGAATAGGATCCATGGGACTATGGGTGAAAGATTGCTAATGTAGGTGAAAGTGTATTTGGGCATAGTACGCTTGAAGATTTGGCACAAAAAGATGAGATGCCCAAAAACAGATTCTAAAATTCCTGGAACAAAATAAAATCTCAAAAATACAAGAAGAATCCTTATACTGTAGCTTACAAAAAGGTAATCCTACTTGATCTCTTCATTTCCCTTCAAGTTCAGAATGCTTACAAGACAATACCAGGAATTTTCCCAGGACTTCTCTTGCTCTGCTGCTGCAGCTTAGCAGAGAGTTGCACCAGCACCCACTTACTCCTTGCAAAAACATGCCCTCCTGCTAATCCCATAATCTCCATTCATGATAGCATCTGGTGAGAGTTTCAGAACCCGTAGCTAATTACTTTCATCAAAGTAAATTTTCTTGGAAATCACTGGCCTGTCCATTCTCACCCTAGAACTTACTGAATTACTATGGTGAAAACTATCACACTGTAGCTACCCACCTGAATTATTAGCCTGCCTTTCCAATTGTACACGGAATTCACTTCTTCAAAAATGAAAGACTTCAAAAAGAAAATTGGGTGTTATGAAAAACAGGCTGCCGATTCACTATGAACCTGTTTCACGCTAATGGCAGAGACCAATTTCAGCTCCTTGGTATCTTTCTTATATGTAGTGTAATATAATTATAGTACATTACTATATATGGAGTATTTTTGACATAGGCTATCACATTAAGTTGTGAGAAACAATTTTAGCAATCTATTTTTCTATTTTACAAATTGCCCCTCTATGATTTTTGTGACTTGCATTTTCTTCTATGATAATCCTTAAAACGAACTGCATATCAATACATATGAAATTCCATAAGATACAATTCTAGCCAGAAATACTTCACAGATTTTAAAAGAAAGTTTATATCAACTCAGAGAATCTACAAAGCTAATGTTCTTTTTGCCAAATTGCAAGGATTTAACTGCCAATTACTCTTGTGCCACAAGTCTGTAGCACCAACATTTAAGTGCTGTGAAATAATTTTGGCGTAAGACTACATCAACCTACGAGTACTTAATATGTACTGTTGTGTCTGAGTCTGAATCCATTTTCATTAGTAAACTTATAATTGTTGTGTAATCCATCTGTTATTCTGTTTAGAAGTTTTTACACTTGACAACATACAGAAGTTTTAAACAATTTCAACTCTTTCAGCTAGATTTTGATTTACTCTAAAACTGGTATTAAAAACCAGATACATTAGTGTGGGCAAACGGACAGTGTGATCTATTACTCTTTATAAATGCTTTAATGCACATCCAGGTGTAAACCAGGAAGAAGTTTTGCTTTTGTTAATTGTTATTCCAAAAGATTATATAAGAAAGCAAAGTTCATCCCCCTACATTCTTGGAAAAACAACACAATCTCACTTTAAAATGATCTATTTTTATGTCATTCCTCATCTCTGGTGTCAGCTATTTATGCTGTTGGTTATTATGATGCACATAGTCAATGTGATTCATGGCTAGCTTGTACAATCAAACACTTTCTCTGATACAAAGCTTGACCTGAAGGTAAACAATACTTTGTAAATAAATGAAATGAAATGTACATTAGTCAGGGGAGAACATGGATGTATATGAATTCCCTAATTGGTGGCTATATTACAACAGTGACTACGGACTGGATTTTACATTGGGCGGACGGGAGCCGGCCACTGACGTAAAAGTTGGTGGCAAACCCTCTTTCGCCTCGCCTGGGAATCCGACCTGCATTTTATGTGTACCCAGGCTTTAATTGTTCCGAGGCAGGACTTCCACCCCCTTGAGGGAGGAAGTCCCGCCTCATTGAGCTGCCAGCCAATCAGCGGGCGGGCAGCTCTTAGTCCCAGCAGTGCCACTGGGAGCAGTGGCCATTACTGGAACTACAGCCCAGCCAACCGAAGAGGATGCCTGGGAGCCGGGATCCAAGGTGAGTTTTTGTTGCCTCACCAGGGGTAACTGGTCGGGCCCCAGTGAGGCAAGGGTGGTCATTTGGGGGAAAGAAAGGTGTCTTGGTTCCTGGGGGTGTTGGGGAAGCGGGTGTGGCCCTCAATCGGGCACCCTGTGCCCGAATGACAGGACCCACCCCCGGGGCGCTGAGAGGCCGCCAGCTTTTACCTGGCGGCCTTTCCAGGCTCCAGGATGCCCACTTGACATGCGTAAAATCTGCATGGAGGCAGACACAGGCCCTTAAGTGGGCGTTAATTTGCAACTTAAGGGCCTTGATTGGCCTGGGGCAGGCGTCTCATTTTTTGCCTCCCCCTGTCCTACGTAAAGTGGGGCGGAGACAGTAGCGCATCATGAAAGCCTCCCGGAACCTCCCACTCCATTTTACGCCACCCCCTGCCACCATCCGGCTCGTTGGGGTGGCGTAAAATTCCGGCCTACATTTCAAAAGTGCTTAAGTGGCTGTAAAGCACTTTGGAACATCCTCAGGTTGTGAAAGGTGCTATATAAAAGCAAGACTATTCCTTCCTTCTTTCTATACATTACTAAAACAATTTAGAATTACATATCCATGTATAATCCATCTATTATTCTGTTTATAACTTTTTACACTTAACAACATATAGAAGCTTTAAACAATTTCAACTCTTTCAGCTAGCTTTTGATTTACTCTAAACACTGGCATTAAAACCAGATGCATTAGTGAGGGCAACCGCACAGTGTGATCTATTATTCTATACTGATGGCGAAAGTATTACATGGTATTTACAGCACAGAAAGAGACTATTCAGCCCAGCAAGTCTATGCCAGTGTTTATGTGCCACACGAGCCTCTTCCCACCCTTCTGTACATAAATAGAAACTCAGCCCATTGAATTATTTTCTTGTCATTGAGCAAACCTTTATTTGCAGCTATCACAGTATAAATCTCGGCTTCATTCAGGTTTAATGCTTTATTTTATTTTATTTTACTTTTTCTAGTGATGTATGCCAATTGAAATGGAGACTGCATTGAATGCAGCAAAAGTTTTTTTTTATTAACACAATTTTGTACTCCAAAAACTGAATGTCAGCAAGATCTTTTGATGGCATTGATTTTTAAAATTAACTACACTGTTATCCAAATGTAAGAATTGTTGCTTTTATGAAGTGGAGTAGAGAAAGGGCGGGTGGAAAGATAATACAATATGTCGGTATGTGGGTGGGTAGAAACAGTGAATGGCCATGGAAAGGTGATGAACGGAGTACTGTCATTTCCCAACAAGAACTAACAAAAAAAAACATTGGTGAAAGCTTGAATCAGTATAATGGCAGGGGAAGTGTATTGTGTGAGGAGCCTAAGGGATGCTGTAGGGCAGATGCTAAGCCCAAAGATATTTTATTTTAAATATTTCTCAAAAATAAAAAGCTGAAAAGGGACAGGGGAGTTTCCGTTTCGTTCAATGTTCATTTGTCCTTGACACCTATGAAATAATAGCATCTTCTGTACCAATTAAAGATGAAAGGCATATTTGCATTTCTATGCAGCACAACAATAAAAATCAATAAAGGCAAAATAGTGCCGATGCTGGCAATCTGAAATACAAACAGAAAATGCAAGAAACACTCAGCAAGCCAGTCAGCACCAGAAGCGAAAGAAGCAAAATTGAGGTACCATAGCAATCAAATTTTTAGGAATTGTATTCACAAGAAAGATTCATACATTACAAAAAGTTACAATTATTTTAAAATGTGCTGTCTTGCAAAACTTGGCATTTTGTCATTGCATTGATTGGATCCAGTTTTGTTCCCACTTTTTGCTTGGCCATTGCATTTCATTTCCAGTACAACTCAGCGTCGGAGTTAAAAAGCAGTTTGGCAAAATTTAAATGGGCACATTTCCTATGATCAACATGCTGCAAAATACACCATTGAGGCTTATCTAAAAAAAACAATGAGTTTATAGCTTATATATCGATACTTATTTTTTTCTCCTCTATTTTGTAATTGATTTTTTTTCGAAAAATGTATTTTATAAAATTTGTAAAAGTACATTACATAACAGTTCAAATTTAACATTATATAACGTGCAATACAAATCAGTTTCTTTCAGTACAATACATCAGATGCCTCACTACACTTGCCATTACAATGTGCATTTACATTTCATGTCAAACATTTTCTGCTGCTTACAGCCCGAGGAGGTTTTACACAGTTTCTAGCCCCTCGATATACTATGGCAGGAGGACGTTACACAGTGGTCTTTCCCCATTGAGTCTTTGTGGCGGCTGTCCCAAGCTTTAGTGCATCGCTCAGCACATAAGCCTGGATATTGAAATGTGCCCATCTGCAATACTCGGTCGTCAACAGCTCTTTGCACAGGAAGACCAGCAAGTTTCAGCAGATTAAAGAGCGTCTTTCAGTGAGTTGATCGTCCTTCAGCAGCAGTTGATGTTTATCTCAGTGTGCGTTCCTGAGAACAGCCTGTCGAGCACAGAGTCCTGCGTTAGGAGCTGCTCGGGATGAACCTCGATAAAAACCACGACATCTCTTTCCAGACCTGCTTTGCAAAGGCACATTCCAGAAGGAGGTGTGTGATGGTTCTTTCTCCCCACAGCCACCTTGAGGGCAGCGTGCGGAGATCGTGAGACTCTGGGCGTGGGAAGGATCTGACAGTGAGCGTCCTTCTTACCACCAGTCAAGCAATGTCTTGGTGCTTGGTTGAAAGTTCTGATGATAAGGCATTCTGCCAAATGATTTTGACAGTCTGCTCAGAGAACATCCAACAGGATCCAACATCTCCTTTTCCTGCAGGATCTTTAGCATGTTATGTGCGGGCCACTGCCTAAGGTCAAAGGTGTTTTTCTGTACAAACTTTTCCATGAGGGACAGGTGGTACAGGACGGTCCAACTGAATGGAACGTTCTGCGGCAACGTGGCCGTAACACCGGGGACAGATAGAACCTCAGCACATAGTGACAATTGGTGTTCACATACCGCGGGTCTACAACGGCTTGATGCAGCCATGCACAAAAGTGACCATCAGGATGAGGGCGACATTGGGTACGTTCTTTTCCCCTTTATCTAGAGGTTTGAACATTGTGTCCCTTTGGACATGGTCCATCTTCGATCTCTTTATAAGGCAGAAGATGGCTTGGGTGACCGCCATGGATGGGGGTATGGGCCAGACCTATGCCGTGTACAGCAATACCGAAAGCATCTTGCACCTGATGACCAGGTTCTTACCTGAAATAGAGAGGGAGTGTTCCTCCCACATGCCCAGTTTCTGTTTCACCATGGCTATATGCTCCTTGCAGTTTTTGGCGTACGGCCTGGCCAGTCCAAACCATATCCCCAGGACCTTCAGGTAGTCTAACCTGATGGTGAAGAGGACAAAGGATCAACCAGCCTAGTTTCCAAAGAACATGGCCTCATTCTTGCCGCGATTTACTTTGGCTCCCGAGGCCAGTTCAAACTGGTCGCAGATGCTCATCAGTCTGCAAACTGACAGCGAATCTGAACAGAAGACGGCAACGTTCTCCATGTACATGACCTGAGTGCTTCCGCTACCTGAGATTGTCACCCCTCAAGCTTTGATACAGCACACAAACAAGACAGGGACAGAGGACAGCCCTGTCTGACTCCAGATTTGATCGGAAAACTTACCGATTCCCACCCATTGATTGAAACTGCGCTACTGATATTTGTGTACATTGGATCCAATTGCGGATTCCATCCCCAAACCCCATTTTGGAAAGCACATCCATTATGTAGGTGTGCCATATTCTGTCCAAGGCCTTCTCCTGGCCCAAGCTGATGAGGCAGGTGTCCACCCAATGTCCTGCACACAGGTGATTGTATCTCTGAGTAGTGCAAGGCTATCAGAGATATCCTGTCAGGTACAGTGCAGGTCTAATCAGGGTGAATCACTAACTCCAGTGCAGACTTGACCCGACTGGCAATAACCTTGGACAGAATTCTGTAGCCCACGTTCAGCAGCGAAATGGGCCACCAATTTCTGATTTTCTTCCTCTCTCCCTTCTGCTTGTAGATGAGGGGGATGATGCTTTCCCTCATGGATTCTGGCATATTGCCAGCCAGAGGCATACTCTCGCACACTTCCAACAGGCCTGGGCTGATCCAGTCCCAGAGAGTCGACTACAACTTGACCAATAAGCCATCGCTTCTGGGAGTTTTACTCGTCTCGAAGGTCCGACTGCCTTTGTCAACTAATCCAGGGTTAGCGGATTGTCTAGACTCTCCTATGTACTGTCATCTAAGGTCTCCGTGATTAAGGACAGGAAGGACTGGGAGACATGCTGTCTGTGGGCTTCACATCATAGAGCCCAGCATAAAAGGATTTGCTGATCTTTAGTATGTCAGGCTGCGATGATGTTCCTGAGTTGTCTTCTTCCTTCAGGCAGCTCTCTCTGTGTACCTTTTGGAAGAAGATACACAAGTGTGTCTCATCCTGCTCCGTGGAGCAGACTCTGGACTGGAAGATGATTTTGGAGGCCTCCCAGGCAAAAAGCGAGGCATGCTGGCTCTTCACCTCTTGGAGATCCTCCTTGACATCAACCCCCATTGACTGCAGCAGAAGATTCTGCATGCTTGTCTGGAGTCAGGACATTTCCCTCTGTTTCTCGCTCACCTTCTGAACATGTTTGAGGATGAAGAATCTATCGATGTTTGCTTTGATCACTTCCAACCAAAGCATCGGGGACTCAGTGAGGGGGTTCATGGTTCTCCAACCTTTGTAATCCCTTATGAGTTCCTTGATGTTTTCTGGGGTTAACAGTTTCACATTGAAATTTGGTAGCAGGATTAGAGGGGAAACGAGGAAAATCTTTTTCACCCGGAGGGTGGTAGGTGTCTGGAATTCACTGCCCAGATCAGTGGTGGAGGAAGAAACTCCCAACTCATTTAAAAGATACCTGGACCTGCACCTGAAGTGCTGTAACCTGCAAGGCTTCAGACCAGGTGCTGGAAGGTGGGATTTGACTAGGCAGCTAGTTTTTTCAGCTGGTGCAGATACGATGGGTTGAATGGCCTCTTTCTGTGCTGAACCTTTCTATGGTTCAGCTTCCATGTCCCCCTGCCAACCTTCTGGTCTTCTTGTAAGTGACAGTGAGCGGTAGGAGGCAGTGGTCAGAGAAGAACACTAGCTTGATATTGGTGGATCTGACCGTGCACGCTCTGGACACAAACAGGAATTCTATCCTGGAAGGGACAGACCCGTCTGGCCTCAACCAGGTGTGTCTACACAACACATATTGTGCAGCTTGGCATCTTTTACCTTTCCCATTAGGAGCGTGGACGTTGCATCCAATTTGCTATCAGCCCTGCTGGATCGTCCAAGGCCTCAAAGACTTGACATCATTCCCACCTCAACACATTGACAAGCAACACAAATATTTAATTATGAGAATCAAATGAAGTAATTCTTTTGGGCCTCCTTATCTCGAGAGACAATGGATACGCGCCTGGAGGTGGTCAGTGGTTTGTGAAGCAGCGCCTGGAGTGGCTATAAAGGCCAATTCTGGAGTGACAGGCTCTTCCACAGGTGCTGCAGAGAAATTTGTTTGTTGGGGCTGTTGCACAGTTGGCTCTCCCCTTGCGCCTCTGTCTTTTTTCCTGCCAACTACTAAGTCTCTTCGACTCGCCACAATTTAGCCCTGTCTTTATGGCTGCCCAAATATTTAAAAACAAATATTTAATTATGAGAATCAAATGAAGTAATACTGCACAAAATACAATATGGTAAAACTGACCTTTCACACTGAATTACATTCTGTGTTATACAGGGGCATATTTTCAAGCTGGTATACTTCATTTGATGGTGTGGAATGTGCAAGAGGGATCTTTGGAAATCAGGTAGCTTTTTAGACCAAACTAGTTTCAATATTCAAATACATTGAAATAAGGCACAGTGCAAATCCTTGACTATTTAGGGCAGGATCACTGTGTGATCATGAGTGATGCAACTCTTAAAGGAGCTTATGTTTATTTGTATGTCCAGTCTCTTCTTAGTACCATTTTTGTAGCTTTCCTTCTAATTTATTGATTCTCTTTTTTTAAACTTTTCCCAAAACATACAGTAACTGTTTATTTTGAGTGAAACCATCATTGCCTGCAGAATCACGAAAAAGGCAACTATAATTTAAGTACAAGACATCAGCAGGAAAGGAAGAGCTTTAAAAAGAAGTGGCTCTTGCAATACTTCCACATGAGCTCTAGAAGTGACAAGACATTTAAGTGTAAACTGTAGTGTTGTGGCGGTTGCCAAGTTAAGCTGAAATAAATGATGGGGTATGGTTTTAAATCACCCCAAATACCGTATTATGTTGTTGAAATGGTACAAAGTGAAAGAAGGCTACCAGGGAAATCAGCAGGTACCAGAGCCAGACTGCCAGCACCGATCATTATTCCTGCAATAATTTCTGCAGGAATGAGAACACCTACTTGGCATTAACAAGGGGAAGCTAGATAAACACATGAGGGAGAAAGGAATAGAAGGTAATGCTGATAGGTTAGATGAATTAGGCTGGGTGGAGGCTCTTATGGAACACAAGCACAGGCATAGATCAGTTGGGCCAAATGGCCTGTTTCTGTGCTTCAAATTCTATGTAATTTATTTAACCCAGAGATAATTGCCTACGTAAGTTCTTGGTCAGCTGGGAGATGGTTATAGAACTCTGCCATATGCTGCAAAGAGATCTGCAGACAACCAGCACCATAAAACCAAATGTAGGGAGCTTACCACCCCCTTCAACTCCTTTGATAAAACTCCCTTCCAGGCTAGCATAGGGACTGTCTGCAGCATTAGGCAATCTGCTTCCCACAGATGTATGATGAATATTGATTGATTTGCTGGTTGGACTGAGAGGCTTTTTAAAAATTTGTTCATGGGATGTAGGCATCGCTGGCAAGGCCAGCATTTATTGCCCATCCCTAATTGCCCTTGAGAAGGAGCTGGTGAGCCGCATTATTGAACCACAGAAGTCTTGTGGTATAGGTACACCCAGAGTGCTGTTAGGAGGAGAATTCCAGAATTTTGACCCAGCGTCAGTGAAGGAATGGCAATATATTGCCCATTCAGGATGGTGTATTACTTGAGGTGAGGAACTCACAGTTGGTGGTGTTTCCATGTCCCTGCTGCCCTTGTTCTTCTAGGTGGTAGGTAGTACGGCAGTCCCTCAGTACTACACTGAAGTGTCAGCCTATATTATGTGTTTGTCAGTTTATGACTTAGCTGCAGAATGGGTATTTATGGTTAACAATGAGAGATTTAAGGTTATCCAAGAGTTTGATATGGGTCAGTGATAAATGTTCAACAGATTGAACAGGTGACATCAGTAGTATTTTCTGGATTGCTTCCTGTGCCTTACGCTGGACAGGTTAAGGAAATGTCTGGAGTTCTGATGAAAGGTCACAGACCTGAAACATTGGCCAGGATTTAACGAGGAGGCAGTGGTCCCACCTTTAGTATAAGGGTTTGAAAGGGTCTGGGACAGTGTGAGTAACACCTTCCACTATGATGATGTAAGAAATCACATGAGAGAGACTTGAGAAGAAGCAGCAGCATGGCATCAGAGGGGTCAGTCGTACTTCTATAAAACTGTACATAGTTCTTTAGTATGTAATAAACTAGTTATTGTTAAAACTTACCGAAGACTCAGTAATGTCTCCCACCTAGACTAACCAAACATATATGGTGAACAGCAGTGGTTCTTGCCATACAACACCCTGAAAACTTTGAAAAAAGATGTTTGGAAAGTCAGACCTGAGAAAAGGGCGCCAAAACAGTAAAACCGGAGAAGAGGCTGGGAGGAGCTCTAGAGCTGCTCCGTGGACGAAGAAGAGGCATGGAGATTTAGGGAGTCAACTTGCAGAGGCACTCAGGCTGCACCACAGAGGCATGGTGGTCTGTGAGAAAACATTCCAGTCCAGTGTTCACAGGCTTTGAGTTACAGTACTAAGCAACAGTCAGGGATCTGATAAGCAACCCTTAAAAAGGTTAGTAAATTATTTTTAATGGTGCAGTGTGCAGGTAGCACTGGGAAAACCAAATCCCTAGCAAGGGCAATCCTGGATCGTGCCATTACATGTGGGGACTGCAAGGCAAGAAAAGAAAAGACAAAAAACGGTGGCAAATACCTGATTCTCCAGGGAAGGGAGTGAAGAGATAATTCAAAATTATCCTAAATACCTAGTCTAGCAGAGAGATTTCTTGGGGAAAGACAGTGACCGCAACGGGAGTCAGGGCAAGGCTGAAGCGCGGGAAAGCTTCCAATACAGGAAGGAAAATTTAAAACAGAAAATAAACTACCTAGGAAGCTTAGAAAAGCCATGGATCTTAACTTTATGCTACCAGAAAGGTTTGGGTACAGGGGAGGACCAAATTAAACTCAAAACAGGTCATTTTGGAGAAAAAGATTTTTGAGGTACAGAATTGCTTCTAAATTAGACAGCAAGTCTGAAGCAGAACAAGTCAACACATTACTTTATTCCACTGGAGCAATAGCAGATGATCTTATTGCAAGACAAGGCATTAATGAGACATCAGATAAATTTGAAGAAGTCTTAAAAGCTTTTGATAATTATTTCAACCTGAGGAGTTACAAGATTCTAGAAAGGGCCAAATTCAACAGAAGGGTCCAGAAACCAACTGAACCGGTAGATATTGTTATGAACAACCTTTACAGGCTAATGGAAGGATGCGAATATGGAGACCTAAAGCCAGAATGAATACGAGACTGCATTGTTGTATGTATTGCTGATGAATCCCTATCAGATTTACTCCAGTTTAGACAAAGCAAAACAGCTGGTGAGGCAAGCAGAGGATCGAAAGCAGAACCGAGCAATCCTGAGAGGTGAAAAAAAACTTTGGTTCAAGAAACCTTCAAGGATCATACAGTTCCTTAAGCACAGGTCTGTAAAAGAAGCACCAGAAAAGAAGGTACACTTGGGAGGGAAAGTACAGGATGCCATGAAACCCTGCCAGCGCTGTGGCGCCAAAAAGACCCACAGGCATGAATAGTGTCCTGCAAACAAAGCAGAATGCTGTCAGTGCAAGAAAATAGGCCATTTTGGGAAGATGCGCCAAAGTAAAACCTCTATTGTGATAGGTTCTAAAGGAAAAGTCTTCATGCATAGAGCTATTAATGAAGTTGAACAATCTCCATCAGAAGGGAAATCAGAAAACTTCCTCAGTGAAATCAATGACCCGAATCATGCATTCTTGAATGCAGGTATATATGTCAATGGACAAATCACCAACTTTAAAGTAGACACTGGAGCAAGTGTAACCGTTTTATCAAACAACGAACTGTGGCTATCAATGCATTGCCTGCAACCAACAGGCACTCAGTTACATGGTCCAGCAGGGATTGAACTGAAAGTTAAGGGAAAGCTACAGGCAACAGTCCAGTACAAGGGAAAGCAGACATTGGAAACACTGTATGTTACACAAAATCAAGAAGTTTCTCTTTTAAGTAGAAGAGCTTGTATAGACCTTACTCATATCAGGAAAGTGGAAGGAGCTAGGCAGCAAGAATCCAGGAGTCACTTCCAAAAAGACTTTCCAAAATTGTTTACTGGTCTAGGGAGACTTAAGACCAAATGTAGTATTATTCTGCAGAAAAATGCTAAACCTGTATATCTTTTCACACCTAGGAAGATAGCACACCATTAATGAAGCAAGTCCAACTTCAGCTAGAAGAGATGACCAGGACAGCAGTCATTTCTCCTGTCATTAAACCTACAGAGTGGTTCTCTGGAATGGTTCCACTTCCTAAACCTAACAGTACTCTTCGCATCTGTGTAGACTTAACTCAACTTGACAAGGCTGTGGCAAGGGAAGTTCATCCGATGTCCTCAGCAGACGAAAGCTTGGCAAAGTTATCCAAAAGTGTTGTATGATCGCGTTAAGAGTGATGTCCCTTTAAGATCTTAGCATGCTAATGAGTTAAGGACCAGCATGTAGTCATGTGACCACAAGTCGGATTCATTCTGCAACTGTAACACCCAGACGAAGGTTCTGTAAATGGTTTGATCTGTACTGTATATAACAGTTTAGATGTAATAAACCTGTTAGAGATCTTCAGCATTACTGGACTCCATGCATCTTATTTATGTTGCATCAGAACAACATAAAGAACTCTTTACATTGTGGCAGCTGTGGTGAAAAGACCACAGGTAAAACAGCTTTGAAAACGACCCTTCCTACAGCTAAAAGCAAATAAGTTCAAAAGAAATACTGGCCCAAAAATGGAAAGAAGAAAGGACTAACCTCCTTCTGTAGAAGACAGAGCGCAGAACGACAGGCTGCAAATAAAGTCCTGCAATTGGATGAGTCATTCTGTCGACGCTATTGTGTGTGGCACAGGCAATTAATTGCCTGAGGTCGTGGCTTCCACCTCACTGAGACAAAATATCCCACCTCCAAAGAGCTACAGCAGGTCCCGACCCAGACAGCGATGGAGGCTGGAGAAGAAGATAACTGAGGTCAGGGTTTGCCAGGGCCAATCAGCCAGGCTCCGTTGAGGGGGTGGGGCACCGATTGTGAGGGCAGGGCGATGTCTTTTAGGGGGGGGCAGCCTGAGCTGCTGGGGGACCCTCCATGAGGTAAAGGGTGCCTGATCAGGAGGGCCCCCCCCACCAACCGCAGCCTGCAAGGAGGTCTCCCGGTGGAACTAGGCAGCGTACCCAGGTGGCAAAGTGCCCAAACTGCCACTGGTACCAGTTAAGTCAGGAAGAGGCCATTAATTGGCCACTTAAGGGTCTCAACTGGGCTAAGGGTGGGTAGGCAACAAGCATGGCAACCCCCCGCCTTCCCATCTGATTTTACGTACCCCCGTCTCCCAGCCTGCCCCCAGTGGAGGGGGGGGGGGGGGTGGCGTAAACATCCAGCCATTAACTCTGTTCCTCTCTCCACAGTTGTTGCCTGACTTGCTGAGTATTTCCAGAATTTTCTGTTTTTATTATTTAAGGAAAAGTCTGGGTTAGAGTGGGAGAAGCACCGAGTGGCTCTTGCAGCTAATTTCCAATATATAACACGATGTACAGTAATAGCAAAAATAACCAACTTGTCCAAAATATTTAAATGCTAAATCAGGCATAAGTTGATAGCAAACTCACATAAGTTATGAGCAATGAGAAACTCTGGCTGAGAAACTGGACTAAGGCTGAGGGGTCAGCAAAGTGGATGCTTCGACTGCTGGTCCCCAGCACAGTCATACAGTCATAGAGTTATACAGCATGGAAACAGACCCTTCGGCCCATCGTGTCTGTGCTGGCCATTAGCATTTAACTATTCTAATCCCATTTTCCAGCACTTGGCCCGTGGCCTTGTATGCTGTGGCGTTTCAAGTGCTCATCTAAATACTTCTTCATTGTTGTGAGGGTTCCTGCCTCTATCACCCCTTCAGGCAGTGTGTTCCAGATTACAACCACCCTCTGGGTGAAAAACTTTTTCCTCAAATCCCCTCTGAACCTCCTGCCCCTTACCTTAAATCTATGCCCCCTGATTATTGACCCCTCGCTAAGGGAAAAAGTTTCTTCCTATCTATGCTATCAATGCCCCTCATAATTTTGTATACCTCAATCAGGTCCCCCCTCAGTGTTCTCCGCTCTAAGGAAAACAACTCCAGCCTATCGGGTCTCTCTTCATAGCTGAAATGCTCCAGCCCAGGCAACATCCTGGTGAATCTCCTCTGCACACTCTCCAGTGCAATCACATCTTTCCTATGGTGTGGTGCCCAGAACTGTACACAGTACTCTGGCTGTGGCCTAACTAGCGTTTTATACAGCTCCATCATAACCTCCCTGCTCTTATATTCTATGCCTCGGCTAATAAAGGCAAGTATCCCATATGCCTTCCTAACCACCTTATCTACCTGTGCTGCTGCCTTCAGTGATCTATGGACAAGTACTCCAAGGTCCCTCTGACCCTCTGTACTTCCTAGGGTCCTACCAGCCATTGTATATTCCCTTGCCCTGTTAGTCCTCCCAAATGCATCACCTCACACTTCTCAGGATTAAAATCCATTTGTCACTGCTCCGCCCATCTTACCAGCCCATCTATATTGTCCTGTAATCTAAGGCTTTCCTCCTCACTATTTACGACACCACCAATTTTCGTGTCATCTGCAAACTTACCGATCATACCTCCTATATTCACATCTAAATCATTAATGTACACTACAAACAGCAAGAGTCCCAGCACCAATCCCTGTGGTGCACCACTGGTCACAGGATTCCACTCCCAAAAACAACCCTCGACCACCACCCTCTGCCGCCTGCCACTAAGCCAATATTGGATCCAATTTTCCAAATTGCCCTGGATCCCATCTTGTTAACCAATCTCCCATGCGGGTCCTTATCAAAAGCCTTACTGAAGTCATGTAGACTACATCAACTGCTTTACCCTCATCTACACATCTAGTCACCTACTCGGAAAATTGAATCAAGTTTGTTAGATACGATCTCCCCCTGACAAAGCTATGCTGACTATCCCTGATTAATCCCTGCCTCTCCAAGTGGAGATTAATCCTGTCCCTCAGAATTTTTTCCAATAGTTTCCCTACCACTGATATTAGACTCACTGGCCTGTAATTACCTGGTTTGTCCCTACTACCGTTCTTGAATAATGGTACCACATTCGCTGTCCTCCAGTCCTCTGGTACCTCTCCTGTGGCCAGAGAGGATTTGAAAATTTCTGTCAGAGCCCCTGCTATCTCGTCCCTTGCTTCACATAACAGCCTGGGATACATCTCATCTGAGCCTGGGGATTTATCCACTTTTAAGCCCGCTAAAACAGCTAATACTTCCTCTCTTTCAATACTAATTTGTTCAAGTATATCACAATCCCCCTCCCTGATCTCTACACCTACATCGTCCTTCTCCTTAGTGAACACAGATGAAAAGTAATTATTTAAAACCTCACCTATGTCCTCCAGCTCCACACACAGATTGCCACTTTGGTCCCTAATTGGCCCCACTCTTTCCCTGGTTTTCCTCTTGTCCTTAATATACTGATAAAATGCCTTGGGATTTTCCTTTATCTTGCCCGCCAGTGTTTTTTCATGTCCCCTCTTCGCTCTCCTAATTTAAGTACCCCCCTACACTTTCTATACTCCTCTAGGCCTCCGCTGTTTTCAGCGCTCTGAATCTGTCATAAGCCTCCTTTTTTTTCCTTATCCAACCCTCTACATCCCTTGACATCCAATGTTCCCTGGACTTGTTGGTCCTACCCTTCACCTTTCCGGGTGATGATGGATCAAAATTCGGCCGCGAGCCTCATTTGCATGAAACAGGCAAGCTCTGGATGCCAGTCAGGGCCTCATAATTCTGGCTGGCTCCAATGCCATATCAACCCACTGATAAATTCTGCGGTATGTGTGAGAGGAGGCGGGCCTCGGTCGCAGCAGCCCACAGTATATATGTGAAGTCAAGATGAACAATCCTGCTCCTTCTGGTTCTACATAAAATAATTATAAAAATGTTCTCTCCTATTTCCTGAGCAGTCTCCAGTGGCTCCTTTAAAGGCCACTTGTTGTACCACTCCAAACATGATACAACTGAGTGGTGCTTGCATGGCGCAGACTCTGCCAAATCTGTACACCAATTTCAATCACGTATCAACAACTGGTGTTAGGAATCCAATTTGCATATTTATGAGGCTGAACACCTATTTCAGGAGAGTGCTCTGGGCACCTAAAGTCTCCATGTTCTGAATTAGCAGTTGCCGCACATCCGGGAGAGACCGGGCACAGGGGATCGTGACCTAAAATTTATTCCATTATCCTTATTTATGCCCCAAAACAGGTTGAATCTCTTCCCCCTAAGGATATACATTGTGAGGCACTATGCAAGATACAGTTAAATACTTCTACAAAAGGGTTTCAAACTGAAGATTTCGAAATATTACATATAGATATGTGCAAAATTATTTCCAAGAGTGATGTGAAACTCCTGCCACTTTGAAAGTACTCTGAGGACTGCATCTAAGGAAAACATATTGGCCCTGACCAGGATAGTCTAATTATGCTAATTGCTTAAATACCCGTACTTTATTTATGCTAAATAGCTCAGATAAATAAAAAGAAATTGCTTTGGGTCTAATTTTATTCATTTTTTAATGCAAAATAGCCTGTGTTCGTTATGTGTTTGCTGAGCTATTTACATTAAATACTGCGGGTAATTGCAGTTTTGTCTGCACATTTTTTGGTTTCTACACAGAGCTCAAGACAAAGTCCATCTGTTTTATGATGAAACTGTATTACTTGGATTACAAATCAGACAAATGATGCTGTAATTGTTTATGTATCTGGCATGACAGTTTCAATGTTATGCCTGCAAAATGTGTAAATTTAATTTAGGCCTCCTGAATACAAAATTTCTTAACAAAATTAATCACAAGAAAATGAAA
Organism: Heterodontus francisci; assembly: GCF_036365525.1. Classification (NCBI taxonomy): domain Eukaryota; kingdom Metazoa; phylum Chordata; class Chondrichthyes; order Heterodontiformes; family Heterodontidae; genus Heterodontus; species Heterodontus francisci. The sequence continues at coordinate 74,207,370 of NC_090379.1, forward strand.
AATGAAGAATTATGCATGCAGTTAAGCCAGTTTGTCTTCATGAGACAGCTAGGCAATTCTCTAAACTGCACTACCATCCAAGAGGTTCCTGGAGGTATTTCATCTATTTTTTTGATCTTAGCAAAGATTAGGAACTGATCCAGAAATTAAGACATGCTGTATTATGAACATGGAATTCTGATAGATAGGAGAAACCTCTTGAGGACAAGTTTTAATCATCACAGAATTAGATATCATCCAGTTCTGAAGCAACAGAAGCTGAATGTGGGACAAAAAAATATTTGTCCCTCTTCAAAACAACCTAATGGAAAATACTTCAAACATGTGAACAAATACCATAATTATACATGTGAATGGTGTATTTTACATAGGGTTCGATGAAGAAATGATGGCTTGAAGAAACATTCTGAAAGTGTTGGTGAGGGGGCTAATTTTCAACTTGACTACCTGTTTGGTAATGTGGCAGAGCAAATCTCCTGCCTGTTACAGAATTCCTCCGATTTTTATCCCATTTATTTCAATGGGTTAAAAACCAGTCTCAAAGGGATCTGGTGTAAGTCCTGTATCAGATGGGCAATCTGTTCCATCTCATTATTCCCCAGGTGCCGAAGTTGAAAATGGCCCAGGCGTTTCCTTTGTGTGTTACATACTTTATTGAGTGAATTTTCGCAATTTCATATTAGCCACATTTAACACAAAAATAAATGATTTAAGTGCATTAACCAGCACATGAAAGTAGACCTTCAAGTATGGGTGCAATCTTTAAGAAGATTTTATGGTACAATTATGTGAATAAATAAAAGATGGGCTATAACTCTTGCTATAAATAGCAATGATCGGGGACTGCAAATTGGAATGCATTGGAGCAATGGTGCTTTGGCCATTATGCTGGACTAGGAATAAAATGCAAAAGTTACTGTTGCTCATTTTAGCAGAAGAATGCGATTTAAAAAAACCCAATAATTTTAAATAAATAGATTCAGTTCTATGATCAAAACGATTATTCAGAAGAATAGCAGACTAGTCTTGTTAATCTTAGCAGTTTAGTTGTGCTATGTCGCGTTAACAACAGTCTACATAGTGTCTGAAACTTTCTTAACATAACCTGTTACTTTCAATTGAATTGCTTCAATAAAGTATCATGAGAAGTACCTGTAATTCATATCAATCCTACCAGACATTAAGAAAATTTAGTCAAAGCACTGACCCAGAAATGGTTCGGCAATTCTTGTGGATCCCTGCTGTAACTCTCTGACAGGAGTCAGATGGAATGATCACTAACTCTGTTGAGTCCTGGCCATACACTGGTGTTTCCAGTGGCCTTATTTTGCGGTGAAGCCTTCATCTTCCCCAAACAAAATCACTGATGTAGAGGGCGCAAGGCTAAGGGTTCCATTCTCTATGCTAGGAGTCTTCAATGTCCATTTGTCTCCCTCATTCAATTTTTCTCTCTCCCATACTCACTTATTATGTGCCCCTCTCTCTGATAAAAATTCAAGGATGATCTGCTGCTTTTAAATCTGTTTTTCAAATCATGCCCAAATCTTCATGCTTCTGGCTTTGATCCTGACTTGAACTCCCAAGTGATCCCAACATCTACCAGTGGACCAAGAAGTATACAAGAACTGATCAGACATAACTCCAGAGTATTCACTCTGTTTATCTGAAGGCCCAACATGTCAGAACGGAGGGAGATCCTATGCTCAGACCCTCCCTACTCTTCCAATAGTGACCGTGACCAGACACTTTGCAGCCACAAGTACATCCTGGCAAGTTCACCACCAGGTCAAGGTCTGTTGTGTCTGCTTACAAACATACCAGCATACTCCCATTGAAGTTACAGTAATGAGAGAGAAACAGACTGGGGTCAAATAGACAGGAGGCAGAGTGACAAGAGTTTTTCTTGGTGGTCTAATTTCCAAAAATGTTGAATCTTGAAGCCAATTATCTCGCTTGCATTTTTGTTAAGAGTTAGAAAAGGTCAATGTTACTTGCTTACTAGTAGACAGAGATTCTAATTTCTAACACCAATGGGGACAAGCCACTCAAATTCTGTCCAATGCTTGATCAGAATTTTGGTCCCATACAAAGATTGGCCTACAGTTCTCAGCAAGCGGGACTTCGGCTGTCGCGGTCCTTGATCCTGGGAAAGGCCCGTTGCTGTCCACTTAAATGCCGAATTGGCACTTGATCCGGTGGTCTTCCTCAGAGGAGGCGACGCAGGACTCTTGCAAGCGCTTTTGCTAGTAGTCAAGACCCCTGTTGTCTGCACAAAGCCCTGGCCACATTGTGTGAAGGACATAAAAAGTGCCAAAGATAAATGGCATGGGAAATAAGGACACACATACAGAGATTGGAACTGTATAAGACACAAATGTCTAAATTGACCATCAACTTGTGGTGAGGAAGAGATACCCTGTGAGTCGCAAATCACTACAAGTTGCTGGACGATTTGCGCCACTCTACCATTAGCTTTCCAAAATCAGCATCTTGCCCATAACTTCTACAATTTCGTGGTTGCTGCATTTGTATATTAACTGTACCACAGAAAGTTAAGTCCAGCAACTAATAGCGTAAGTACCCATTTAACAACATAATTGTTAATGACTGCCAATCAACCTTTTTGGCCTAGAAAGTGAACAATTAAAAGTGTGGCATTTCATTCCTTTAGGTAGTGCACTGTTGCTGGAGATTTTAAAAAAACAACCAATTTTAAATTTAAATTTCTTTCTTACTTGTCCTTTTCTCGCTTTTTTCTCTCACTTTTAATGCAATCTTTTTCTGTACCTGATTTTACCCACTCTAATTCACCCTCCTTCTCAGCCCTTTCACTGTTTATTTCTCAATCTTGTCGTCTCACATCATTCACCAAAGTTCCAGATATCCTGTTGCCCGCACTGTGATGCTATCAGCTCACACTTCCAGCAACTGACAGGGCAAAAAGATTTTGAGCTGAAGGGTGCAGAAGCAAGTCTAACTAACGGAGTACACATGAGATGTCATGGTCCAGCAAATTCTCGGTGAACCTTTTTTATAACACTCATTTGTGCTTCACTCTGCTCAGCTAACACTGAAGTATATTTCAAACTGGTTACTGCAACAGTTAGCCATACAGTTAGCAAGCAGTTAGCTCAAAAAACTGCTTAAAATTAAACAGTTTAGATAAAGCTGTTACAGTGACTAGCTGGAAACATCTTTCATTCTCAGGTAGGTTGTGAGGGACAAATTAATAAGACTTTAATATGTACTGCTAATTAAAAATAAAATTAAATGATACAGAATTACCACTACAGATTAGATGTCCAAAATCTGGCACCCCCGGGACCTAGACTGTGCCGGTCTCAACCTGCCCTGCCACCTTCAACAAATGGCTGAATTTTATGGACCCCCTGAAATGGGTTCGGAGGCAGGCAGCCCAGAGGTTTGCGATGGGAGGTGGGGCGGGTGGGAGGGGGGCGCGGAGGGCCCATGGCCTCCCGTTACAGCACAATTTTGTCAGGGGCGGGATAGGCTGAAGACGACCTTCCCGCTCAGAGACCAATTGAGGCTCTTAAGTGGCCTATTTATGGCCACTTGAGGTCCTCTTCCTGCTGCTGCTGGGATTTAAACAGCGGCAGGGTGGGGCCTCTGCCACATGGGGAGATCGTCCAGTAAAACAAGATAACCGCTCTGCGGGCTTGGGGTCGGGGTCCCTCCTCCACGGGCAATCTGTGGCCCATGGAGCGCCCCCACCGGGAAAACCTGCACTTCCCTGAACCACCCTCCCCCTGCACTAGACGCCCTCACCCTCCAACCGCCCCTCACCAGCGCCTGCCGGTCCAACCCTGGTGACTCCGCCTCAATTACCTTGGATCTGGGCTCCAGCATGGGGCCTGGGTCCAAGGCATCTTGCAGTACCGGCAGTGGCCACTGTTCCCAATGGCGCTGCTGATCCATCTGAGCTGCAGGTACTGTGATTGGCTGGCAGCTCGTGGTGATGGGATCCCATCCTTAAAGGGACGCGGATTTTGGCGCCAGGCTGTTAATTGGCCCAGCGCCATAGGGCTCCAGCTGGTCAAGCTGGGATTCAACCCAATGTGAGTGCATATACCCCAAGGTTTATCTGTTCTTGCACCCCTTTAGAATTTTATCGTTTAGTTTTTTTTGCCTCCCCTCTTTATTCCGACCAAAATGTATCACCTCACATTTCTGTGTTAAATTTCATCTGCCTCATGATCACCCATTCCACCAGCCTATGTCTTCTTGAAGTCTAACACCATCCTCATCACAGTTCACACTACACTTCCAAATTTTGTGTCATCTGCAAATTTTGAAATAGTGCCCTGTACACCCAAGTCTAAGTCATTAATATATATCAAGAAAAGCAGTGGTCCTAGTGCCGATTCCTGGGGGAACTTCACTGTATACCTTCCTCTAGTCCGAGAAACAACCATTCACCACAATTCTGTATTTCAGATCACTTAGCCAGTTTTGTATCCATGCTGCCACTGCCCTTTTTATTCCATGGGCTTCAACTTTGCCTACAAGCCTATTATGTGACACTTTATCAAATGCCTTTTGAAAATCCATGTATACAACATCAATCACAATGCCCACATCAACCCTCTCTGCAACCTCATCAAAAAACTCAGGCAAGCTTGCTAAACACAGTTTGCCTTACTGACTTTCCTTGATTAATCCACACTTGTCAAAGTGAAGATTTTCTCCTGGATTATTGTTTCTAAAAGTTTCACCACCCCCGAGGTTAAACTGGCGAGCCTGTAGTTACTGGGTTTATCTTTACACTCTTTTTTGAATGTGGGTGTGATATTTGCAACTCTCCAGTCTTCTGGCACCACCTCTGTATCTATGGAAAATTGGAAGATTATGGATAGTACCCCCGCAATTTCCAAGCATGGCATGCCTGTATCCGTGCCCTGCCCAGCATGCCAGAAGTGGTGGCAGCACAGCCTGTGCAATTTTATGCCTTCGAGGCTTCCAGAGCACCTGCATCAGTGGTGCTACGGAGCCCAATGTCATGGTCCTTGCCATCATAAAATAGTATATCATCTGACTTACCATAAATAATACTGAGCAGATACAATAATTACCTTAAATTTATCAACATTCACATTAATCTCCGTTATACTAGTCATCTAGTTAGATAGGTTGGTATAACCAGAATTTTTCTTAACTGACTTTGTTATTTCTGAGGAAATAAGAGGAAGAGTAGGCAGGGGGATGTTGCGGAGAACAGCGGGACTGGTGGTCTGAAGTGCATTTGTTTCAATGCAAGAAGTATAACAGGTAAGGCAGATGAACTTAAAGCTTGGATTAGTACTTGGAACTATGATGTTGTTGCTATTACAGAGACTTGGTTGAGGGAAGGACAGGATTGGCAACTAAATGTTCCAGGATTTAGAAGCTTCAGGCGGGATAGAGGGGGATGTAAAAGGGGTGGGGGAGTTGCAGTACTGGTTAAGGAGAATATCACAGCTGTACTGCGGGAGGACACCTCGGAGGGGTCATGCAGCGAGGCAATATGGGTGGAGCTCAGGAATAGGAAGGGTGCAGTCACGATGTTGGGGGTTTACTACAGGCCTCCCAACAGCCAGCGGGAGGTAGAGGAGCAGATATGTAGACAGATTTTGGAAAGATGTAAATGTAACAGGGTTGTAGTGGTGGGTGATTTTAACTTCCCCAATATTGACTGGGACTCACTTAGTGCTAGGGGCTTGGATGGGGCAGAATTTGTAAGGAGCATCCAGGAGGGCTTCTTTGAAACAATACGTAGATAGTCCAACTAGGGATGGGGCCGTACTGGACCTGGTATTGGGGAATGAGCCCGGCCAGGTGGTCGAAGTTTCAGTAGGGGAGCATTTCGGGAACAGTGACCATAATTCCATAAGTTTTAAGGTACTTGTGGATAAGGATAAGAGTAGTCTTCGGGTGAAGGTGCAAAATTGGGGGAAGGCTAATTATAACAATATTAGGCAGGAACTGAAGAATTTAGATTGGGGGCGGCTGTTTGAGGGTAAATCAACATCTGACATGTGGGAGTCTTTCAAACGTCAGTTGATTAGAATCCAGGACCAGCATGTTCCGGTGAGGAAGAAGGATAAGTTTGGCAAGTTTCGGGAACCTTGGATAACGCGGGATATTGTGAGCCTCGTCAAAAAGAAAAAGGAAGCATTCGTAAGGGCTGGAAGGCGAGGAACAGACGAATCCCTTGAGGAATATAAAGACTGTAGGAAGGAACTTAAGCAAGGAGTCAGGAGGGCTAAAAAGGGTTATGAAAAGTCATTGGCAAACAGATTAAGGAAAATCCCAAGGCTTTTTATACGTATATAAAGAGCAAGAGGGTAACCAGGGAAAGGGTTGACCCACTCAAGGACAGAGAAGGGAATCTATGTGTGGAGCCAGAGGAAATCGGCGAGGTACTAAATGAGTACTTTGCATCAGTATTCACCAAGGAGAAGGACTTGGTGGATGATGAGCCTAGGGAAGGGAGTGTAGATAGTCTCAGTCATCTCATTATCAAAAGGAGGAGGTGTTGGGTGTCTTGCAAAGCATTAAGGTAGATAAGTCCCCAGGGCCTGATGGAATCTATCCCAGAATACTGAGGGAGGCAAGGGAAGAAATTGCTGGGGCCTTGACAGAAATCTTTGCATCCTCATTGGCTACAGGTGAGGTCCCAGAGGACTGGAGAATAGCCAATGTTGTTCCTTTGTTTGAGAAGGGTAGCAAGGATAATCCAGGAAATTATAGGCCGGTGAGCCTTACGTCAGTGGTAGGGAAATTATTAGAGAGGATTCTTCGGGACAGGATTTACATGAATAGGATGGGAATAGAGGGATACGGACCCCGGAAGTGCAGAAGGTTTTAGTTTAGGCAGGCATCAAGATTGGCGCAGGCTTGGAGGGCCGAATGGCCTGTTCCTGTGCTGTACTGTTCTTTGTTCTTTGTTCTAATAGCTTCATCACAAATGAACTGAATTCATTTATCATCACCAACAGCTAATTTCCAATTAATTCAATACAGCTTTAAAAGACACAGACACAAAGGGCTGAATTTTGTTGTCCCAATGTCGAGATCGGCAGTGGGTGCAGACAATGGCAGCTGCCCCACACGGGATCCGTGCCACCGTGCTGCCGCAATTACACAGCAGGCGGCCACTTAACATATTGACGACGGCGGCCGCCCCCGATCATTCTACTTTTTAAAGGTTTCCAGCCTTGCAAACAGTTCAAAACAATGCAGAGTTGACCCCTTCCCCACCTCGGTGGCGCCAGCTTTTCAGCTTCTCCTGGACAGGAACGTGAAGGCGCATGAGTGTCAAACGACATGCTCAAGATTGGAAACTGAAGGTAAGATCATGGGGAATTAAATTTAAATTTATGCAGAGAGGTATTTTAAATATGTAAAGTAGGGCGGACACAACGATAGGTAGGAAAGTAAGTTGTGAAGAGGACATAAGGAGGCTACAAAGGGATCTCTTTGGCCTCCTTGTCTCGAGAGACAATGGGTATGTGCCTGGAGGTGGTCAGTGGTTTGTGAAGCAGCACCTGGACTGGCTATAAAGGCCAATTCCAGAGTGACAGACTCTTCCACAGGTGCTGCAGATAAAATTGGTTGTCGGGGCTGTTACACAGTTGGCTCTCTCCTTGCGCTTCTGTCTTTTTTCCTGCCGACTGCTAAGTCTCTTCGACTCACCACGCTTTAGTCCCGCCTTTACGGTTGCCCGCCAGCTCTGGCGATCGCTGGCAACTGACTCCCATGACTTGTGATCAATGTCACAGGACTTCATGTCGCGTTTGCAGACGTCTTTAAAGCGGAGACAAGGACGGCCGGTGGGTCTGATACCAGTGACGAGCTCGCTGTACAATGTGTCCTTGGGGATCCTGCCATCTTCCATGCGGCTCACATGGCCAAGCCATCTCAAGTGCCGCTGGCTTAGTAGGGTGTATATGCTGGGGATGTTGGCCGCCTCGAGGACTTCTGTGTTGGAGGCTGACATACATTGTCCAGGCCTCGCTGCCGTAGAGCAAGGTACTGAGGACACAGGCTTGATACACTTGGACTTCTGTGTTCTGTGTCAGTGCGCCATTTTCCCACACTCTCTTGGCCAGTCTGGACATAGCAGTGGAAGCCTTTCCCATGCGCTTGTTGAATTCTGCATTGAGAGACAGGTTACTGATGATAGTTGAGCCTCGGTAGGTGAACTCTTGAACCACTTCCAGAGTGTGGTCGCCGATATTTATGGATGGGGCATTTCTGACGTCCTGTCCCATGATGTTCATTTTCTTGAGCTGATGGTTAGGCCAAATTCGGTGCAGGCAGCCGCAATCCTGTCAATGAGTCTCTGCAGACACTCTTCTATGTGAGATGTTAATGCAGCATCGTCAGCAAAGAGGAGTTCCCTGATGAGAACTTTCTGTACTTTGGTCTTCGCTCTTAGACGGGCAAGGTTGAACAACCTGTCACCTGATCTTGTGTGGAGGAAAATTCCTTCTTCTGAAGATTTGAACGTATGTGAGAGCAGCAGGAGAAGAAGATCCCAAACAGTGTAGGTGCAAGAACACAGCCCTGTTTCACGCCACTCAGGATAGGAAAGGGGTCTGATGAGGCACCACTGTGCTGAATTGTGCCTTTCATATTGTCATGGAATGAGGTGATGATACTTAGTAGCTTTGGTGGGCATCCAATCTTTTCTAGTCGTCTGAAGAGACCACGTCTGCTGACGAGGTCAAGGGCTTTGGTGAGATCAATGAAAGCAACATGGAGGGGCATCTGTTGTTTGTGGCATTTCTCCTGCAGCTGGCGAAGGGAGAACAGCATGTCAATGGTGGATCTCTCTGCTCGAAAGCCACACTGTGCCTCAGGGTAGACATGCTCAGCCAGCTTCTGGAGCCTGTTTAAAGCGACTCGAGCAAAGACTTTCCCCACTATGCTGAGCAGGGAGATTCCACGGTAGTTGTTGCAGTCACCGCGGTCACCCTTGTTCTTATAGAGGGTGATGATATTGGCATCGCGCATGTCCTGAGGTACTGCTCCCTCATCCCAGCACAGGCAAAGCAGTTCGTACAGTGCTGAAAGTATAGCAGGCTTGGCACTCTTGACGATTTCAGGGGTAATGCCGTCCTTCCCAGGGGCTTTTCCGCTGGCTAGAGAATCAATGGCATCACTGAGTTCCGATTTTGTTGGCTGTACGTCCAGCTCATCCATAACTGGCAGAGACTGGGCTGCATTGAGGGCGGTCTCAGTGACAACATTTTCCCTGGAGTACAGTTCTAGGTAGTGTTCTACCCAGCGGTCCATTTGCTTGCGTTGGTCAGTGATTGTGTCGCCCGATTTAGATTTGAGGGGGGCAATCTTCTTGATGGTTGGCCCAAAAGCTCTCTTAATGCTATCATACATTCCTCTGATGTTTCCGGTGTCAGAGGCCAGCTGAATACGACTGCATAGGTGTTGCCAGTAGTCATTTGCGCAGCGCCTGGCTGTTCTTTGTGCAGCGCTTCTGGCTGCTTAAGTGCTATGGATGTTAACTCGCTGGGGGCTTTCTTGGAGTTCAGCAGTGCAATGCGCTTAGCGGCTATGACAGGTTCCAGCTCTTCAATGTGAGATTGAAACCAGTCTGCATTCCGCTTCACACGTTTGCCATAGGTGGTCGTTGCTGAGTCATAGATGGTGTCTCTGATGTGGACCCACTTGGTCTCTGCATCCCCTGTAGGAGTGTTCTGAAGGGCTTTTTCAAGTGAATTTAGAAACCTATCTAACAGCTGTGGATGAGAGATTCTGCTAGTGTTGATGCGCGGGCGGCCCTTCTGCTTGGAGTGATGCAGCTTCTTTGGTTTGAGTCTAACCTTGCGGCACACCAGGGAGTAGTTGGAAACTGCGTGTGATTTGAACGCTGTTTAAAGAGGCTCGCCTTGTGATGATGAGATCCAGCTGGTGCCAACGACGTGATCTTGGGTGCCTCCAAGAAACCTGGTGACAGGGTTTATTGTGAAAGAATGAGCCGACCATGACTCATGGCCCTCCTGCCTTGGGTGCTATGGCATTGGTAGGATGAATGAGAATGGACAGAGACTGTTTGAGTCATGTACCTATCGTAACCTCTGCATCACCAACTCGTTCTTTCACACTGAACCCTGTCACCAGGTTTCTTGGAGGCACCCAAGACTACAAAGGGATATAGATAGGTTAAGTGAGTGGACAAAGATCTGGCAAATGGAGTATAATGTGGGAAAATGTGAAATTGTCCATTTTGGCAGGAAGAATAAAAAAGAAGCATATTATCTGAATGGTGAGAGGTTGCAGAGCTCTGAGATGCAGAGGGATCTGGCTGTCCTAGTGCATGAATCGTAAAAGGTTAGTATGCAGGTTCAGCAAGTAATTAGGAAAGCTAATAGAATGTTAGAATTTATTGCGAGGGGAATTGAATGGGAGGTTATGCTTCAGTTATACAGGGCATTGGTGACAGCATATCTGGAGTATTGTGTACAGTATTGGTCTCCTTATTTAAGGAAGGATGTAAATGTGTTGGAAGCAGTTCAGAGAAGGTTTACTAGACTAATACCTGGAATGAGCGGGTTGTCTTATGAGGAAATGTTCGACAGGCTATGCTTGTATCTGCTGGAGTTTACAAGAGTGAGAGGTGACTTGATTGAAACATATAAATCCTGAGGGGTCTTGACAAGGTGGATGTGGAAAGGATGTTTCCCCTTGTGGCAGAATCTAGAACTAGGGGTCACTATTTAAAAATAAGGGGTTGCCCATTTAAGACAGAGATGAGAAGAATTTTTTGCTCTCAGAGGGTCGTGAGTCTTTGGAACTCTCTTCCTCCAAAGACAATGGAAGCAGAGTCTTTAAACATTTTTAAGGTAGAGGTAGATAGATTCTTGATAAGCAAGGGGGTGAAAGGTTATCGGGGGTCGTTAGGAATGTGAAGTCGAGTTTACAATCAGATCGGCCATGATCTTATTGAATGGTGAAGCAGGCTCGAGGGGCCAAATGGCGTACTCCCGCTCCTAGTTTGTATGTGAGGCCCGGCAATCCCGGCATCGTGGCGGCCCCTGCCGCTCCGATTCTCTGGCTGCTTCCCCCCCCACCAACATGGAACCCGACTTCGGGATGAGAACAAAATCCAGCCCTAAATAAAATAGTAAACTTTATCAAATGCCCTCAGGAAACTAAAGTCTACTTGATCCATTAGATGGTCCTCATGGCAGTGAAAGGAACTACTTACTGTGTTGGCACTTTTTCCAGTGAACTACATTTAGGAAGTCATGACATGAGATGAACAGTCAAGTAACAAGATGCTCAGCTGAATGGTTAAATGATGCATGCATGTTTCCAATAATCTCCCCAATCAGCACCAAAATGGCTTCAACCAAAGTCACAAATAATATCCCTGTCACTGTGATGCATTATCCCTCCTCGTCCTTCTGAATCTCTCTGCTGCCTTTGACCGGTTGACCACACAATCCACCTCCAACAGCTCTCCATTGTTGTCCAGCTCAATGGCACTGCCCTTGCTTGGTTCCACCCTTACCCACTCAATCGTAGCCAGAATATCTCGAACAATGGCTTATCTTCCTGCCCATACACTGTCACTTCAGCAGTCCCCAAAGGATCTATTATCAGACCCTTCTCTTCCACATCTACGTGCTGCCCTTAGCGAGATCAACATTGGACAAAAGATCAGCCTCCACATATTTGCTGACAAGACTCACTTCTGCCTCTCCACCTGCTCTCTCAATCGAGCCACTACCTTTGCATTATCACACTGCCTGTCTGAGATCTAGTCTTGGATCAGCCACAATTTCTTCCCGTGAAACAGTAATAAGACCATCATCATTGGCTGACACCATAAATTCTGTACTCTCGCCACTGATTCCAACCCCCTCCCAATCACTGTTTCAGGCTGAACCAGACTGTTTATAACCTCGGTGTCATATCTGACCAAAAGTTGAGTTTATGATCCTGTATGCTTTCCATCTTTGCTTGATGAGTAAAGATGACAGAGCAATCCTTTCTGGGACAAAAATGCCAAGCATGCTAGCACTAATCAAGCAAAGAAGGCTTCACTGGCTTGGGCATGTGCACAGGATAGAAGATGGGCACATCCCCAAGGATCTGCTATATGGGGGCATAGCCCATGCCAGAGACCAGCAGGGTGCTCAAAGCTCCGACTCAAGGATGCTGTCAAAAGAGACATCAAAGCCCTGAACATCAATTACGACAAGTGGGAAACTCTAGCTGACGATCGATGCAAATGGCGACACCAGCTGTGGGCAGGAATTTGCCACCATGATGACATGTAGTTTCAGAAGCTCCAAGGCAGATGGCAGCCCTGCAAACAAAACGTCAGCAGAGATCATCATGGACCACCGGCAAGGGATAACTTTGTGTGTGGCACTTGTGGCAGACTTTGCCTTTCCAGAATCCAACCATCAAAAGAAGTCCAGCAGATGATCTCAGATGACCTTACCAAAATTCTGAGGCTGCATTCCCATCATCTCTCACTGATGGAAGGATGCCAATCATACTCTCCATCACAAAGACCAATCTATCACCTCTATGCTAGCTGTCCTACATTGGCTCCAAGTTCCCTAATTTTTCCAACATAAAATTCTCATCCTTGCATTTAATACCTTCATGGCTTCACTCCTCCCAATCACTGTAACCACTTCCAGCTTTACAGATCCCTCCCCCCACCATCACAGACTCTCCTGTTCTGATTCTGGCCTTTTGTGCATCCCACCTCTGTTCAATCTACCATTGGTGGCTGTGTCTTCAGCAGTCCAGGCCCCACCCTACACCCCACCACCTCTCCCTTCTCTTTTACGACCCTTTTTAAATCCCATTTCTTTTTTGGCTCAACACCTATTTTCTTTCCAAGGTCTGTGGAGCACCTTGGGATGTATTAAAGGTACTGCCCAATTGCAAGTTGGCTTGAAAACATTATGAAGTTTACAGACTGAGACTTCATCGGTTAACAAACTAACAAAGGAACAAATTATTGTTTTACAATGATAGGAACATGTCTGATTTCAAAAGTAAGCCATCTAGCAGTATATTGCTGACTGGTACAACAATACAACTATTATAATGCAGTTAGGATATGGCAGCAGCAAAAGTGATTCCTGAGAAACGGTAGGCCACTTAAAAAAACCCAGGACAGGCTACTGCCAGCCAAATGCAGGGACCATTATATGGTGATTTCACTGGCAAAACCAGTGCCTGTTACTGATCATTGTAATGGCAATAATGAAAGCAATCAATATAATATTCTAATTAGTGCTCCATTTCTATCTTCCAATGAAGGACCGGTGATATATTTCCAAGGATGGTGTATGACTCGGAAGCGAGCTTGCAGGTATGGTGTTCCCATGTGCCTGTTGCCCTTATCCTTCTCGGTGCTAGGCGTTGTGGGTTTAGAAGCTGCTGTTGAAGAAATATTGTGAAGTATGTCTTGTGTTTTCAAATCTAATGAAGGACTGAGAGAGATCTGATATTGAAAATGTGCTGTTTAAGAATGGATTTCACTTAAGTTCATAGACTCTCATTTTAGCCAGCATGCAATGTAAAGATTTAAAGGCTGCAAAGAAATTATGCAGATTTGAGTTGATGGGAGTGCTGGATACCACGTCTAGCAGAAATGAAGGGCACTAACCTTAAAATGGGATTTTTGATTAAATGTGTTAAATGTGTGATGTTTTGTTTGCAGAATTTTTGCTGTAGGTATCATTTCTGGCAGTTGTAGTTGAATAAGACACATTGTCAGTACGACAATGTGATTCAACTAGAATTGTGACCACCAGCAGCCATAATATTCGAAGAAATGATCTGGTTTGTATTCAGCTGAGAAGAAGTCTCTCAGCCTGCAGTTAAACATAGTAAATCATTTCTAGCAAAAAGTTACAATGGCATTCCCCTTGAGAAATCTAGTTTTTATGAAGGTCAAATTCTGGGAAGTAATTAAATTTGAATTTAGATCATTTATAATCATTTTGAGTCCAAGAAAATTGCCATTTTTCAGAAAGTTTTTTGACTTGCTCCTTGATTTTGGCTTTTATAAGCAAAATATTCAAAAAGGGATACATCTGTGTGCACTTGTATCCAACAACAAAAATGGAACAAAAGCAAAGGATTTATTGAGTACATATTGAAAGGGTCAATGTGAAATGGGTGCCCTTAATAATATAGAATGAGAAGTTATAGATGCTCTTTTCTTTCAATAAACATCAATGGGATTAAAGTAATTGGCTTAATTCAGGCCTTCTCAGGTCTTTAAAAATGCTGGCACTGCAAACAGAGGTGAGAGAAATTAAAAGAATGGTTTTCCATTGAGGTGTACATATATGGAAACCCAGCAAAAGCAGCCAATGTTATGGCAATTAACTCACAAAACTGGATAAGTGCGTAGAAAAGAACGGGAATGAAGATTAAAAGGATGTCCATAGATCATAAAATTCTCAATAAAGCACAGTGATTTCTATGTGTGGAATGATAAATGAATCATTTGCAGAAGTCAACCAATCAGAGTTGAATTGTGTGGGTTGCAAGGTTGGAGTTTTGCTTCATTACTTTTGAGGGTCAGGGTGAGGTTTCACAAAGCTATAAGGCCTTGGATGTTTTAACTATGGCTGGTCATCCGACTTAGGAAGGCAGATTATCAAGATTTACACAGAATGTAAGCAAAATGGGACAAATGGTCTTTTTTCCATTTCCTTATTATGCTCTTACATGAAACCATTTTGAACTTAATTATTCATTGCACAGGTACATTACCATTTAAAATCTTAGGTTAAATTATTGAACTCCTGTGGCATTACTTGTAGACAAAATTAAAAATAAAATTCATTTCCCCCTTTTCCTATCTATAGCTGTCTCTATGGTCTCCCACTCTGAAAAACAGAAATATATTAATGTAATCAAATCTACACAGATGTAAATCTTAATTTAATATGCACAAATCACTGCTATTCATGTTATGAAATTTACAGCTTTTTTCCATATCTATCAACACAGTTATTCATGCCCATAGACTTGTTACAGCAATTTGTCTGAGTTTTAATTACAGCATGCAGTCAGGCCTATGAGAAGTTGAAGCAAAGCTGGTTTGGGACCACTCAGTGGAGTGAATCACCAGACCAAGGGCACAAAATGCCAATGAACTGATACCAATCTGAAGATAGCAGCCATGCTAAATCAGAGGGCAGCTTTAGTGACCATATGATTACCACAGACCCGTGTCCATGCTTAAAATGCACAGACAAAAGAATTTCATGTTATTTTCAAATTTATGTAAATATTGGCTTACAAAATAATGTTTATTCCTTGTGTTTAAAAAAAATTGTACAGAAACTGTAACTGTAATATATCATTACATCAATAAGATCATTAACCTGTTCCAACTGATTGTCTAAATAAATAATCTAAATTAGAATGGCTCGTTAAAAAATACAATGGAAAGTGTTAACTATTTTCTTGGTCAGTATGTAAGTAATGTTACGGGCTTTGCATAGCAATCTTGGTTAGTGTATGAAGATATAAATTGCAAGGGTACATGAGCCTTGGATTGACTTTGTAAAAATTGCATTTAGGGCTTTTATGAAAAATAAATCTGAATTGTATAATTTATAGAAGCTGATGGTTACAGTAGTGCCTATTGGAATCCTAAATACATAATTTTTTCTGTAATACATAGGATAACTTTCAAAAAACATTAATGCTATAGCTACAAATGTTGCTTTACATCAAAAGAAATTGTCTGTTTTTGAAATTATATTTTGAAATATCAGGGCCATCTTCAAAGATTATATTTTTGCATTATAAATTCCATCATCTGGTATGGTAACTTTAAAGACTAAAATATTAAACTTCAAGGCTACACCATTTTAATGTATTGAAATGCACATGATTAGTTTCTATGCATTAAATGCAAAAGAGATCATATGAAATCTGTGAACCTTCCATTGTAATTATTTGAATTGATGAAGCTTTAGTCAATTGCAAAACAAGAAAATAATCCAGCGTACCACATTTGTATAGAAAGTGATTTAAATGTCATTGAATTCCAATTCAACAACTTTCAGAACTTGATGATATTAAAGAATCTATGAAAGTCTGTTCATCTATTTTTAGGCCATCACTGTTACTTAAAGGTATAAATTTTGAATATGCCTATTCAACAAAACCATTAATATAACCTTGTTGCACTGTAAACAATAAAACATCCCTTGGAAACATTCTCAAAAATGTAACATGAAGAGATTAACAAACTGGGCAGCCTTTCCAGCCAACCAGCTTTTCCATATGGTTTGCACAGTATTCTGGTAAGGTTGAAAAATAGTAATCTGCTGCCGTTTTGACAGAACTGAAGTAAGCTTATCTATTTCATAAACTGTGACTAGAAGTCAACAAGCTGAATGATACTGACATGCTTGTCAACAAGCATTATGAAGATCGGAATCAATGTTAGTTCAGACACTGGCACCGAAGATCTTTCTGCTGACACCAAACCTAATTGTGTTTACAGTAACAGTAAGCTCCGTCCTGCTGAAACTTCTGGTGCTGAGATCTTTAGCCTGAACTGTACAAAAGCATGGGTTTAGATAACTGTGAGAAAGGATAGATCTAAACAGTTTGAACAGTAATGTTAGATTCAAAAGGCTAATCATTGAACTGGTAAAAAGCCTTATTAGGCACGTGACACACCCATAGGGTTCGATTCTATAGAGACCTCAACATTAGAATCTGTTGGGGGGGGGGGGGGAGCCTGAAAGTGGTCCTGGAAAGGCCTCGTGGCGGCCCCCGTCGCTCGGCGACTGGACCGCCATTTAAATATTTAAATTAATTAAATTACCTGAATTAATGAGTCTTCCGTCACCTTCTGAAGTTCCATCGCGATCTTCATCCTGGCGGCCGAAACTGCCGTGCCTTCGGATCCCTGTCCAGGGAAATGAGGCGCAACACTGATGGGGAGAGGGGGAGGAGGTAAGTTTCTCAGTGTGGGGGGTGGGGGGTGGGAGGAACGGGGTCAAATGAACGCCATGGGTGTAGGGGATAGTGGGAAGGATTATAGTTTAAAGTTTGTGCAGTTTGGAGGGAAAGGTCAGATTATGCAGGTAAGTGTTTTTTTTTGGGGGGAAGGGCAAATAATTAATTTAATTGATATTGGGGGAGTGGGAATATATTTATTTATTTTAAATCAATTTCACTTTAAATATTTAAATGTTCCGGTAGAGCTGACAGCCCTTTAAAAATGGCGTCAGTGCCTGCACACAGGCAGCTGACGCCATTGCCAGGGACGGGCAGCCCGCACACTCCACGTGATCAGGGGGGCGGCCCGCCCCAGTTATTCAACTGAGCTGCCGCACTTGGAATCGTGGCGGTTCTTTGCATGCAGAAACATGGGCAGGCCACCATTTTTCTCGCTCCAAAATCGGCGGCAGGCTTATAGAATTCAGCACGTAGCAGGAGTACAAAACATAACTGAGGAAACTTAAAATAGTATGCAAAAAAATACTTTTAAGAAACCAAGCTTAACATGTTTTTTATTCGTTCATGAGATGTGGGCTGACAAAACCACCATTTACTGCTCATCCCTAATTGCACTTGAGAAGATGGTAGTGAGCCACCTTCTTGAACCGCTGCATTCCAAATGGTGACGGTACTTCCAAAGTGCTGTTAGGTAGGAAGTTCCAGGATTTTGTCCCAGCAACGATAAAAGAATGGCAATATATTTCAAAGTCAGGATGGTGTACGACTTGAAGAGGAACTTGCAGGTGATGGTGCTCCCATTTGCCTGCTGCCTTTGCACATCTAGGTGGTAGCTATCGAGGGTTTGGGAGGTGCTGTTGAAGAAGCATTTGTGAGTTACTACAGTGCATCTTGTAGATGGTGCATACTACAGTCATGATGCACCGGTGATGGCTGGAGTGAATGTTTAAGGTGGTACATGGGGTGCCAATCAAATGGGCTGCTTTGTCCTGGATGGTGTCAAGCTTCTTGAGTGTTGTTGGAGCTGCACCCATCCAGGCAAGTGGGCAGTATTCCATCACACTCCTGACTTGTGCCTTGTAGATGTTGGAAAGGCTTTGGGGAGTCAGGAGGTGAGTTATTCACCTCTGACCTCTAGTGATTTAATGTGATTTAAAGGTATATGTTTTAAAGAATATTAAATATACAAACGAGAAGTGATGAACTATCACAGCTGCTGAAAGGACTTTTCTCAGAGATATACTCAGAGGCTGTAAAACAGGTGCAGATTTGTTTTTGATTGATGTCTAACAAATTTTAGCCAATCAGAATGCTTCACACGTACTGACTTATATGAGGTAAGAGGGGGAGGGGCACAGTGTTCTGATCCCATCCCGAAGAGTCTTAATCTTATGACTTCCTTTCATTATGCCATTTGAGCTGGGATTTTGTGTGGCCTTCTGAGGTGGGGTCGGAGGCAGGGGGCACGGAGTATCACAACGGGTGGTGGCGAGTGCAGGGAGTGGAGGGCCCGTTGCCTCCCCGTCGCCAAGCAATCTTCCCTGGGGTTGGATTGGGCCGATGACGGCCTTCCTGCCCAGAGGCCAATTGAGGCCCTTAAGTGACCTATTAAAGGCCAATTAAGGACCTCTTCCCACCACCGCTGGGATCTTACCAGTGTCGGGGGGGCCTCCATCATACGGGAGGACATCTTGTAACATAAGGTGCCCTCCGTGCAGGCTTGGGGGCGGGGCGGGGCAGGGGTTCCTTCCTCGTGAGCAATTTGTGGCCCACGGAGGACCCCCAAAAGGAACCAGTTAACCCCTCCTAGGACTCCCCTCCCCCAGGCAGCATGACCATCCCCCAGCCCCCCTCATTGGAGCCTTCCAGTCCGGCCCCAGTGACCCCACCTCACGTACCTCTTGTCTGGGATTCCAGTGCTGAGCCTGGGTCCGAGCCCTCTGCAGTCCCGGTAGTGCCCACTGCTCCCGGTGGCGCTGCTGACACTGCTGAGCTGCCGGCCCTCTGATTGGAGGCGGGATTCCAGCTCATGAAACTTTGATGGAAAGAGACAGGAGGTTTGCTCCAGGGAGGGGGCGGGGGCGGGGGCAGGGAGGCGAAGGGGCTGGGGGAGGACAGGGGGAGGGGAAGGGGGCGGGTGGCCTAAAAAGACTGGGGTGGGGATCCCCCGCCTTTTCAGCCCGGCGCTGGGATCCCCGGCGCCAGCACAAGATCCAGGCCTAGGTTTTCTGCATGTTTGTAATTCAGCACCACAGACCACAAAGAATTCGACACTTCCTACTACAAAGGGAGTAAACAGCACCAATACTCTTTTATTACTCACATGATTAATATCATGCAGTTTGTAAATGTTACAAAGGTTTATTCTGAAAATTCACTGATGACACTCTGCAGAGATCTGAGGTAAATCAAAATCTTGTAAATCCACTTGGAACTCAGGGCTTTAACATTTACAGAAAGATTTTGCTTGAGATTGTCTGAACTCCCTAATTGTTCTCTCACTTTACAGCTTCTCTCCCAGTAACTGTTATTAAATATCTAGGCCCTGAATTTCCTCTGGTCCCACTCTTCCACTGTAAGGATTAAATGGTAGGACTTTTACTTGCTCACAACTTGCATTCCTGAGCCAATCCCGTTTCCCTGGGTTTGAGATATTCATACATTTTTGGCTGGTAATGGGCTCACCACCACCTTCTCAAGGGTAATTAGGGATGGGCAATTAATGCTGGCCTTGCCAATGATGCTCACATCCCATGAAAGAATAAAAAAAGGCATTTACAGTCTCATTGGGGCATCCAAGGAGGAAGGAAATCACTGTGGTGTCTTCCCACATTACAAGTGCACCTACATTGCCCTGATTTTGAATTTTCTGGTTTCTGCCTGCAAATTGGTTCCTTGATCATTTGTTTTCAGGAAATGGGCCTTGAAAATTTAGCTCCCCCTTAGCAACAGCAGTGACCAGAGATGCACAAGTATCCTTTATGCATGGCACTGCAAGAGCATATATGATGATATGATATGCTATATAAAGTATTTCCCTCATTTGCTTGTCATCACAAACTGCCTGCTGCAAGTGGGTGTATATATTATGAACTTGCCCCATTTGTGGCAGAAATTTAGTCAGCTACATTCTACCCATTTCACACCCAGAAGTTCAAGTTATATTTGTTTCCTGTGTAACAACAAAGGAAATTTAGGGCCTGTATATGTAATATTCTTCAGAATACAAGTCTTTGAATTACATTATTATTGCGTACAGCTCTGGTCACCACATTACAGGAAGGACATAATTGCTCTGGAGAGAGTACAGAGCAGTTTTACAAGAATGTTGACAAGGCTTGAAAATTGCAGCTATGAGGAAAGATTAGATAGGCTCGGGCTGTTTTCCTGAGGACAGAGGATACTGAGTAGTGACTTAATTGAGGTGTACAAAATTATGAGGGGCCTAGATAGAGTACACAGGAAGGACCTGTTTCCCTAGCGGAGAGGTCAATTAGCAGGGACACACATTTAAGGTGATTGGTAGAAGGATTAGACGGGACATGAGGAAAACCGTTTTCACCCAGAGGGTGGTGGCTGTCTGGAATTCACTGCCCAGATTGGTGGTGGAGGCAGAAATCCTCAATTCATTTAAAAGGCGCCTGGACCTGCACCTGAAGTGCCGTAACCTGGTAGGCTACAGACCAGGTGCTGGAAGGTGTGGTTAGATTAGGCATAGTTTTTTCAGCCAGCACAGATAGGATGGGCTGAATGGCCTCTTTCTGTGCCATAACTTTTCTATTGTTCTATGGTTCTTAAAAAAGTTCACATTAATTTCAAAGTGTAAATGCTAAAACAGCATTAAAAACACTGCAAATTCAAATACATTTCCCATTGGTTTTACAAAGCTCAAAGCAGTGATGTTTTAAACTGAATATATCACAAATCATATTCATGTAACTGTTGAAATGAATTATGATAGTATATTGCATGGCATTTAAAATGGGTCCACTTTTAAATGGGTAATTTGTCCCTTAAAGCAGCTGTCCAGAGTATCCCTAAAGAACAATCTATATGTTTCTGCCAATACTTCACTGTACTTGGTTTCTCCCTGTCATGGATTATTTTAGAGCCAAATATTTAAACAGGCAAGCTCTTTGTTGATTTTAAAGTTGGCAGCTCTGGTGAGATCAGCGCAATGGAGCTGACAACTTTAAAATCAACATACAGAGCCTGCCTGTTTAAATGTCCTTCTGTGGCAATAAATGATTTGTATGTTGAATTTAACACCAACTGGTACAGCGATTCAGCTGTTCCACTATTCAGCACAGGAGTGCATTTAAACACGTACGTGCAGACTGCAGTGGAAAAGGCAGGCTTGAAAATCAGCCAAGGTGAGAAAAAGCTCAGAATAGGAAGGCAGCAGCATTTACCAAGAGGATGGAGGGAAGTGTTGCCATGGCGCACACATGAGGTTCCTGGAGCATTACAACATATACTGGCATATAAGTGGCAGATATGAAGAAATGTGATTTATAATTTTACAATTGTATACAACCTTGAATCCCAAACCAAAGCAAGTGGTTATAATTGATGCTAATTGATTGTTAAACAAAATTAAATGAATGTTGTGAAAAACTATTGAACTCCATTCCTTTAGTTTGGAATTCAAGGGTTCATTCAAAGCATCTAAGCCCAGTAAAAGCAGAGCCAAATATACTGTTTTTCTGTTTGTATGTAATGTAAGATTATCAATCAATCAATCCTGGTGTCAGGTAATTACGAATATTGTTTCTGTACAGTGAAATCACTGCAAGGCTGAAATTCCTCTGGTTCTTGAAAAATGTGATAACCGGCTATAATTGCTGTAATGGGTCACTGACAAAGTCACCGGAATGCATCACATTATGGAGAAAGTGATTTAATTAAAGTAATGAAAAATATCAGCCGATCATGGTACACATATAAAAATTATTGTTGAGCAACTGATGAAGCAGTTTACTCTATGCCCTAATGGGTATGTGTCAAAAGTTTGTTCATCCAGTTGTGGAGTGTTCAATTGTAGTAGAAAGTGTAAGGGAAATGCTGATTTACCCCAAGGTATGGGTTCAGGCTTCGGTGGCAGGTCTGATTTGTTGCTCAAGTACTTGCAAGTGCAGCACAGATAAAGAAGTTAATTTTTAACACTGATGCGGTTTGTATATAGCAAGCTGATCAAACCATGTTTATAAATGAAGGGTCAGTATAAAAATCTCCATGTTTGTTTTATACATTCTGACATGGCAATTTTAAGGCACAATGGTACAGTTGCAAAGTAAAGGGAAAATTATTTTGAAAAATCGATAAACACAATATCCTTAGAAAATGTCTAATTTGCTGTCATCCAACTTGTTAAATGGGTGTACTTTGTATTGATTTCACCACACATGATAAATGCCAGCTTTTAAACTGACAAGGGGTGATTTTCAATGGAAACCACACATGCCAAATGGAAACATATTAATTTCGTCCGATGGAACACTACTTGAACCCTTTTGCTGGACATTGCATAGAACTTGTATAAAAAAGACCACAGAGTTGGACAGCTGAAACATGGCTGCACATTTGCATTCTGAGAGACAGTTGACTAGAGAGACAACTGGAGTGCTCACTGATTTAATTAATAAGACTAGTCTGGGCAATCATGATACTCCACATTCTTTGTGTAAGAGCCAGAGCTCCACACCCCACCAAGTGTGACTGGAAAACTTTGAAAATCAACAACCCTCGCAGAAGATGTTGTTTCAAACAAAGAGCTGATCATATAACTTACCTGCTGGCCAGACTGGGAACTGTTTGAATTGTGCCTCACAGAAAGGTTTGGGCAGACTGCAATATGTAGAAGAGAAGGAAGGTCCTCTCTCAAGAAAAGTCCCAGGGACCCACTGAAGCAGCATAAGCCTCAAGACAGAGGACCTCTTCAGCCTTCTGGTACCAGAGAAGCAAGTTTGAAAGTGTGTACTGGGCCCCAGCAAGAACTGCAAGACCTCAACTCCAACCAACGACTTTATATCAAAACTGACAGTAACAGAATTCTATTTATTGCCAACCCTACTCAAACCTCCCCTTTAATTCCTTCTCCCCCTCTATCTATGTGTGTGTGTGTTTATCTCATATGTATGCTAGCGTGGTTGCATTGCGTATTTTTAGTAATTTTAACCGAGTTAGAGTGTTAAGGTGAATAAACTTACATCTTTCTTGTTTAAACCTAAGAAAACCTGTCTGGTTGGTTCATTTTGCAATTACAATTAGACAGCAGTGAGCAAGGACTCACTGAGGTGTTAAGCTAAAAACACTGTGTTTTAAAAATTAAATCCTGTTATGGCCAAACCAGGAAAGGGACAAGAGGGGAGCCTGAGACCCCTTCCTCACCCGGTCGTAACAATGGCTTATTTCGGGTTTTGAGCTGAAACACCAGTTCGGCCTGTGTTTATTGTAAGATGTCATCTTGTTAAAGGAGCTAAGTGTGTGCTAGGCTTGGCCACCTGGAGAATTTTTAAGGGGCTGATTGCCACTTAAATTGCCTGCTAGTGCTCATTAACAAGACTGCATGACATTTTGGTGTAAAGCATTTGAATTAATGCCCTCTACTAAAGCAAAAATCTGATGGCAGTAAACAGTTGTTGCTGAGTCTTTTGAGTGCTACTTAAAGGTATATTACCTTTTACTCTTCACTTGCCGCTGGAACTTTGAAAAGCACATCAGAAGACTTTCTGAAACGATTTGTCGAGATTTCACCGACACTTGAGCAACATTTATTCAGGAAATTTTCTAAGGACTTTGCCTAAAAAGAGTAAGTGCTGTGCTACTTTACCTTATTGGAGAAGGGGAGTGCTTGGACATAGGCATCTTGCTAGGGGTCCTTATTGTTCTGCAGGAGGAATAGAAGGTGGAGATGAGGCCAGGCAAAGCAGCACCAGCTGTTGCAGGAAAGAGGGACGGGACGGTGATGTGGATTCCTTACCCCCTGAAAGTTCGGGACATCTGTCCTCTGCCAGGACATCGAGTGCCTTGTCTGAGAACCTATGCAAACTCTCCTTTAGTCCCTGAGCTATCCTGAAACCTGTCACTGTGTGTCAACCAGCACACTCCATACCTTCAGGAGAATTGGGTGCATGGAGCCATATATATATTGCTCTGTTTAAATTGCTTCTAATCAGCACGAGTGCTAGATCTCCAGGCAAGTTCAACTTATGGTAATCAGCAATTAGGAGCAAAATTGCATGCTAAAACTAGTTTTAATAGGTGTGACTTATAAACACTGCATCCATTTAGTGCTTATTTTCACCCTTTCACTGAAATAACCCCCAGTGTTTTAAACCATGGGATGGATTTTGCATTGCTAGTAGTTGCAATGTGTTTGACGTTCAGCATTACTATATGTTGGAGAGGCCCCTCAACTTCCAGATTGTGCACGCGCATTATAGTACACTATTCTGAATGTTGCGGTGGCGAAATAACGCTACTCCCAAGGGTTCACTATTTCAAGTGCCAAGTAAGGAACCAACATGAATTTGGGCTAAATGCCCACTAATTCTGAATTAATTTCACTTTTAAATTTTACACCAGTATTTTCAGGCATAAGGGGCCTCCTCTCAATTCTTAATACTTAATGAGGAGACCCATACCATTTTAAAAGTTAAAATATATTGTTTTTTGACATTTCTTAACATGAAACCTTTTTAAAAATCTGCTAAATCTTGTTAAAAAGTAAAATCTGACTTTTAGCATGATTTATCAGGCTTCTTAAATATTACATTTAAAATGATTTATCTGACCAAAATTAAAGTACTTATAAAAATATGTTTACATTTTTAATCTTGTAAAATAAATTTTGTCTAATAAAAATGATTTTCCAATGCCTTTTTAATGTGATTTTCCAATGTCTTTTTATTGTAGCAGCCCTGTTTTTTCAGTTTTTGTAAAGAAGCAACTGCCTGCCATTTTCATCCGTACTAGACCGCACTGCCAGGCCTTGCTGCAAGCCACACCAGGATGGAATCCTCCCTCAGGGCAGCTGAAATTCCCCCCACGGGGACGAAAGGCCTGCTCAAGTCACACAAAAAAAACCTTACCCGAACCCAACGGAACCACATCGGACCCGAGCCCAACCCGGCCCGAGTCCCTCCATTTTCCCCACGAGCCCGACCCGAGTCTGCCCCAACCCGATCCGAGCCCAACCACCTGAATGTCCCCTTTACTTACCTTCTGACTCCCAATCTTCAGGAAGCTGCAGCATGAACGTAATGAAGTCATAGAGACACTCACACGCTCACTGTGCAGACTCAGAGTTTCCCTCCTTGACGTCCCGGACTTGCAGCTCAGGTAAGTTTTTAACTTTTAACACTTACCTGCAATTCTTGCCGTGTGTGCCCGAGCCGCACCCGGCCTGACCCGGACCCGGCCCAACCCGACCTGAGCCCGAAGGCCGTACCCGGAAGAGCGGCTCGACCCGAACCCGACACATGTCGTCAGGTCCTATCAGGTTTGAGTTGGGTAGCAGGCCTTTAATGGGGATTGCATTAGCCTCGTGCAGAGAATTATTCAATGTCAGTGGCGATGCAACCACTGCACCACTGACCACAAAATCCAGGCCGATGTCTGAGCCTGTCAGTTGGACAGTAGCACTGGAGCCTGCCAAAAGCAAGCAGAGTGATTGAAGGGCAAGACTGATGGTTGTGAAAAGCAATAAATCAGACACTATTTTCTAATACTGTTCATTGCACCTGAACTTAAGGCAAAAAAGTTTTAAGATGAGCTGATGGTTGTTGAGAGTTGCAGTTACAGGTGTGTTTATTTATTGTTTATCCCTAAACCATGAAACCACTTACAGTGGCGCAGTGGTTAGCACCGCAGCCTCACAGCTCCAGCGACCCGGGTTCAATTCTGGGTGCTGCCTGTGTGGAGTTTGCAAGTTCTCCCTGTGTCTGCGTGGGTTTTCTCCGGGTGCTCCAGTTTCCTCCCACAAGCCAAAAGACTTGCAGGTTGGTAGGTAAATTGGCCATTATAAATTATCCCGAGTATAGGTAGGTGGTAGGGAAATATAGGGACAGGTGGGGATGTGGTAGGAATATGGGATTAGTGTAGGATTAGTATAAATGGGCGGTTGATGGTCGGCACAGACTCGGTGGGCCGAAGGGCCTGTTTCAGTGCTGTATCTCTAAAACTCTAAAACTAAAACATAATTAAGTAGTTAAAAAGCAACTGTTAAAAAATTTAAATTTGCTTTAAAGGAACGCTAGGGAATCCTCAGCTGTTATCTTATGTAGATTTTTTTCCGAGTAGTTGCAGATGTTTTTTGAGATAATAGACTTGGTTTTACCTGCTGGGTGGGAATGCAGCAATTACAGTCAGCTGAGTCATTGCAGTAAAGGAGTTTTATAAGACTCTGTTCAATTTTATTTGCCCACTGACCTGGTTTCTGCCAGGCAGGGAGTGTTAAAATAGAGCTCAAAGAAAATGTTCCTTGTTCTGACTTGAGCAAGAAGTCTTGCTGTAATTGTAATTTATCCAAGATGATATAAAGCTAGGTGGGAAAGTAAGCTATGAGGCAGGATGCTGCAAAGGAATATAGGCAAGTTAAGTGTGTGGGCAAGCAGGTGGCAAATGGAGTACAATGTGGGGAAAAATGAGGATATTCAATTTGGTCGGAAGAATAGAAAAACAGAGAATTTATTAAATGGTGAAAAATTATTGCATGCTGGTGTTCAGAGAGATTTCTGTGAACTGCTACACAAAATGCAGAAAGTTAACATGCAGGTACAGCAAGTGATTAAGGAAGGCAAATGACACATTGCCCTTTATTGAAAGGTGGTTGGAGTATTAGGGTAAGGAAGTTTTGCTGCAGTTGTACAGGGCTTTGGTGAGACCATATCTGGAATACTGTGTACAGTTTTGGTCCCCGTACCAAAGGAAGGATATACTTTTCTTAGAGGCAGTGCAATGAACATTTACTAGAATGTTTCATGGGATGAGAATGTTGTCCTATAAGGAGAGATTGAGTAGAATGGGTTTATACTTTCTGGAGTTTAGAAGAATAGAGTTTAGTACTTGGGGGTATAGTCTCAGGATAGGGGATCGGCGATTTAGAACTGAGATGAGATGGGAGAAATTTCTTCACTCAGAGAGTTGTGAATCCACAGAGTTCTTTACTCCACAGGGCTATGGCTACTCAGTCATTGAGTATATTCAAGACTGAGATTGATAGATTCTTGGAATCCAAGGGAACCAAGGGATATGGGGATCAGGTGGGAAAGTGGAGTTGAGGTCGTAGATCAGCCATGATCCTACTGAATGGCCGAACAGATTCCAGGAGCCATATGGCCTACTACTGCTCCTATTTCTTATGTTCGTATATCTGATTGCATTTACTGGCTGTATTCAAGCATTCCTGTTAAGGGACTTATACATTTACTTTGATTTATGAAGAAAATAGGCAGCAGGGTTACAACAGTAATGAGTTATAAGTAATGTAAAAATTATGCTGAGATTCCCATGTTGATCTTCTCTGTGGATGAGCTATTCCACTCATTTTTTCCCAAACTTTTCCAGTTTATTTAAAGAGCCCTTTAAAGGATATGCACCATCCCTGTACCAGTGGTCAACATCTATAAGGAAATTTAGGGAATGACAATAATCAATAAATGTATAATAGATTACAAATCACAGACTGGACATGAGAAGACAGCACAAAATCAAGGTCCCTGGCCTGGTCCTAAAAACCATGTCTTCATTTCTTTTATTTCTTTTCCTTTTTTTATGATTACAGTGCATAATGGTTTTCATTCTCAGTAGTAGAAAATACATTTTTCCAACAGAATTGAAAGAGTTATAGAGGATAGAAATGATTATCAGCAACGTGGTGGATATGAGGATTTCTTTTTTTTCTTTTGGGCCTCCTTATCTCGAGAGACAATGGATACGCGCCTGGAGGTGGTCAGTGGTTTGTGAAGCAGCGCCTGGAGTGGCTATAAAGGCCAATTCTAGAGTGACAGGCTTTTCCACAGGTGCTGCAGAGAAATATGTTTGTCGGGGCTGTTGCACAGTTGGCTCTCCCCTTGCGCCTCTGTCTTTTTTCCTGCCAACTACTAAGTCTCTTCGACTCGCCACATTTTAGCCCCGTCTTTATGGCTGCCCGCCAGCTCTGGCGAACACTGGCAACTGACTCCCACGACTTGTGATCAATGTCACAGGATTTCATGTCGCGTTTGCAGACGTCTTTATAGCAGAGACATGGACGGCCGGTGGGTCTGATACCAGTGGCGAGCTCGCTGTACAATGTGTCTTTGGGGATCCTGCCATCTTCCATGCGGCTCACATGGCCAAGCCATCTCAAGCGCCGCTGACTCAGTAGTGTGTACAAGCTGGGGATGTTGGCCGCCTCGAGGACTTCTGTGTTGGAGATACGGTCCTGCCACCTGATGCCAAGTATTCTCCGGAGGCAGCGAAGATGGAATGAATTGAGACGTCGCTCTTGGCTGACTTACGTTGTCCAGGCCTCGCTGCCATAGAGCAAGGTACTGAGGACACAGGCCTGATACACTCGGACTTTTGTGTTCCGTGTCAGTGCGCCATTTTTCCACACTCTCTTGGCCAGTCTGGACATAGCAGTGGAAGCCTTTCCCATGCGCTTGTTGATTTCTGCATCTAGAGACAGGTTACTGGTGATAGTTGAGCCTAGGTAGGTGAACTCTTGAACCACTTCCAGAGCGTGGTCGCCAATATTGATGGATGGAGCATTTCTGACGTCCTGCCCCATGATGTTTGTTTTCTTGAGGCTGATGGTTAGGCCAAATTCATTGCAGGCAGCCGCAAACCTGTCGATGAGACTCTGCAGGCACTCTTCAGTGTGAGATGTTAAAGCAGCATCGTCAGCAAAGAGGAGTTCCCTGATGAGGACTTTCCGTACTTTGGACTTCGCTCTTAGACGGGCAAGGTTGAACAACCTGCCCCCTGATCTTGTGTGGAGGAAAATTCCTTCTTCAGAGGACTTGAACGCATGTGAAAGCAGCAGGGAGAAGAAAATCCCAAAAAGTGTGGGTGCGAGAACACAGCCCTGTTTCACGCCACTCAGGATAGGAAAGGGCTCTGAGGAGGAGCCACCATGCTGAATTGTGCCTTTCATATTGTCATGGAATGAGGTGATGATACTTAGTAGCTTTGGTGGGCATCCAATCTTTTCTAGTAGTCTGAAGAGACCACGTCTGCTGACGAGGTCAAAGGCTTTGGTGAGATCAATGAAAGCAATGTAGAGGGGCATCTGTTGTTCACGGCATTTCTCCTGTATCTGATGAAGGGAGAACAGCATGTCAACGGTCGATCTCTCTGCACGAAAGCCACGCTGTGCCTCAGGGTAGACGCGCTCGGCCAGCTTCTGGAGCCTGTTCAGAGCGACTCGAGCAAAGACTTTCCCCACTATGCTAAGCAGGGTGATTCCACGGTAGTTGTTGCAGTCACCGCGGTCACCTTTGTTTTTATAGAGGGTGATGATATTGGCATCGCGCATGTCCTGGGGTACTGCTCCCTCGTCCCAGCACAGGCAAAGCAGTTCATGTAGTGCTGAGAGTATAGCAGGCTTGGCATTCTTGATTATTTCAGGGGTAATGCTGTCCTTCCCAGGGGCTTTTCCACTGGCTAGAGAATCAATGGCATCACTGAGTTCTGATTTGGTTGGCTGTATGTCCAGCTCATCCATGACTGGTAGAGGCTGGGCTGCATTGAGGGCAGTCTCAGTGACAGCATTCTCCCTGGAGTACAGTTCTAGGTAGTGCTCAACCCAGCGGTCCATTTGTTTGTGTTGGTCAGTGATTATGTCCCCTGATTTAGATTTGAGGGGGGCGATCTTCTTGATGGTTGGCCCAAGAGCTCTCTTCATGCCATCATACATTCCTCTGATATTTCCGGTGTCTTTGGCCAGCTGAATATGACTGCATAGGTGTTGCCAGTAGTCGTTTGCGCAGCGCCTGGCTGTTCTTTGTGCAGTGCTTCTGGCTGCTTTAAGTGCTGCGGATGTTAAATCGCTGGGGGCTTTCTTGTAGTTCAACAGTGCAATGCGCTTAGCGGCTATGACAGGTTCTAGCTCTTCATTATGAGATTGAAACCAGTCTGCATTTCTCTTCGCACTTTTGCCGTAGGTGGTCAAAGCTGACTCATAGATGGCGTCTCTGATGTGGGCCCACTTGGTCTCAGCATCCCCTGTGGGAGTGTTTTGAAGGGCTGTTACAAGTGAATTTAGAAATTTTTGTAACAGCTGTGGGTGAGAAATTCTGCTAGTGTTGATGCGCGGGTGGCCCTTCTGCTTGGAATGATGCAACTTCTTTGGTCTGAGTCTAACCTTGCTGCTCACCAGGGAGTGGTCGGTGTCGCAGTCTGCACTGTGGAAGCTGCGTGTGATTTGAACACTGTTTAAGGCGGCTCGCCTTGTGACAATGAGGTCTAGCTGGTGCCAACGACGCGATCTTGGGTGCCTCCATGAAACCTGGTGACAGGGTTTAGTGTGAAAGAACGAGTTGGTGATGCAGAGGTCATGATAGGTACACAACTCAAGCAGTCTCTGCCCGTTCTCATTCATCCTTCCAACGCCATAGCGCCCAAGGTAGGAGGGCCATGAGTCATGGTCGGCCCCAACCCTGGCATTAAAGTCCCCCAGCAGGAATAGGTGTTCGGTGTTGGGGATGCTGCTAATGATGTTATGGAGTTGCTCGTAGAACTGGTCTTTAGCTTCAGGAGGGGAGCAGAGTGCTGGAGCACAGATGCTGAGTAGGTGTACTGGACCAGAGGTGGTGAGCAGTCGGATGGACAGTATGCGTTCCAAGCCATTTGAGGGAGGCTCTATCATGCTGAGCATGCTGACAAACACTTGGGATATGAGGATAGTGTCGGGAAAAAGCATTGAGGTGACGATCAGCCATGATCGTATTGAATGGCGGGGCAGGCTTGATGGGCTGAATGGCCTACTCCTGCTCCTATATTCCTATGTTAACATGTTCATATGATATATTGGGCTGAATTTTTCCAGCTCACCACCGATCTCGGCAGCGAGCTGCAAAAAAGGCATGGCGCATGCTCGGGATGTGCACCGTGGAGCCACCGCGATATTTACATGGAGGGGGCAAAATGCCCGCCCCCGATGACGTCATCGGGGGTGGGCACTCCATCCCC
Source organism: Heterodontus francisci (assembly GCF_036365525.1). Taxonomy (NCBI): domain Eukaryota; kingdom Metazoa; phylum Chordata; class Chondrichthyes; order Heterodontiformes; family Heterodontidae; genus Heterodontus; species Heterodontus francisci. The sequence continues at coordinate 74,238,537 of NC_090379.1, forward strand.
AGCAGGTGCCGGCACCATTTTTAAAGGGTTTGCAGCCTTTACAGATAATTTACATGTTTAAGGGAACAGTCACTATAAATTTAATTTAATAAATGTAATATACGATTAAAGGCCCTCTCCCACTGACCTCCTCCAATGACTACGGAATTTGGTGATTGCCCTCACCCCCCACAAAAAAATCTTATCTTCCGATCCCGTCCTGGCCCCCCCAGACTTTATTCACTTTCACCTTCAATCCCTTCCCACCATCCCCTCCACCAATTGCAAGAGTTTTCCCCACTCCCCCCCACCTTGAAAACTTAACTCATTCCCCCTCCTCACCAGTGTTCTTCCTCCGAAAGCATGGGAGTTCTGGCAACTGGCCGGAATATTGGAGCGGGAGGGCCGTCGCAACGAGGTAAGTATTAATTAATTCATTAATATTTATTTCCACATTAAAATGAGGTTCCCATCACCTTGCGGTGGAGGGGGGGGGTGCCGCCATGAGGCTTTGCCACCACCTGTAATATGGGGCAGGGCCTTTCCGGCGTCAAGGCCAGTGGCGGACCTCTCCCGGAGGTATTTTCCGGGCCCCCCCACACTGACCCCCAACATCGGGGGGCTGGTAAAATCCAGCTCATTCTGTCTGTAATTTCAAAATTTTGTCATTTTTCAACTAGGCTTGAAAAATTAGCTTTTTTGAATGCCTCTATTCTTGTGCTGCACTGTTTTACTGACTTTGTACTGGAGACTTTGAGCTGGATGAGTGACGGGGTTGGTTTAGACATGTAATTTTGTAGCATCTTAGGATAAACTTGGTTATGTTATTGGTTTCATTCACAGTACTAATCTCCAACATTTGCAATCTTTACACTCCATCTGAACTGTCATAAAACAGCTAATCAGGACTGTAGTATTCACAAACTGTAATCGTGAATGTGTAAAGTGCAGATTTGCCTGAGTCACTCCAATTAGCTTCTGTTCATTTGCAGGAGGTGGGAGGACAAAAGGAAATCCTACACCTTTTTTAATAACTTCCATATGGTCAGGTGCCTTCACAATCACAATGCCATTAACTGATGTCATTAGCCTATCGACCTTGGTCTGGCAATATTTAGTCTGGTGTTTGATGCTCTGTTTAAGTGTTGCATGTTATTTGTGTCAACAGGATCTCAAAGTGCATTTGCTAATATGATAAGATAACAGACTCTGTCTAGATATTTTAGTCCATTCACCCCTTATTTACTTTGGAAGTCTGATACTTTCCAAACCCTAAAATGGTTAGACTCTTCGGATTACGATTGAGCGTCCAATATGTTTTAAATAAAAGTGTCATAAAAATGAACATTATGAAGAAAATGTACATTGACCAAATTGAACAGAAGCATTAACTTGTTTATTTTAAAGGGTTAACACCTCTGTTAAAATAATGAGGACTGCCACAAACACAGTGGGATCTTTTTAACTTTCAGCAATAGCCTAAAACGGATGATATTGGATCAGCTGCTCATTATATACCCTGCCCGATTTATCTTTATAGTGAAATAAAATTTGTTCCATTAAGAGTTCTTTAGCTATTGTCACCCTTAGTAATTTCTAGCGTCTTGTGTTTTAAGGTTTTAAAAACAGAAATTCTTTGAAATACACAAGTTGGGCTGCAAAATAAGAAGACAGGTTCATGTTTCAGTGTTATTCTTCATCAAAACACAGTTCTAAGGTTCTGTTTTGATGATCTGGAAGCTAGTTAAAAATGAAAATTATTTATTTAAAAGGACTTAAATGAGCATACCCTCAAAACTGAATTACCCCTCTTGCCTTCGACCATCATGCAGTCCAGGAGAGGGAGAACGCTGAATTTTGAACTTCACACAGTACTCAGTTGTCGGATGAACCATATTGCACAATTAGCTGGGATGTGAATTCCTCAGCCTATGTGATATGATTTCCTGTGGTCAAACAGCTCTGGAGCATCTGAGTACAGACAGAAGCTTGACTCTAGAGTGCCAGACCAGTAAAAACAAGTAATTTTTACAAAAACCTCAGAATATTCAGTTCAGACGATTCATTTCTTCAACAAAATGAAGGATTAATTTGAACAAAAAGTTGAGAAATTGGGATAGTTTGCACATTTTTGGGTGCTTTGAGCACCCTTCGAGCTCCAAAATTATGTCCATGGCATGCCTGCACATTTTTGTGGAGAAATGCACTGGATGGCATATTGGTGAGGGCATCAGCGCGTGCAGTGAACTGCCACTGGAAGTATGCGAAGCAGGCAGATCATGATGTCAATCAGTATGCAATGCTGATTTCACCTAAGTGATACTATTTTGGAGCTCAACACACCAGCTAACATCTCTTAAACTCACCCAGATGAAAGACACATGCAGCAGCTGAACAGACCCCTCCACCGACACTATTTAAAGAGATCATCAACTACACAGAGCTTAGTTGTTGGTTGATTTCCTCTCGCTGTTGCTACAATTGTACAAGTGTTTGGTGCTTCGTATAGTTCTATAGTTGTCCAGGATATTCAGGAAGCAATTCTCCTACCAGAACCTTTAGGGCGGCACAGTGGCGCAGTGGTTAGCACCGCAGCCTCACAGCTCCAGCGACCCGGGTTCAATTCTGGGTACTGCCTGTGTGGAGTTTGTAAGTTCTCCCTGTGTCTGCGTGGGTTTTCTCCCGGTGCTCCGGTTTCCTCCCACAGCCAAAAGACTTGCAGGTTGGTAGGTAAATTGGCCATTATAAATTGCCCCTAGTATAGGTAGGTGATAGGGACAGGTGGGGATCTTCTTTGGCCTCCTTATCTCGAGAGACAATAGATACGCGCCTGGAGGTGGTCAGTGGTTTGTGAAGCAGCGCCTGGAGTGGCTATAAAGGCCAATTCTAGAGTGACAGGCTCTTCCACAGGTGCTGCAGAGAAATTTGTTTGTCGGGGCTGTTGCACAGTTGGCTCTCCCCTTGTGCCTCTGTCTTTTTTCCTGCCAACTACTAAGTCTCTTCGACTCGCCACATTTTAGCCCCGTCTTTATGGCTGCCCACCAGCTCTGGCGAACGCTGGCAACTGACTCCCACGACTTGTGATCAATGTCACAGGATTTCATGTCGCGTTTGCAGACGTCTTTAAAGCGGAGACATGGACGGCTGGTGGGTCTGATACCAGTGGCGAGCTCGCTGTACAATGTGTCTTTGGGGATCCTGCCATCTTCCATTCGGCTCACATGGCCAAGCCATCTCAAGCGCCGCTGACTCAGTAGTGTGTACAAGCTGGGGATGTTGGCCACCTCGAGGACTTCTGTGTTGGAGATACGGTCCTGCCACCTGATGCCAAGTATTCTCAGGAGGCAGCGAAGATGGAATGAATTGAGACGTCGCTCTTGGCTGACTTACGTTGTCCAGGCCTCGCTGCCATAGAGCAAGGTACTGAGGACACAGGCCTGATACACTCAGACTTTTGTGTTCCGTGTCAGTGCGCCATTTTCCCACACTCTCTTGGTCAGTCTGGACATAGCAGTGGAAGCCTTTCCCATGCGCTTGTTGATTTCTGCATCGAGAGACAGGTTACTGGTGATAGTTGAGCCTAGGTAGGTGAACTCTTGAACCACTTCCAGAGCGTGGTCGCCAATATTGATGGATGGAGCATTTCTGACGTCCTGCCCCATGATGTTCGTTTTCTTGAGGCTGATGGTTCGGCCAAATTCATTGCAGGCAGCCGCAAACCTGTCGATGAGACTCTGCAGGCACTCTTCAGTGTGAGATGTTAAAGCAGCATCGTCAGCAAAGAGGAGTTCCCTGATGAGGACTTTCTGTACTTTGGACTTCGCTGTTAAACGAGCAAGGTTGAACAACCTGCCCCCTGATCTTGTGGGGATGTGGTAGGAATATGGGATTAGTATAAATGGGTGGTTGATGGTCGGCACAGACTAGTTGGGCCGAAGGGCCTGTTTCAGTGCTGTATCACTAAACTAAACTAAACTAAACTAAAACTCAGTGAGGATAAAATGTGTGATGTCTGTGCTTCAGTAAGGACAACCTCACTGAAATCTGCCACCTGCTGCAGCCAGAAGTTCTAAAGAGTGTGCAGCTACAGAGGGACCTGGGGGTGCATGTGCACCGATCTTTGAAGGTGGCCAGACATTTGAGAGTGTGGTTAGTAAAGCATATAGGATCTTGGGCTTCATAAATAGCGGCATAGAGTACAAAAGCCGGGAAGTTATGCTGAACCTTTATAAAGATCTGGTTCGGCCTCAACTAGAGTATTGCGTTCAGTTCTGGTCACCACACTTCAGGAAGAATGTGAGGGTCCTTGAGAGGCTGCAGAGGAGATTTACCAGAATGGTTCCAGGGATGGAGATTTTAGTCTCAAGATTAGGTTGGAAAAGATGGGTTTGTTCTCCCAGGAAGATTTGATAGATGTGTACAAGATTGACAAGTTTAGATAAGTTAGACAAGGAAAAACTGTTCCCACAACTGATAGGACAAGGATTGAAGATTTTGGGCAACAGGTGTAAGGAGAATGTGAGGAAGAACTTTTTTATGCAGTGAGTGGTAATAACCTGGAATTCGCTGCCCATAAGGGTGGTGGAAGCGGAGACAATCAATTATTTAAAAAGGAAATTGGATGGGTACTTGAAGGAAATAAACTTGCAGGACGATGGAGATCGAGCGGGAGAGTGGGACTAACTGGATTGCTCCATGGAGAACCGGCATGGACTTGATGGGCCGAATGGCCTCTTTCTATGTCATAAATGCATCTCATGACTCCGTGACAACTGTAACCTTAGAAGATGGCAAGGACCACATTGTCAGTAGCTGATAATGTGACAGTGGTGATGAACTATTATCCTCCAGGCTGAAGCTGGAGATAGTTACAACATCTCACAGTTTGCCATTCACTGTTGCGTAAGTCATTGAGGCTTTCCACTCATTGGGAGTTAACTATAGTTCATTCTCTCTTGCCAGCGTCACGAACACGTGCTGTGCCGAATGATGATTTTTTTAATCCACCTGCTGGAAACCTGAATTAAATTTTTAAAAAGGAAAAAAGGAACAGACAAGAGGTGACTGCAAGCAGCTAAAATGTCCACTGCAATTTGCATCACTATATCCTGCATTCCAATGCATCGAGGTGCAGATGAATTTTCAGGCCAGTCCCCTCCAGAACAATGACTTGCGGAATTTTGAGTGAATTACCTGTCCTGCTCCCATTAACAAGACATTAAGGCATCACTTGGAACATTAAACTGGTGGAGACAAACCACTCAAACCTAACTTGAACATTGGGACCCTGGTTGAAAGGAGGGAATTCCTAGACATGAACTAATTAAGTTGCAAGAGAGAATACACACTGAGCCATCTTGTTGAATCACTGGGTGGCGGTCATGTGACAGGCCCACCATCTGTGTGTTTAAGCTGGTGTTCTGTCTGCAAAAACAGAGACAAGCAACTGGACACCAACCAGAGAAGACCTAAGTGGGGTCCCTCCTCCCTCTCTCTCTCCAGTCCACCTTGCAAGCTTTGAACCCTGCCTGCTGGTCGTAACCAGCTGGGTCTATTGCTGCTGCACACAGAGACCCCGTGAAGAAAATCATCTGCCTCACTGTTTTCCAGAAGAACCACCAAACTAGCTGGCCACATCTGCAAGCCGGAAGCCTCAGGACTACAGAGTTCAGCTCGAAGGCAGCTGAGTCACCAAACTCCAGACTGTATACTCCTTTTTATTGCTCCGGACTCTAATCCAACCAGTCTATCCTTCCCCACTCTGTAACCTATTTGTGTGTGTGTGTGTGAACCTTGAGTTGTTTGTGTGTTTGTGAAAGTTGGAGCATAGTTTATTATTTTACTTAGATCAGTTTAACTACAATAAAGCTAACCTCTTTGTTAAAATCAAGAAAATATGTCCGATTGGTTCTTTTATGATCATAACTCGCAAATAGTTAAACATGCACTGAATTGGCAAGTACATCCACTTTAAAAAAGAAATAAACTTGTTGTGGTCAAACAAGGAGAGGGACAAGAGGGGAACCCTTCGATCCCTCTTCACCTGATCGTAACACCAGAGAGAAACAAGCAGAGTGAGCACACAGCTTCACTAGGATTGCAGGCTTCCACGGGGTATGGAGAATTTAACCATCTCCCCTTGATTTTCATCAACATTACCATCGCTGAATCCCCCACCATCAACATTCTGGGGATTCCCATTGACCAGAAATTGAACTGCAGGAGGCATATTAATAATGTGACTGGGGATTCTGCAGTAAGCAACTCACCTCCTGACTCTCCAAAGCCTGCCCACCATCTACAAGGCACAAGTCAGGAGTGGGATGGAAAACTCTCCACTTGCCTGGATGAGTGCAGCTCCAACAACACTCAAGAAGCCACCATCCAGGACAAAGCAGCCCACTTGATCAGCACCCCATTGACCACATTCACTCCATCCACTACTGGCGCATGATGGCAGCAATGTGTACCGTACACAAGATGCACTGCAGTAACTCACTAAGGCTCCTTAGACAGCACATTCCAAGCCCGTGACCTCTACAAGAAAAGCAGACACGTAGGAGCACCACCACCTGCAAGTTCCCCTCCAAACCTCACACCATCCTGACTGTAACTATATTGCCATTCCTTCACTGTCACTGGGCCAAAATCCTGGAACTCCCTCCCTCACAACACTGCACTGTACCTGCACCACATGGACTGCAGCAGTTCAAGAAGGTGGTTCACCACCTTCTCAAGTGCAATTAAGGATGAGCAATAAATGCTTGGCTTGCCAGCGATGCCCACATCCCACGAATGAATAAAAGAACAGTTCCACACCTTAGCTTCCCTCTGTTACTGACCTTCACAGCTTCTGCTTGGCCACAATGCAAAAATAAAAACCACCACAAAATAAACATTCCAAACCAAATTTATAAATGAAACCATGCCATACTGCATACAAAAGTCAACTAATCATCCTTGTGCATTCCCTTAATGCCTGTCTTCTGTGTGCCTTTGCCTGTCCTAATGCTCATGCTACCTCAGTGGCTGCAGTATGGTTGGTGGAAGACCGCTGATTTTCAATGGAGGAGTCTGCAGATGGCCTTGGGGGATGAACCCGAGCATCTCATGGCCTAGAAGGCCCCGCTGCAGACTGCATCATCTTGGCATGGACGGCTGCAGTCTGGGCTGGCTGGCTGACAAGCAACAGCAAGTGGACTGGCAGTGGTGGGATGAAGAATGCTGCCATTCTTAGAGAGGATAGCAAGTTTGTGCTCCATGGAGGCGACTCAGCAATGCTAGAAATATGTTGGAGGAGATTGCTAGAGTGCTGTGACACCTTGCAATCCCTTTTGTACACGGTAATCCATAGCCATGATGGCAGCAAGCTGGCCTTGCATGACAGCAGTCTGCAGCATTCCAACATTGGGTGACTGCTGCTTGTGCTGCAATGGAAGCTGTGACATCAGCCAACAGATTCTGCACAATGGTTGGGTCCATAAGTGTGCATATTGAAATGGTCACCATTTCCACACTGGAAAGGGACAGACTCTGCGAAAAGCCCTGTGCTAAGTTGGTACTAGACTCCTCCATGCTCCTTAACATTGACAGCAGATTTTCTGGCAAGCTTCTCAATGCATCAAACATTTCAATGTGCATTCTTCTGTAGGCTGCTCCATCAAAGTGCTCATCTTAGTCCTTTGCCACAGAACTCATGTCTGACCTCACCCTCCAGCAAGTTGGCACTTGTGCTATCTTTGTCCTCTGCCTTGGCAGCAGGCCACTCACGAGTGGTGTCTCACTACTTGTAGATCCCGCCTCTACACTATCCTCTAAATTACGCACAGTGTCAGTATTTGAGCTAGTGCCTGCGAGTGTGAAATCAAATTATAGTGACTCTTCATCATCACTGTCTTCTTGCTGTTCCTCCACTGCCTGGCCAGGATGCACTTCTCTGAAAGGAGAAAGGCACAAGGGTAAGGTTGTGGTGTGGTGACCGGGTAAAATTAAGATGTGCATTCTTACAACATCTGCAGCTTGTAATTCAGAAGAGAAATTGGGATGAGGAGTTGGTGGGAGGTAAAAAGGAGGATTAGGTATGACGATGCCATTATCTCGATAGTTTCAGCCCTACTGCTGGCTATGGCCTCAGCAATGGCTGTCCTAATAACAGCCAGCACTTTCTTCTCCATTTGGTTGAGGACATGCTCCCCTCTGGTTAGTTCCTGCTACCTCCGCTTGTACATCACGTTGTGCAAGAGAGAGGGAAGTGTCAGTGATTGTTGTGCAATCTTTTTGGGTGATGTGACTATCATAGTGGAATAGCTGCCAGTGTGTGCAACCTGTGAGATGCAGGTGTGCAGTTGGAAGCAGTGTTAACTATGTGAGGGTGCGGTGGAGCTTATGAATGTTAGGAATGAGCCCTGATTGTTCGAGATTGTTGGTAGATGAGTGACGGGTATGCAGTGAGTTTAGCAGTGTCTGAGGTTAGTGGTAGGATATGGCATTTGAAGATGCATTCACTGACCTTTACCAGTTGTGTAAGGTAATTGAACCTCTTGCAGCACTGCATTCATGTCCTCAGGGCTTGACACCTGGCACTGACTTCCATGGCTATCTGCTCCCACTGCCTTTTGAGTGAGTTTCTAGAGGGCTTCTTGGCCTCCTGCAGATATAGGGCATCTCTCCTCCTCCTTTCCACATCCTCCACCAATGCCTCCAGTGTAACATCCTAAAACCTTGGAGCCCGATCTTTCCTACGTTGTGCCATTCTTCAATATTTCCCAGGTCAGTGTCACTTCCTGTACGGCTGTCAGCATCTGCTCCAATCAAAATACACCATTCCATGAAGAGGTGCAGATTAGTTTTAAGCAGTGCAGGCAAGCTTTAACTGGTGCTAGCCACTCTTGATATTGGTCCCTGCTAATGCATCTAGCCAGTCAACAGCACAGTTAGTACTGGTTATATGCCAAAATCATTGATTTGAGCAACAGCACAAAGTTGCATCATAATCAATCATGCATTGCAATCCCAATACCTGTTTTCAGGTGCTATTGGATTTTGTCCCCACAGTATCCCCCTACATTAGATTGTTGATTGTACAGGTCAGAGCTCCAGGTATATTGCAAGATTGCTGCAGCACTGACTCTCAACCTCCAACTCTCACACAGTTTTACAAATACAATGATGGCAGTTTTTGGCGTGACATTGAACGGGGCTTTTAGGAAATATGTTGCCTCCCAATGGAAATAAATTTATAGAACTGGCATCCCTACCTTACAGAACCATATGATCCACGATTTTCCCATTCATTGCACTGACCAACAGTAGTTCTGACCTGGAGTAAATATTTACATTTTGATTTGACACCCAGTTCTGAAATAGTGCACAATTTCTTCAATTAACTTTCACAATTAAACTCTGGTTCTTAATTAACTTTTTCATATTGTACATGAATTTACTTCTGGAGGATAGATATAGTCAGATGGTAAATAGTTGATTTGCATTTTCAAACACATCTTGCCACTTTTTCTCACATCCATATGGTTGCAAAAATGAGAAAAAACAGAAACTTTGGCTTCCGTTTGCAGCAGAACTGGGGAAATGTTGATCGTACAGGTCAGAGGTCCAGGTATATTGCAAGATTGCTGCAGCACTAGATCTCAACCTCCAACTTTCACATAATATTCCAATTTGCACAAAGCTTTAATGATGTTGATGGGTGCTAAGTACAAAATGGTAGCCAGGAGCACATCTTGTTACTGGTCTGTCACAGTAAATCATGCACAGTCTTTTAGACAGCTAAATTAGTATTACAGGTATGATGTCACCTCGTTTGTGAGATTTTGGTTAGGCACTGAAAATGCCACCATCTCAGCTGCCAGGGAAAATTCACACTACAGCAGATGGTGTATCATCTATTGTGTGAAGATTTGCAATGTGGTTTTCAAATTTTTGTCATAGCTTGTATTACTTTTTAAAATATACATAAATTTTAAGGTGGAAGACATGATCACTGCCATTGAAGCGGCCTCCTATATTTACTAACCTGATTAATTGCCTTTACAAGTTACTTTCTCTTAAAACATGTGTGTGAGGTAAACTTTGACAGAAGTTAAAAGAATATCCCGCTTTTGCAAACAAATAATTCAGTGAAACTGGTACACAATTGTACATTTATTACAACCATTTTCTAACCAATGTTTTGACACATCAGATCAAGGGTTACCTTGACATTCTGCTCACAAAGGTCAGTGTTCTTGATCCACAACACACAGATGACAACTGTGCCATCATTACCAAAGCAAAGGTCAGACACAAGCTGATTGGTGATTAGACCATCAAATAAACCAGTCGATACAGGCAAGCTATATGTTGGGCAAGTCTACAGGGACCTTCACTGGCCAAATACCAGTTTGTCAATACTCACTGTCAAAATAAGCACTGCCTTTTGCTAAAGCAATCTTTGCAGAAGCATTTCCATAAAATGTGTCTTCCCATACCTAAAATGATTTATTATGCACTAATGTGCTATGAATAGCAGAATATACATACTTTATAAGAATTCTACCTAAATAACTGCACAAGAGCAAAAATTACACTCAAATGTGTAATAAAACAAACATGTCTTCTGTATTTCAGGATGGAAGATAAACTACTAGCTATTTTATTATAGAAATGATTGAGTGTATTTGGGTTGCAAGATTACAAACCAGTCTTGGTCACTACACTAACCCAAAGGATAACCATTTACTGGTATAGGTCTCAGTCAGAATAAGTCATTATATTATGTACACCGGCTAAAACCAATTGGGATTCTCTTACACTATTTCATATCATACATTATTTTACATGTAACTGTAATCAACCATGGCAATTTCATTTTCCCAAACTCAACTGTTCTGAAGAGTAATATGATATATTTGTGTTTTGAGAGAGCTGTAACTACTGCTGTTATAATGAGACTGTGATTTAACCAGATTTAAGAAATTGTGGTTTAAATTACAGTATTTTTCTTAAAGTAATTCAGGTGTATAAACTTTTAAGATTTGATTGATCATATTGGACTATGTGTGTGTACTGTCTTGTCAAATCAAGGAAAGGCTGAATGACTGATGGATTTGACCTTTGGTCCCATCCTACAATCGTCTCGCAGTGTAACCTCAGCTTGGAAAAAAGCACACAATTAGAAAATCTAAACAATTCATCTCTAAAATACATAGGACCAAAAAGATTGTGATGTGTTAATTTGAATACAGAAGCAAGCAACAAGACTTCTATGAAGTCTTAAATGTCATTTTGTGCTATGCATGACAACATCTGATTGGCTGAATTTCACATTCTGATTTAGCAGTCTTCATTGCAGTACCATTTTTCCATGTTTTGCAGAAATATAGCTTTCATGCAGAAAGTACTGCATATTGTACCACACCTCAAAACACTGCACTATTGTCATCTACACTTAAGTCTCTTGCTCTGGATTCCTTCCTTGAAGATAGTCACTAAGGTTTAGGCTGTAATATGCTTAAGTTAAAGCAATGTGTATAATATATTTAAAATGCTATAACAAATTGGTAAGAATTGGTATCTCATTAATTACAATGGCTTGAAACATGTTTTTAGTTAAGATTTCTTAAAGTTCTGAATTGCCATGAGCATTCATTATTATACCAGTCTTGTACATATTAATAGCTTAACTTTTTTCAAAATTTGAATTTTGGTGTATGGAATAGCAAAGGTCTACTTTTCATAGTGTGCAAAAATAAATTAAACCTGTGCCTTGCAGTTTACAATACAGCACTGTACAACTGAATATATAATAAGATGCAAAAGACATGCAGTGTATACTATACCATCCATCCAAATTTTGACCTGTATTAAAAATTATTTGTTAACTTCTAAGCAATTTAAAAACGATTATATATTGTTGTCATTTGTTGATGCAAATTTATGATTCTCAAATGCTGATCCAGTGTCATGTTGTGGAAAACAAAACTACACAAGGGATTTAAAGCAGTAACTTTTAAGTCAAGCTCTGAACATCTTCATCGGCATGATAAAAAGCCAGATTTCACAATGCAGTCTTAATCAACAACTTCAGAACTTGTATATTGCAATTCTCGCATCCCATACAACCACTTTTCCATGGAATATCCTTATGAAGGCTGTAATCTTTACATGAATTTACAGTAATTATTTCCATATAAATCTTGCAAAGCACAGCCATATTAATTGTTTGGATACAGCCACTTTTCAATGATTGCAGCATTGCAACTCAGTGAATATTTGTATTTCATTGAACCAGGAAAAGCTTCTACTAAATAAAATACAGGTTTCCAGGATCACTTAACAGATTGGATTCATGCTCCATACCAACACCTGCTCCTTGCTCTGCTATTTTAATAATCTTAGCTTAGAATAATTACAAAGACAACTGCTGCTATCACTACCATATAACTTAGAAAACAGATTTTCCTTAACATCTATAAACTTTTTCTCCATCCAGTAGCTGCCTCACTTGCATTATATTGCTCTTCCATGCTATGGTCATTTCTGTATATTTGACATCAACGTGTTCAGAAATTTGCTGGAACTGTAAAGGAAGTTTAGCTGAATATAATCATAAGCAACATTGTACCTCACAGGTCACATTCATAGTTTTAACCTGCTGTTCTGTCTGTGTCACTGTTCAAAAGTTGGTTTTGGTGCCCATCAACAAATTACTCCACTAGAAACTATACAGATCACCATCCAAGGCAATCCTACATGCTAACAACAAGGCCTCTACGTCAGCAAAATTCAGATACTGACCAAATACTTCTAGGGGCAATGAAGAGTACAAATATTTCTAACTAAAACAACTTTTTTCACCATAATTAGATTAAAGCATACCAGAAACCCTTTGAAAGGAGGTGGATGTGATTCTTTTTAAGATCAGAACATTACTAACTTGTCCAAGTACTTCTGTCTGCACCTCACTGTTGTAGCTAATTCTTTACTTAACGTAAACAAGTTTCAGGTGAGATCTATATATTAAGTAAAGAACTAGCCTGTATACATCTTGCTACAAAAACTCGCAAATCAACATTTTAGTATTGATTTTAGAGGTTATCATTTAAAGGTTGTTCAAATAAATAGTAAGCTTTAAATTCCGCACAAACCAGTATTATAATATTGGAAGCAGCAGCAAATGACAAAGTGACAAGATTATGACAGCAACAAGCATGTATCTGTCTTCATGAGCTGACATATGAGGACTGTAAGATGTAAGCTGTAAGATCACTGAGACAATCAGACAGACAGAAAAAACAGGAAAATGAACAACAATGATGGAGAAACAATAAGCAAATATGAGCAGGAAACAGTGATTTTAAAAAATCCAACTGGTGAACTATACATAGAGGAAGTGAAACTATATTAAAAAAGCAAACGTTAATGAATAATGTAAATTGCAGACCTCACCTGCTCTCACTATGATTTGTGCAAATGCAGGAGCTTCATATTTAAATAATACCTTTCTTCAAACTACAACATTTACTTCTAAATCCAGTAAGTTATTTTTAAACATTCAATTAATTTGAACCAATTTTTTTTATAAATACAATTATCTAGTGTGGTCAAAATTCATATTTACAGCTACTGTAAAAGAATTGCGTTAAAAAAAATGTTATTTTCTCATCATCGAACTATATCATAAATAATGCTGAATATTATGTATGCAATCTTGACAGTTAACATTCCAAGATTGCTTATTGTACGTTAAGAGATATAGCAGCTTGAGAACTGAAGAAACTCCTGAGGATAAAGAGTTTACATGAATGTCAGAGAAGTGCCAGGGAGGTGAACCTGTTAAAGCACTGAAATAATACATCAATTCAGAAGCTGACATGAATAGCAATTCAAAGAGAAATAGGCTAGCGTGAACTTCAGCTTCCCCAAATACTACAAATGGCAGTAACCCATCCGATTAAACTGAATGAATCTCAAATCCCTTTATCATAGTTGGGTGCTGCAATGGAAATCAACAAGCAAAAGTGTCATGGGAGTTTCATCATTATACCTGGGGGACTTGCTATAGCACAAGTTGATACAAGGAGTAACATTCATAAAAAGACCACCTAAGAGGGCAATTCACATCACTGTACCCGAGAACATACCTATAGTACTCCTTAAATCCTAATGATTGGCAGCAATTACCTGAGATACCAAGTTACTCTGGTGACAAAGGTAATTCAAAACTTTTAAGAATAAACACTGAATGGAACAGAATCAGTAATATCTGAAAGTATCAATATCCCCAATTCTATTTCCTCTGCAAAACCAAAATATTTCAGCGAAAGGTATGTCTGTAGTGATCTACAGGCCCTGAATGCAGCAACTTTGCTTTTTATGTACTGGTAGTACTTCAACACGCTGCACTATTGTAAATAAGCAGCCAGTGTCTCTAAACTGTCAGACTGCTTATCCAACATCCAGTGCTGGAGGAGCAGAAAATTCCTCCAATTAAATGTTGGAAAGACCAAAGTTATTGGGCTGGATTTTCAAAGCCCGCTGAGTGCATGTATGGAGACACGCGCAATTTGAATATGACGTTAATGCATGTTGGCACTGGGACCCGCCTCCTCTGGAATGCAAAGCCATTTTTAAAGGGAGGCTGGTAGCGAGGGAATGGGTTGGGTGCATGCCTTCAATTTTTTTAAAGTTGTTTGGGGGATGTGAGCGTCGCTGGCTAGGCCAGCATTTGTTGCCCATCCCTAATTGCTATTGAGAAGGTGGTGGTGAGCTGCCTTGTTGAACCACAGCAGTCCTTGGGGTGTAGGTACACCCACAGTGTTGTTAGGGAGTTCTAGGATATTGACCCAGCAACAGTGAAGGAATGGCGATATAGTTCCAAGTCAGGATGGTGTGTGTCTTGGAGGGGAACTTGCAGGTAATGGTGTTGTCATGCATCTGCTGCCCTTATCCTTCTAGGTGGTACAGGTCGCGGGTTTAGAAGATGCTGTCGAAACAGCCTTGATGAGTTGCTGCTGTGCATCTTGTAGACTGTACACACTTCTGCCACTGTGCATTGATGGTGGAGAGAGTGAATGTTGAAGGTGGTGGATGGTGTACCAATCAAGTGGGCTGCTTTGTCTTGGATGGTGTCAAGCTTCTTGAGTGTTGTTGGAGCTGCACTCATCCAGGCAAGTGGAGTGTATTTCATCACACTCCTGACATCTGCCTTGTAGATGGGAGACAGGAGGTGAGTTACTCAGTACAGAATTTCCAGCCTCTGAACTTTTCTTTTGGCCACAGCATTTATGTGGCTGGTCCAATTCAGTTTCTGGTCAATGGTGACCCCCAGGATGTTGATAGTGGATTCAGCAATGGTAATGCCATTGAATATCAAGGGAAGTTGGTTAGTTTCTCTCTTGTTTGAGATGGTCATTGCCTGGCACTTGTGTGGCACAAATGTTACTTGCCACTTATCTCCCCAAGCCTGGATGTAGTCCAGGTCTTGCTGCAGATGGACATGGACTGCTTCAGTATCTGAGGAGTCGCAAATGGTGCTGAACATTGTGCAATCATCAGCGAACATCCCCACTTCTGACCTTAATAGCCTGTTGAACTTATTGACAGCAGGAGGCCAGAGGAGCACAGCAGGGGGGCTGCAAGGGGAACAAGGTGCCTCCCAAGATATTGGGTGCACAACCCAAGAGTATGCTACCTGCAAATGACAGAGCGCCAGTGCTGCAGGAGCCTGTGCCTATCTAAGCAGATGGTTTCGGTCCTGTGTGTTCTGATCCACAATGATCTGAGGCCTCGCTGACCCCATGACAGTCCCCTACCTACAGCCATCAAGGTCTCCATCGCCCTAAACTTCTATGCAACCAGTTTGTTCCAGGGATCAGCTGTGGACCTAGGTGGCATCTCGCAGTCGGCAGCTCATCAGGACATCAGGCACATCACGGATGCCATTTTCAGGAGGGCAGGGTCTACACCCACTTTGACACAGATGGGCCTGCACAGGCGCAGAGGGCATTGGGTTCAGCCTCCATCGCTGGATTCCCCCGGTGCAGAGCTTCATCGTTTGCACTCAAGTGCACCCAAGGCACCCAGTGACCGGCTAGTCTGATCCATCAACAGGAAGGACTTCCACTCCCTCAACATCCAACTGCTCTGTGATCACAACAAGAGCTTCCTCTATGTGGACACTCGCATTTCTGGCAGCTGCCATGACTCCTTCATCCTCCGCCAGTCCAGGCTGCCTCGGAATTTCACTCCTTCACTCCATTCCCCAAAGTGCATGGATGGATCCAAGGGGACAGGGAAATCCCTTGAAGAGATGACTACTGACTACATGGAACCCCAGACAGAAGCAAAGAGGCGAAACAACCAATGTCCACTTCCAATTAATTGCCCATTATGGAGCTCATTAACAGGCTTGTTAGCAGTAGTTTGGGATTTTTAAAGGTAGGGAACGGGGAAAATGCCATGTGGGGAACACAACAGGGTGTACAAGACATGAACATTGTGGGAGACCATGAGGGCTATGGGAAGGGGTGATGTAAATATACTGAGGTACATAATTAAGCTCAGCACCTTCAAAAGTGCGACAGAATAGCCATTGCTGGAGCTGAGATACTTGCTTTTCTTCGTGGCAAGTAGAAGGAATCTGGAGAGGGACGTGAGCCTGCTGGCATCACTTGGACATCTGGGGTAGGCAGGGGAAGGCCTGATGAATTAACGAACCCCAGCTGAGGGAGTTCAAATGGGAACAGGCTTCTCTGACATTGGACAGCGCAGCCAGGATGAGCGTCAGCAGATGCAACCTCCTGGACAGCAGGAGGCCAGAGAAGCACAGTGGGGGGCTGCAAGGGGAGGAAGGCACTACCCAAGCCATCAGGTGTGCTGCCCAAGAGCCAACTACCTGCAAATGATGGAGCGCCAGTACTGTAAGAGGCTACGCCTATCCAGACAGATGGTCTTGGACCTGTGTGCTCAGATCCACAATGGCCTGGTGCCTCACAACCCCCATGTCAGTCCCTTACCTGCAGCCATCAAAGTCTCTGTTGCCCTGAATTTTGATGCAATCGGGTCGTTCCAGAGATCACCTGTAGACTAGCTGGCATCTCACAGTTGGCAGCTCATTAAGCTACCAGGCAGGTCACGGATGCCATATCCAGAGGGCGGAGGGACTACATCCACTTTGACACAGATGGGCCTGCACAGGCACAGAGGGCTTCGGGTTTCGCCTCCATCACTGGGTTACCCTAGGTGCAGGGCATCATCAATGTAGCTCTCAAGGCACCTAATGACCGGCCAGTAAGATCCACTAACAGAAAGGGCTTCCATTCCCACAACGTCCATATGGTCTGCAGCCACAACAAGAATTTCCTCTATGTGTGGGCTCCTTGTTACGACCGGGTAAGGAAGGGGGCTCAGGCTATCCTCTCGCCCCTTTCCTGGTTTGGCCGTAACAAGGTTTATCTTTTAAAACACAGTGTTTTTAGCTTAACACTTCAGTGAGCCCTTGCTCACTGCTCTCTAATTATAATTGTAAATGAACCAACCAGGCAGGTTTTCTCAGGTTTAAACAAGAAAGATGTAAGTTTATTAGCCTTCTTACTCTAACCCGGCTAAAATTACTAAACTATGCGACACAACCACGCTAGCATGCAGATGAGATAAACACACACACACATAGATAGAAGGGGAGAAAGAATTAAAAGGGGAGATTTAGGTAAGATGGTAATAAATAGAATTCAGTTACTGTCTTTTAGTTTGGATGTAAAGTCGTTGGTTGGAGTTGAGGTCTTGCAGTTCTCGCTGGGCCCAAACTTCCTCTCTGCTACCAGAAGGCTGAAGAGTTCCTCTGCATTGAGGTTAAGCTGCTTCCGTGGGTCCCTGGGACTTTGCTTGAGAGAGAGACAGGGAGAGAGAGGGACCTTCCTTCTCTTTGGTCTTCAAATTGCAGTCTGTTCAAAACCTTTCTGTGAAGCACAATTCATACAGTTCCCAGTCTGGCCAGCAGGTTAGTCATGTGCCCACCTCTTTGTTTGAAACAACATCTTTTGCGAAGGTTGTTGATTCTCAACGTTCTCCAGTCACACTCGATGGGGTGTGGAGCTCCGGCTCTTACACAGACAAAGAAGGTTCATTATTATGATTACCCAAGTCTTGTTAATTTAATCAGTGAGCACTACTCTCTACTCAGCTATGTTTCAGTTGTCCAACTCTGTGGTCTTTTTTAAACAAGTTCTGTGCAATGCCCGGCAAAAGGGTTCAAGTAGTGTTCCATCTGACAAAATTAATATGTTTCCATTTGGCAGGTGTGGTTTCTGTCACACTGGCAGCTGTCATGAGTCCTTCATCTTTCCCCAGTCCAGGCTGCTCCCGATCTTCACTCGAACCCCCAAAGTGCATGGATGGTTCTAAGGGGACAAGGGATATCCCTTGAAGATGTAGCTGCTGAACCCTCTAAGAATGCCCCAGACAGGGGCACAGAAGAGTTACAACCAATGCCATCTGCTCAACAGGCAGACCATCGGGTTTCTGAAGAAGCGATTCCGGTGCCTGAACCGGTCGGCTGTTTCCCTCCAATATCCTCCTGCAATTGTCTCTGTCATTGTGGTGCTGCATTCTCCATAACATGGACCACCAGAGAGGTGTGGACCTTTAGGACAGTGAGGCCCTGGAAGCTCATCAGGGGAGCAGCAGGAGGTAAGAGAGGAGGACGAAAAGGAGGAGGAGGGGTTTAACATTGAACAGAGAGACGTCCTTGCTGCACAACAAGGTGGCGTCCTCCTGCCACCCTCCAGGAAGAGACCTCCCTCCTCTCCCTCACAGCCTCCAGCATTAGATCCTGGTTGGCACTGATGAAGCGAGGGCTTGCCCTGGCCTTAGTGCCAGCCCTCTAACTCCCATGTGACATCTCGTTTCCCTCTGGTGCTGTGGAAGGCAGATCTCTCTCAGGACAACATGCAACCTCAGTGATGGCTATTGTGGGAGTCTACATGCATCCCACACTTGATCTGACTCACCTCCATTCCTGGGCCAATGGATTTATGTGGACAGGAAGTCCTCCTCCATACCAATTAAGGGGTCACCCATTTGAAAATTGCAATCTGAATTAATTTCCCATCGGGAGGTGGGTTTCTGAGCTAGGACCAGATCCAGTTTCTGTTTCCCACATCTATAACAAAAGTCCAGCTCCAATTTTGTGCCCTACATTTCAGAAAACTGTTCAGAATACATTGCCTTTATGATTTGAGTTGTTCCACTTCTATGAGACTATGAGCTTAATTTTACCGTGGGCTTCAGGCCGAAAAGTGTGACCTCAGCCCTCACTTGCCAGCAGCATAACCAGCTTGGCCAATTATGGATGGCGGGTGAGTTCCTGATGGTATCAGCCAATCAGAGGGCTAGCAGCTCTGAAGCCTCAGCACACCCACTGACATAGGTGGACACTGCTGAGGCAGGTAGGAGACCTCATTTCAGAGGTGCCTAAAAATGGAGGCACCCTCAGACAGGTAAGTAAATATTAAAATTCAGGATAGCCGAGGGTGGTAGGTCATGCCAATCAGAGGGGAAACCTTCTGGGGGATATCATTGGGGCCACAGGGCTGCCTTTTCTGCCCGTGGCCCCCTCTGTGGGGCTGGAGTCTCAGGCTCAAATGGCCTATCAGGCTGCTGCAGGGAGCCCACCATCATGAAGCTAGCAGCCTTCCCATGCAGCGGGGGGCTGCCCTGCCACCAGCAAAATGCTGGCGGCCCCGTAAAATTAATTATGCAAATCGGCTGCCTACCTCTGTACAGCGGGTAGCTGATCTGCCTCGCAGCTCGCTGCTGGGAAACTTAATCTGTGTTGGGACAACGATGGGGCGCCATCCTGATGAAGCTCCCCGCTATTTTACCAGCACCCCCCACCCCCACCCCCACCCCCACGCCTCTGTTCCCACCACCCGGGGACTGGTAAAATTCAGCCTATGTGAAAATTTAAATCACTCATTATAATCACATTGTTTCTGCCTCATGACTCTCTGATCTCATTATTTATACATCCCACCATTACATCACTATTATCAGAAAGCCTGTAAACAACTTCCCCCCCATAGTCTTGCATACTTGATGTTGCCTAGTTATAGAAAGGGTTGACTGCATAATGCAGGAAATCTCTGGGAAAACAACAGCAATGGCAGAATGCATTCATTCTTTCCTGGGGTGTTTGTGTTCATCAGGACACCAGTGTCGAGGAATGGAATACTTTAACCATGTGGATTTTATGCCATTGGAACATAAGAATGTACAGAGCTGCTCCTCCTGGCAAGTACCATCTCAGGTATTCCGTCGTCAGGAACAGCATGAATAAAATGAAGGATATATTTTCTCAACCTCAAAGGCATATCCCTGCTGGTCCAGAGTGAAATTTCCAGCAATGTTTTCCCAAAGTTAAGTGTGGTTTCTAAATATGTGGCTTTATGTGGGCGGCACAGTGGCGCAGTGGTTAGCACCGTAGCCTCACAGCTCCAGTGACCCCGGTTCAATTCTGGGTACTGCCTGTGTGGAGTTTGCAAGTTCTCCCTGTGGGTTTCCGCCGGGTGCTCCGGTTTCCTCCCACATGCGAAACACTTGTTGGTTGATAGGTTAATTGGCCATTATAAATTGCCCCTAGTTTAGGTAGGTGGTAGGGACAGGTGGGGATGTGGTAGGAATATGGAATTAGTGTAGGATTAGTATAAATGGGTGGTTGATGGTCTGCACAGACTCGGTGGGCCGAAGGGCCTGTTTCAGTGCTGTATCTCTAAAAAAAAATGTGGTAAAATTCAGTCTTCTCAAAATGGATTGTGATGGCCCAAATTCATTTCACTTGAAACACAGCTCACAGAGTGCAGAAACTTTCATCTCAGTGAATAGGTTTGTTTAAAGTGAACCCCTAGAGAAACTAGGACAGTGTTAAGGCCACACCAAACCTTTCAGTCCTGAATGAAGTATTTACTGTTAGGCATGCCAATA
This sequence comes from Heterodontus francisci, assembly GCF_036365525.1. Taxonomy (NCBI): domain Eukaryota; kingdom Metazoa; phylum Chordata; class Chondrichthyes; order Heterodontiformes; family Heterodontidae; genus Heterodontus; species Heterodontus francisci. The sequence goes on from NC_090379.1 coordinate 74,259,492, forward strand.
ATAAAATGTTGAGATGGCTTAATATTGAGATGGCTTTGTTTATTGCATATCTAACTTTTGGAAAATGTTATTTACATTGTATTGACATAGAAGCCCCAATTTGGCAGAGTCAGCAAGAGGCTAGGGATGTCAGCCTCCTTTCAGTGGTAGTACTCATACCTCTGAATTAGAAGGTCATAGGTTCAAGCTCCATGCCAAATACTTGAGCACATAATCTCGGCTGACACTTCAGTGCAATACGAAGAGAGTGCTACACTGCCAGAAGTGTTGTTTTCAGAGGAGAAGTTAAACTGAGGTCCTGTTCACCATCTAAGGTGGACATAAAAGATTCCATGCCACCATATAAATAAGAATAGGAGTTCTCCTAGCATCTTAGCCAACATTTATCCCGCAACGAACACCACTGAAAAAGAAACTGATTATCCAGTCATTGCTGTTTGTGGAACATTGCTGTGAACAAACTGGCTGGAACATTTCTTAACAATAGTGACTATACTTAAAAAGTGCTTTGACATATACTGAGATTGTGAAAAGCATCATATAAACTCAAGGGGCTGGATTTTGTTTTGTAGATGCTGGTCCCGCCATCAGGACCCAAAGCGAGTGTGCGGCATGTCGGGGCCATGAGGCAAGGATGGAGGTGGAGGCGCTGGCATCAGTTGACACAGCAGCAGGTACTGGTGCTGTTTTTAAAGGGCTGCCAGACCTGCATTCAATTTAACTGTGTGCACTGAGAGGTTTGACAGAGTTCTGAAATGCTGCAGAGTGATGGCAGACAGTAGACCCCGGGTGGCCCCACACTTTAGTGATGCCTCCCTCCAGCTGCTCTTATAGGCTGCAAGGGAAAGGCTGGATATATTTATTTATTTAGAGATACAGCACTGAAACAGGCCCTTCGGCCCACCAAGTCTGTGCCCACCAACAACCACCCATTTATACTAACCCTGCAGTAATCCCATATTCCCTACCACCTACCTACACTATGAGCAATTTACAATGGCCAATTTAGTTTAGTTTAGTTATACAGCACTGAAACAGGCCCTTCGGCCCACCGAGTCTATGCCCACCAACAACCACCCATTTATACTAACCCTGCAGTAATCCCATATTCCCTACCACCTACCTACACTATGAGCAATTTACAATGGCCAATTTAGTTTAGTTTAGTTATACAGCACTGAAACAGGCCCTTCGGCCCACCGAGTCTGTGCCGATCATCAACCACCCATTTATACTAATCCTACACTAATCCCATATTCCTACCACATCCCCACCTGTCCCTATATTTCTCTACCACCTACCTATACTAGGGGCAATTTATAATGGCCAATTTACCTACCAACCTGCAAGTCTTTTGGCTGTGGGAGGAAACCGGAGCACCCGGAGAAAACCCATGCAGACACAGGGAGAACTTACAAACTCCACACAGGCAGTACCCAGAATTGAACCCGGGTCGCTGGAGCTGTGAGGCTGCGGTGCTAACCACTGCGCCACTGTGCCACCCTTAACCTGTAGGGGAGATAAAGAGGAAACAGTAAATGTAGTATACCTGGATTTCCAAAAAGCATTTGATAAGGTGCCACACAAAAGGTTAACAAGCAAGATAGAGGAATTTGGGAATTCATGGAGTTGGGGGAAATATATTAGCGTGGATAGAGGATTGGTTAACAGACAGGAAGAAAAGTGTAGGCATAAATGGAGCAGTTTCAAGTTGGCAGGATGTGACTAGTGGAGTGCTGCGAGGATCAGTGCTGGGGCCTCAGCTATTTACAATCTATGTTAATGACTTAGACGAAGGGATAGAGAATAATGTCTCCAAGTTTGCTGACGATACAAAGCTAGGTGGGAATGTAAGCTGTGAGGAGGACACAGAAAGGCTGCAAAGAGATATATCCAGGTTAAGTGAGTGGGCAACAAGGTGGTAGGTGGAGTTTAATGTGGGGAAGTGTGAGGTTATTCACTTTGGTAGCTAAGAATAGAAAAGCAGAATATTTTTTAAAAAGCGTGGAACTTCTAAATGTTGATTTTCAAGGAGACTTAGGTGTACTCGTATAAGGAACACATAAAGTTAGCATGCAAGTACAGCAAAGGGTGCTCCAGTTTCCTCCCACATGCCAAAGACTTGCAGGTTGATAGGTTAATTGGCCATTATAAATTGCCCCTAGTATAGGTAGGTGGTAGGGAAATATAGGGACAGTTTCAGTGCTGTATCTCTAAACTAAACTAAACTAAACAAAGACATGTTGGCCTTTATTGCAAGGGGATTGGAGTGCAAGAATAAGGAGGTCTTGTTACAACTGTAAAAGGCTTTGATGAGACCACACCTGGAGTACTGTGTGCAGTTTTGGTCTCCATATTTAAGGAAGGATATATTTGCATTGGAGGCAGTACAGCAAAGGTTCACTATATTGGTTCCTGGGATGACAGAGTTGTCCTATGATGAGAGGCTGAGTAAATTGGGCCTATATTCTCTGGAGTTTAGAAAAATGAGAGGTGATCTGATTGAAACTTACAAGATTCTGAAGGGGCTTAACAGGGCAGATGCTGAGAGATTGTTTCCCCTGGCTGGGGAATCTAAAATACAGGGGCACAATCTCAGGATAAGGGGATAATCATTTAGGACTGAGATAAGAAGAAATTTCTGCACTCAAAGGGTTGTGGATCTTTGGAATCCTCTATCATAGAGAGTTTTCAATGCACCATCAGTGAACATATTGAAGGTTGGGATAGACAGATTTTTGGTCTCTTGGGAATTAAGAGATATGGGGAACAGGCAGGAAAGTGGAGTTGAAGTCCAAGGTCAGCCATGGATCATATTGAATGGCAAAGCAGGCACGTCAGGCCGTATAATCTACTCCTTCTCCTATTTCTTATGTTTTTATATTCCCTAGGGATGGAAGGAGGAGAACTGGGAGCCTGTCCAAGCAAGCCTGGCTGCAGATAGTAGAGGAGATCAGCAGCTATGGGGTCACACCAAGGACATGGGTACAGTGCTGTAAGCGGCTCAATGACCTCATCCACAGCAAAAGTGAGTAGCTCTTAAAGCCTTCACCTCTTTAGTCTTGCATCTGGCAGGAGGATGTGTTGGGTGGAGAGAGAGTGGCCATTCAGACATGGGCTAAGGGTCAGGGGATGCAGACAAACTGCCTGAGGCATGGCGAAATGGCCCTGCAAGGGGTCATTTGTCATTGGAGACCCTCATAAAGTCCCTGGATAGGGGACGGATGCAGGAGGCATCTTTGTTCCCCCATTCGTCACCGATGGACAAGCACCAGCATATGTCTTGGGATTGTTCACACTGGGTGACTAACAACTTCTATCCCTTTGTCTGCAGGAGAAGATGGAACACAATCACAGAGGGTGGGCCAAGACTGGTGGCGGGCTGCCGATTCTTGAGCCTGATGGAGGAAGAGGCCATGGAGTTGGCTGGGCTGAAGGATGAAAGAAGTGTTACGGACAGAGAAACACGGGAACCTTCCCAAGAGAGTGAGTAAGGTCATCATGAGGCACAAGGGTGCATCTGCAATGATGGAGCCATGCTGCTCATCAGGCATCCGGTGCCTATAGGGATCTCCAATGTAGGTATGTGTGCTATGTTGGGAGAGGAGGCCCTTGACCCTTCAATGTCTCTGTTCTCTTATGCAGGTCATGTGGAGTCGACTTAAAGAGCCTCTGAGACATTGGGAGAGCCTGCCACCTCTGAGGGGGAGGAAGGAGCCTCAGACAATCCAGTGTCACCTTATACCCCTGCAAGCTCCACCAGCACAGATACTCTCACATTAGTGGGTATGCGCTTACGGTTAGATTTGGGCACACAAGCTGGTGAGCACATCACAGATGTGCCCGAGCAGCTGATGGAGGCTGTGACAGCCCAGGCCTCTGGCAGTTGGAGGACTGTGGGAGGCCAGGCCCATGCTGAATCCCAGCCCTGGTGTTAGCAACCTCACGGGAAATGCTACAGCTGCAGCAAGAAGTCAGGCAACATATGGCAGAGATGCCAGAGGCTATGCATACCCAAGTGCAGGCGATGGAGGAGTCCATCCAGGCCTTGTGTGCTGCAGTGTCTCTGACTGGTGCACGAGTGGCATCCTTCATTGAAAGATTGGTGGTGCTCCTGGAGAGCCACATCCAGCTGAGCACTCAGTGTCTGCAGACCTGCATATCCTCATCTTAACCATGAGCACAAGGCATCAGTGGGAGGGTGAGAGGGGGACAAGAGACCTGGTGTCTCCACCAGGTCCTCCACCCTCTCAGGTTAGCAGGGGGGCACAAGTGTGCCTTGCAAGGAAGCAAGAGTGGCTGCCTACCACTTCTGGGGGCTCCTATCAAGATGCTGCTGGTGCGGTCAGCATTTCCTCTGCCCCTCTCCCAACAATGCCAGGGCCTCCATCATCCCTGGCAACAGAGGGTGCTACTACTTCTGTGCAGGAGGACCTCAACATGCAGGGGTTCACCAAACCTAAGGATGACGACCAAGGTCATTCCTAGCCAAGGAACAGCATCATGCAGGCCCCCACCTGCCATGAATGAGGCACATTAATTTCACTGCATGGACATTAAAACTTCAAATTGTTGCTGGGAAGAAAAGAGGGCCTGTTACAAAGACCCGAGCTGGAAAGACATTTTTGCATACTAGCAGACAGTGTTGGAACAAAGGAACCAGTCCCTGCTCCCAATACATAGAAGAGACGTGGTCAGACCAGTTTAGTCACATGACTAACTGGCTGTTGCAGAGTTTTGGAAATGAGAGTTTTAAATTGGAGAAATAGTGTTGGAATACAGAAAGCTGTTTGCTCCTGGACTGGAAAAGACACCTCTCCTGTCTGTTCTAATCTCGTTCTCAACAGTTTCGGAAACTACTGAAGACATATGAACCCCAAGAGAGAAGTCTCCTACAGTGAACAAGGTTTAAGAAAAATACAGGGCCCCAACGAAAAGCAAGATCTACCTACAATCAAGGACTACAGTGAGCTCGGAGCACAGTAACAAAAACACCTCTTCAGAGATTGCCTCAAACCTCTCTATTTTTCCTCTGCTCTTTTCTGTCTCTATTTGCATGTGCATATTATGTTTAGTTTAGTTTAGAGATACAGCACTGAAACAGGTCCTTCGGCCCACCGAGTCTGTGCCGACCATCAACCACCCATTTATACTAATCCTACACTAATCCCATATTCCTACCACATTCCCACCTGTCCCGATATATTTCCCTACCACCTACCTATACTAGGGGCAATTTATAACGGCCAATTAACCTATCAACCTGCAAGTCTTTGGTATGTGGGAGGAAATCGGAGCACCCGGAGGAAACCCACGCAGACACAGGGAGAACTTGCAAACTCCGCACAGGCAGTACCCAGAATCGAACCCAGGTCCCTGGAGCTGTGAGGCTGCAGTGCTAACCACTGCGCCACTGTGCCGCCATTATGTATGCACACTAGCGTGTGGCACGGCGTGTATCCGTAGGCGTTAACCGAATGAGAGTTTAAGTTTTAATAAATTTCACCTTTCTTCTTTAAACCTAAGAAAGTCTGTTTGTGCTCATTTCTTTGCCTTCTAATTGGAAAGCAGTGATCAAGGATTCACCAAGGGGGAGCTAAAAACACAGTGTGTTTAAAAATAAAACTCTGTTACAGTAAGGCCAGATGAAGGCTGAAGGGGAACCCCTAGACCTCTTTCTCACCTGGTCGTAACAACATCAAGTTCAGCGGCCTGTCTCCACTTCAGCTGACAGCACAGGGGGAAGCACCTCATAGGAATGCATGCAAAAGAATGAAGAAAAGCACCTCGAAGCACGGGTTTTCACGGGTGGAAGTGTATTGTAGATGGAAAGGGTAGCGTTTTCTGTCAAGGTCATTAAAGATTTTTTTTCCAACAAATAAGATCTCATTCCTCTTCCGTAAGGCCTTTGGCTCTTCATCTCAACCCAGCCTCTGTGAAGAGGCTTGAGGCAAGGCATCATGCTGCGAGGGGTCCAGGCTGGAGCACTGCGCTACTGATTAATGAGCATTTATTCTCTGGAGGAAAGAAGGAGACAACAGGACTGTATAAATATGAGTCTTCATTGGCCAATATACAACTGGCAGTAAGGATCAAATGAAACACGAATGTATAAGGGCATCACAAACTTCCCTTGCACATATCAAATGGCATCTCTCCCGTTATTCCTGGTGATGCTTGGCGAGATTCCTCCTCCAGATCCTCATCGTCTGAGGAGGCATCATACTCCTTCCATTCCTCATTGTTCAATGCCTCCTCCCCTCTGTAGCGCCAGGTTGTGCACTGCACAGCAGACCACCATGAAATGCAAGATCCTTGCAGGGCATACTGAAGGGCTCCACTGGAATGATATGGGCACCTGAATTTCATCTTCAGCAGACCAATGGCTTGCTCTATCGTCGTGCGCGTTGTCCCATGGTAGTAATTATATCTCTCCTCTGCATCTGTGCGTGGGTTCTTCACAGGTGCCATAGCCATATCCTCAGTGGGTAGCCCTTGTCTCCAAGGATCCATCCCTAAAAGGGTAAGGGAGGCTGGAAAGGTTCTGGCACCTGGGACTGCCTCAAAATGTGGGCATCATGACAATTTCCTGGGAAGCGTGCACAGACCTGCAGGATCCATTTACAGTGGTCACAGACCAGTTGTACATTGAGGGAATGGAAGCCCTTCCTGCTGATGAAGGCTGCTGGCTGGTGTTCAGGAGCCTTGATGGCCACATGCATGCAGTCGATGACATTCTGCACCTTGGGGAATCCAGCGATGGCCCCGCACCCGATGACCCTCTCAGCCTGAGAGATGGGATCCGTGCAGAAGGGCACATAGTCACCGGCTCCCCTGAAAAGTGCATTGGTGACCTTTTTGATGCACCGATGGGCAGCAGACTGTGAGATCCCACACATGTCCCCAGTGGAATGATCCAGAGGCATAGAAGTTCAGCGCCACTGCCATTGGATTTCCACCAAGTCCCCTAGGGCACAGCTAATCCTGCATTATCGTGCATAGGTGAGTGACGACCTCCCTGGAGAGGTGGAGTCTTTGTTGGCACTGCCTCTTGGAAATCTGCAGGTAGTTTACCCTTCACCAGGGAACTTCCTTCTGTGTGAGGGAGCCACCTTTGCACCCTTCTCCACTGTCTGGAGGCTGCTGTTGACCCTCCTGTGGGCTCACAGTTCATTGCAGTGCCTCTGCAAATGCCTGCATCTCCCTCCCGCTCTGCTGCACCTCCTTTTCAAAGGGGTTCCCGAAGCCTAGATGATGTCCATAATATGAATTATCGTTCTGATAAAAGAACAATGTAATTCCAAAAGGTCAGACAAACCTTGCTTCAGCACCAGTTTTAAACTGCCCAGGCCTGACCACAATTTTAGCAGCAAGAATACTGAAGAGAACTTGACCATTTTCACTATAAATGGCTGAAAGCCTCCTGGCCTATGTTGAAGTAGAAAAGTTTCTTTATCATATTTTATCTGTAAGGAAATGCCCAATAATTAGGCATGTCACAGGACATTCAAAAATGTTTAAAATCGTTTCAAAATAACATTGTATGTCATTTTCAATTAGCCACAAAGATCTGCTTTTTTGCCGATCACTGAACAACCTTTGCAGTACCAGCATCTCCTCAAGGTCACTGTTCCTGAACCTCTAAACTCAGTCGAATATTGGAGAGACTGGGGGACCTTCAATATACAATGGAATATGGGAATATGCGATGGAGACATGGTGTATTAAGTGGACTTTCTTTGGAAAAAGTACTGTATAAAACATGCTTTAGAGAAGTCTTAATGACACATTTTGGTCAGTATAATAAGTTAGAAAGCAGCCTCTAAAACATGGGATCAAATTCAGCACAGACTGATGGGGTGAAAGTCTGCTAGTCATAAGGATTTTATGTGAAATAAGTTGGGGCAACCAATCAAATTTGTAGTGAGGATGGGCCCAAGATACAAAATGATTCCTAATTTGGCACTGATTTGGAATAAATTGGAAATCTTGGTCAGACCACAGGATGAAGTGGAAAATGGAAAAGTGTCACATTGGTATATTTGGGATTAAGTTACTGCACCAACAGTGGAGCCAAAGCTTTACTCTGTACCAAACTATATTATACTTGCCATGGTAGTACTTGAGACTGACACTGGGCGCTTCAAATAGAAATTGTTCCACTCCCTAGTCCAAATATTCCTCCCTTTGACAAGTGCATAAATTTACATAAAGCATGCTTTAGAAAATGTTTTTTTATTAAGATGAATGGCAGAATTAACATTTCCCTTATTATTTAATTTTAACAAAAAAAATGAAAATTTCTAACTTACTTATACTACCTTACAACAAAATATCATGCTAATGGTTCCCACATTACATCGATAGATATTTCCTATCACGTGGTATAAAATTCTTCTGCTGCCAGCTATGGGGAATTAAAATATATAATGCTATTTTAGTTTCATATAGTTTGTGGTTTTAAAAAGCTTGGCCATGATATGGTGCATAGAAATGTAGTCCACCTTTTGTAGAGTCAAATTTTTATCTAGAATTATTGTTGTCAAGCCTTCTACACTTAGTATCAGCTCAAATGAAGTTTCCTCAAGTGGACTTAAGTCTTAGAAGACCAAATCCATGTTCTGAACAATTTTGTTTAGTTGAAATTGAGCCAATTTTATCAGAGCTCCCCTATATTTTGTCAAATCCTGGATTCTATCCTTACCTTACTCAAACATTTATCCTATTCAACTGCCTTACTGAACTTGGCATCAAAAAACAGCTATTCACATTGCCTCTGGGCAAGTGGTGATGTTTTGACAGTATTTCAACTCCACATAAGCTTTCTCAGTAGGTTTTATGACAGCACTCTGTGGCAACAGTGTCAATGTGCTTTATGAAATGCCCTATTCACTGTGGTTATTCCATCTCCCAGGCAAATATTAGCTCTTTTTCCCTAGGTAAAACAATGTCAGAAGAGATGTTCAGGGCATTATCAAATCATCTATCAGTTTACAACATTTTGCCATTTCTTTGACTACGACTGCCACTTCTGCCACACTAACATATAGCAACAACTAAATAGAAACGACACAGCAGCATTTTTGTTGAATCACAAACAGTTTTGAAAAATCATGAAATAATTTCAAGTTGTAGAACATCGTTGATTCCTTGAGAATTGCAGAATTACTTCCTTAATGTGAATCAAAATAATCTTAGATAAAATGCTGCACGTATTGTCTTCCTGAATGGGAAAAAGATAACTAAAATTGACATACAAGTACGAATTGCCAATATACCACTGGAGGAAAAAAATTCACCTGGAATATTGAGCTGGATTTTCTAATGGGCTTCAGGCCCCCAATGTTCAGACCAAATAGCAGTTCTGAGCCCACACTCACTGCCAGCATGCCTAAAGGTGAAATCTTCCAAGAGGTGGGTGCCTCTGTGGGTTCTTGATGCTGCCAGCCCAATCATAGGGCCAGCAGCTCTGGAGCACTCTCACTGGGAGAGGTGGGCACTGCTGAGGTTCAACATGAAGGCATCCTCGGAGGCATGCATTTATATTACAAATTCTGAGGAGCAAAGCCATTAGGACACCGGGAGTGGAGGAGAAACCCCACCGGATGCATCGTTTTGGCCGTTTACACCTGCAGCATTTTATCTAAGATTATTTTGATTCACATTCGGATGCCATGAGGGACCGCTCCGCCGGCAGCAAAATGCTGGTTCTCCTGCAAAATCAGACCTAATTGGGTCTGTAATCAGCTTAATAGGCTGCCCAAATCCTTGGTGCGGGCAGCCAATCCAGGTCTCTGCCTGCCAATGGGAAACTTCACTGGAAGCAGGAATGCACTGGGGCGCCATCTTGATGTGGTTCCCCCTATTTTCCCGACCCCTTGCCTCTGAGCCCATCATCACAGGGCTGGGAAAATTCAGCCCAATGTTCCTTTAAGAAATGCATAACCTTAGCTTCTGAGAAGGAAGTTTTCTTTAAAGTTTATCTAGTTTAAGTTGACTTTCAATTTTAGTCTGTTATTTTTGATTTTAGCCTGCAAAGTCCTTGCACATTTCCAAGATTACAATAGAGACCAAAAAGTACTTCATTGGCTGTAAAATGCTTTGGAATGTCATGACACCCTGAAAGGCACTATATAAATGCAAGACTATCTTTCTTTACTATTTCTCACTAGTGCCCTCTTTAGTAACAGCCTGCTGCACCCTACATTGATTGGACAGTTCTCAGACAATAGCCACTAACCCTTGCCTACATCTGTTTTAAAGTTTGCTTTCCACACCACATAATCCTCTCAGTAACCTGCTCAGCAGGGCCAATTTGTCCGCTGGAAGGTAATCCTTCTTGGCAAAGAGAAAGTTTGGCTTGCAGCTTGGCACAGAATTAGTCAATGACTCCCAGGCTGGTTAGAGGATTAAGCATGGACAGGAAATATTCATCAGATGGTTCCTTTCGTGCTACATTAGCTGAGACACATTTACCATTGTTTCACATTGCAAGCAGATGTCATGGATTTTGCACTTAAACAACCACCCCCAACTTTAGTTGATAACTACATTGATAAATTGACCCATATTTGAAACTCTGGTAATGTCAATGGTTGGCATTATTACTGATAAAATTACCAGAGTGATCGGGTCACAGGTTGGCTTCCAGAGTCAAAGGCCAGAATTTTACGTTTGGCGGGAGGTTCCGCCCTCCAGCTGAAAATTTGGTGGCAAGCCTGCCTCCGCCGAGCCTGGAGAGTCAGGCCGGGATTTTCCGCTCCCCAGGCCCTTAATTGGCCTTGGGTGGGACTTCTACCTCCTTGAGGCAGGAAGTCTTGCCTAATGGAGCTGCTGACCAATCAGTGGGCCGGCAGCTCTTAGCACCACTGGGAACGGTGGACACTGCTGGGACTACACCCAGCCATCGGCGGCAACATGAAGGACGGCCCCGGAAGTCAGGTAAGTTTTTAGGGCCTCGCCGGGGACAATTGGCCAGGCTCCGGCAAAGCAAGGGGGTTTGGTTAGGGGTGGGGGGTGGGAGTGTTGTGCTTTGGGGGCGGTTGGGGTTTTGGGGGCAGCCCTCCGTGTGGCACAGGGTGCCAGATCAGAGGCCCGCCCCCAGCCCGCAAGAAGGCTGCAGTGTTTTACCAGGCAGGTTTTTTGAGGCCTTTGCCATCCGGCCGCTGAGGGTAAAATACCTGCAGCGGCGGGAAGAGGCCCTTACATTGCAGGTAATTGGCCACTTAAGGGCCCTGATTGGCCTGGGGCAGGTGGGCCATTTCTCGCCGCCACTGCCCTGCGTAAAATGGCAGTGAGGGTGGGAGGGGGTTGGGAATGGGCCCCCCAGCCTCCCACTCAATTTTACGCATCCCCCCCACCCCCCGCCGCCACCAGCCCTCTCGTTGGGTGGCCATAAAATTCCGGCCAAAGTCTCCATTTGCCGTTTGGTTATAGCTGATTTTAATTTAAGGTTTGCACTTTTAATGTATTTCAGATGTACAACAGACAATGGCAACATATAATCCATTCAGGCTATAGAATTCTGCATTATGGGTTAGAATGTCTGTGGGGATTCTCCCAAACATCTACAGTACATTCAGTGGGAACCATTTATGGTGTTTCTCCAGGGTTTCTGCTGATCTTCTACTAAAATAATGACGGATGATTGGGAGAAACCCCACTGAAATTCTAGTTGTATGTTTCTTCTAAAATATTCAAAGGAAATAAAACAGGATTTTTTAAATGTACAAAGTAGGGAAGCATTGCCTGAGTTCAGCACCCAAATAGTGCCTCAAAAATGGATAATATACAGAGGGAAATTGGATACAAATCAATTGCCCTGTTCTGTGCCTGCAAAACACTGCCCCACAACATTGCTTACGGCTTTTCAGGAGCTTGTATCTGACTGCAACTGAAAAGAGTGCAAGATGCAAATTTTGTGCAATGTCAGTGCCCTCTGCACACACATTTCTCATGCTTGATGCAGTTCAGAGGCAAAATACTCCCAGAAAAACTTGGCACTAATTGTTTCAGAGCTGTTGTTTGGGCAATGTCTTAAACGATAGGCCAGCACTGTCAAGGAAGTCTTTATTTCTGGTCTTTTGAATTAAAAATATTCTTTCTACTTCAAAAATTGTTACAGGTGGCTGAGATTCCTTTTCGTTGATTGATGGAAGGCTGTATTTGGTAGAGTGGATCTCCTGTTTTTGCAGGGGAGCTTATTTCAAGACAGATGAGGAGCAATAACCACAATTAATCGTTATGCCTAACCCAAATTGCAAACAGGTCTCAATGAATATAGGTTTCTCAATGAATTTAACAAAAAGATAGGGTTATTGTGTTCAATATGTATTCAACAGAAGAGGTTGTAAAGACATTGCAGAATAATGCAGGAAACCTAATTGCTACAACTTTTGTCAAAAGCTCTTTTTCAAGGCAAACAGTATTCTAGAACTACTGAAATGTTCCTCTATGGATGACTTCAACTTATTTCAGTCAATGAAACTCCAGGGTCCCGATAATAACTGCTTGGGAGGAAGGGAGCAAGGGTTGGAGAGGAGGATTTGCAGCTGGGTAAGCAGAAAGCTACATGTTTCTGGTGTGCTGTGCTCATATTGCCCTCAAACAATGTTTCCCAGGAAAATGGGCACTAGTTTTGAAAGTTTAAAAAAATGGCCAAGAGACTCCAAGCCATAGAGAGGGGGCGGGGGAGGTGGGGGTGTGGTGGGACGGTGGTGGTTGGGGGACAGAAATTGGCACTTATCTTACAAGGTTACAAATACCTTGCAAATCAATGCTCTAAAGGATAGGTTTGTCCCAGTTCGACAATTAGTGGGGAACTTTGTAGTGATCATTTCTACCTGGCTATAGTCCACTGGGATTTCCCACTTTTGCACTTCCCCAACCTGCAATTTTTCATTTATTCATTCTAATGATTAGAAAATGGTGGGTTGGGATCAGAACTGGAAGATCTCCCATTCTATTTTTCTGAATTTGTTAATAATTTGATATAGAGACTTAAGCATGGTGATCAATTCCTATGTATGCCAGATACTCAGCTGACCAAAAACAAACTGTGCGAGTTTTTAAAATATTAAATAAAAATTTAGGCAACTGTTATACACATATGTTGAATAATCCTACTCCAGTAGCTTAGACTGCAGCTTTATTCATACAGTGCATTAACGAGTAAGAATGCTTGGTCTTGTGCTTACGTTATGTAAACCTGCCAAATAGAAGGGCATACTTTCCTAAAGGAGCGAGTAAAACTCCAAGACTAAATCAAAATCAAGCCTCATTGTAACAGGTTGACAAGCATTACTTGTGCAACTCTAGAAACAAGTCACCTGAGTTAAAATACACAGAGGATCCAGAAAGGCAAAAATGGGGATAGGAAAACTTGATAGTGTCAGATTTGCTTTGTGATAGTAACTTTCGAGCCAACTCAGGAGGTTGTGGATTCAAGCTCCATCTGAGCATGTAAATCTAGGCTCACACTTCATTAGTGTACTAAGAGGGAGCTTCAAAGTTGGAATGCTGTCCTTTCGATAGATTTTAAACTTAGGCCCTGTTGTGGCGCATACTAAAAATCTCATAACATTATTTGAAGAAGAGGAGCAATTTCCTGCAGTGTTGGTAATCATTCTTTTTTCAACCAACAACATCAAAAACAGATGAAATTGTTTCCCATAGCCTTGCTGTACACAGAATGGCTTAAATAATTATAGAAACTGCACCATGTCATTAGTTCTTTATGAAGTATTTTGGAGAGCTGACAAATGTGATAAAGTACTGCATAAATGGAAATTATTTCTTTAGAAGCAGCTTTAAGTCCATTTGCAGATCTTTGTCTATCAGCTATCCACCATTGATTGGACTATATTTCTGTTAAGAGTGATCAGTTTTGATTCTGTACTGTCAGATACATGGGTAAGAGGGGGAGGCAAAACTGGACGTGGGCTGGACACAAAATGGGTGTTATTGTATTGGGCGCCCATTATACGGCCTACCTAATACTCAGTTCCATTGACTTCAATAGAATCGAATTTTAGGTGTGTCTTATAATTGGCCACCAATGTGATACTCCCTATTTTGTGTTACTGAAGTTGTGATGTTACAAATGTTTCCTGATGTGGGAGAATATCATTACTGTTGTGAAGTGAGCTTTAAATATTCTTTTGTTGTTGCAGGAATGCTCTTCAGCCTTCATTTTCAAAGATTGATAGTTAGAGACATCGATACTGCCACTCTTCTATATGTTTATTTAAAACTCTATAAAGTGTGTAAACTACAGCTACAGCACCATCTTTAGCTTTACTACCCTCAATTGTCAGAAATGGCTATAGAATCACATGCCAGCATCTTGAAATGATAAGTCATGCAAGATGATTTCAGATGAGGAAGACCATTTGATCCGTCATAATTCATTCATTCAGGGAGATCCTAAAATCCGCTATTTCAGCATCCAACTGTTTCATTAAAATATCCAAAGTTTTCACTTATACTAACCTTTCTTGAAGTTTATTCCATACATCACTTCCCTATCAATCAATTGCACAATGTTTGAATATCATTCAACAACCATTTTGAGAGAAAAGGAAAAGGAAAAATAATGGCAGCATGAATTTTGCACATGTAAAGTTTTTTGAAATTAAGCACGTTTCACCTCATAAAAGTCTGGATGTTCTTGTACAAATATTTAATATGCTCAGATCAAATTCCCCTACACTTTATTTTCCCAGAGGCATTCACTTGTTTACTTTAAAATTTGAAAGAGCAGTTAGGAGTAATCCTTTAATTACTGACAATTAGTTTATAATGTTTTAAAGTTTGAATGAATCAAGTAGTTAATGTGTAATTCATTTGCTAGGCCTTAGAATATTAGTGTTTCAAAATCACAAAAGCAGCAGTACAAACAGAAATAGAGGATCTTGTTTCTCTATGTGAATACAATGTTAAAGGAGAAGATAGATCCACTAGGAGGAGTATGCTCAGTATAGTCTTGTATCCTACATTTGTCTTCAAGAGCAATAAAAAATTTAGTTTTACACATGCTATGTCAATTAATGACATTTTAAAGATGAAAGCCATTTCCTTTGTAATTTAGAATTGCAATATATATTTACATCCTTGCAGATTTTTAATGAGGTATAATTTTTTGTTGAGAAATCCTTATCTGAAACTTGGATTCTTACTGATATCTAAGACACTGATTATTCCTATAATACTATCAATCTATCTACCCTCTAATCAGGTGGTGTTGTCTCACTGTCGGTTCTTAATGTTTCAATAGCATATAAAAAGATTGATATTTGAATATATTTTAAAGGGGAGATGGTGGAGATGCGGGTGTATTGGTAATGTCACTGAATTAGAAATTCGGTGAATAAATTGGGGCTATATTCTCTGGAGTTTAAAAGAATGAGAGGCGATCTAATTGAGACATACAAGATTCTGAAAGGGCTTAATAGGGTAGAGGCTGAGAGATTGTTCCCACTGGTCAGGGATTCTAGAACACGGGACATAGTCTCAGGATAAGGGGCTTTGGAATTTTGTACCCCAGAGGGTTGTGGATGATCCATCATTGAATACATTTAAGGCTGGGATAGATAGATTTTTGTCTCGCAGGGAATCAATGGATATGGGGAGCAGGCAGGAAAGTTGAATTGAAGCCCAAGATCAGCCATGATCGTATTGAATGGCAGAGCAGGCTCGATGGGCCATATGGTCTACTTCTGCCCCTATTTCTTGTGTTCTTGTGATCCAGAGGATCAGGCATGGTGGAATTTAACTTCAATTAATTAATACATTAAATGTATTAATTAATATTTAAAATATGGAATTGATAGCTATTCTCAGTGATGGTGCCATGAAACTATCATTGGTTGTCATAAAAACCCATCTGGTTCACTAATGCCCTTTAGGGAAGGAAATCTGCTGTCCTTACCTGGTCTGGCCTACATGCGACTCCAGACCCACAGCCCTCTTAACTACCCTCTGAAATGGCCTAGCAAGTCACTTAATTGTCAAGGGCAATTAACAATGGGCAACAAATGCTGGCCTTGCCAGTTACGCACACATGTCATGAAAGAATTTTTTATAAGTAGCTGACTTGCAGAGGGTGTTTTGAGACTGAAACATAACTTTATAATTTGAATGATTTTACAAACTGCTCAAAATTTGCTGTTACATTTGGAATTGTGATCCAAACT
This sequence comes from Heterodontus francisci, assembly GCF_036365525.1. Taxonomy (NCBI): domain Eukaryota; kingdom Metazoa; phylum Chordata; class Chondrichthyes; order Heterodontiformes; family Heterodontidae; genus Heterodontus; species Heterodontus francisci. The sequence continues at coordinate 74,275,685 of NC_090379.1, forward strand.
GCTTTACTGTCATGTTTATTATCCTTCAATGTGCTATTAATTATTTAGTCCTTTTGAAACAAATGAGAAAAACTAAAACCAATAAGTTAGCCAGTCTTCTCTACCTCTTAACATTTCTTTAAAATGTACAAATGTTGCTTTACTTAATCAATTTACACAAAAAAGTAACTATTTTGCATAACCAAACCACAATTCATTATTGATTTCATGTAATTGAGTGATTTGAGATTTCCATGTGACAGCAGCACACCCTCTAGGTTTGTTCTGAAATCACAACCTACATTGACAAATACATACATATGAATATGCGTAATAAACATTTAATTAACAAGAATAAGACTGAATTGCTGCTTAATTTTAAACTGTTTTCACATTAATTTCTGTTCTTCATTGTAGCATCAAATTATTAAAAGTTTTCAAATTTAGCCTTTTAAATATAGATGAACAGTCACTCTACACAACACAATTTGACAGTGTGTAGCCTTCAATGTGTAAAAGAAAACCATGCAAAAATGATATATGTATGCTGCTCTGTGACAAAATTCACAGTGATAAATAGTAGGGTAATAAATAATGATTACATCAGCTCTGCCCTGATACAGGAGCTCCAAAGATTAAAAAAATGTCATTATGAAAACCAGCACAACTTACAGTCCTCTAACCAATGTCTATTTTCATTAGCCTAAGGCTAATTTTTTTACCGGATTGGATCCAACGTTAGTCTAATCCCCTGACTGTTTATTTTTACTTCAGAGATGTCTCAGGCAACACCAGCTGCCAAAAGCAGAATACAAATCTGTTCTTAACCCTTTCCTGATACGTTTAACATAATGTAATTCAGTCCCAAAAATTCTAATTTATTGGATAAAGAATAAGTAGTCATCTGAGCTAAATACTTAGATCCATTCCTTACAATATGATGTAAATAAACAAGCATGCTGTTCACCTACCAATTAAATAGGATAGTTAAGGTATGGAAATATTTTATATATCATTTCATCATTGATAATCATGGTAAGCTGCTCATATTATCTATCACTTAAAGACAGTAGCAAGATGAGAACGAAACAGAGTTTTTCATGGAATGACTGAAATTATTATTGGCTTATTTTGGCAAATGATCTAAATAATTCACTTTTTTACCTTTGGAAAAGCTTCTTATTGACTTATATATGCAATGTAATTATAGTTTTAGTCAGCATTTACATTATATTGAAATATACCCTATTAATACTATGTTTACACTGAACAAAAATTACAGTTTTTGAAGGGCTTTTTCCAATTCAGCTTAAGTTTAATGCATTGCCCTTACCACTTTTTACCCTAATCAACCAGTACTTAATAAGTTGACTTCTTATTACCTATCACTGGGCTGGATTTAAAACTTGGCTCTCCATGGATGGTAGGAGAACACCATTAGTCATCTAGTCCTTAATATTTACACTTCTGAATAAACCTGATTGTCATTTATGATATTTCAAACCAACCTTGCTCTTCGTGCAGATATCATGCTGAAAATTAAATGCAGGCTTTTCTTTCCATGGAACATTATGCAGAGACACTCCAGCCAATAAATCTTCTGTGTTAATGCATTCCAGATGGAATCTATGTCTCACAGTTTTAACCTTTCTAAACCCTTCCCAAATTTCCTCCCATTGAAAATTTTCAGTGTACAAGCTTCAAAATGTGACTGAAATGACATCAATAATAACGTGAGTTCTCTATAGCCATTGTGTTTATTGTAAAGAACTCTGGGCAGGATTTTATTCTGCCCTTGAGACGGGCATGGAGGTGGGGGGTGGCAAACAAAATGGCAAGGGGCGCGGTCCCAACATTGCCCGGGTCCCCTGCCATTTTGTCCGGGGCCAACGGCCTTGCTGCTCCAGGCCAATTGAGGCTCTTAAGTAGCCAATTAATGGCCACGTAAGGGCCTCTTCCTGCCTCCACTCCAATTTTGCTGAAAGCGAGGGCCCTGCTGCCGCGAGACCTGGTGGTCTCCTAGCAGGGACGGGGGGACCTCTCCTTTGGAGACAATCCAGGATCCCCAAAGGGACCCCCGGCGACAATGGCCATGCACCCCAGAAAGACATACCCCCCATCATTACTAACCTGCCCCGCAACCCATCACTGTGGCCTGCCTGAATGGCCCCGGCAACCCCGACCCCATCCACTTGTCTCAGAGTCTTCTCCTTCTTTGGTACTGCAGGGTCTCTCCAGGTGGCACTGCTGGTACTGCAGAGCTGCCGGTCTTCCGATTAGCTGATAGCTCTGGAAGCAGGAGCTCACCCCTTAAAGGGATACCATCCCCAACGGTGGGGGTTGGCTGCCCATTGTTAAATAGCAACGGGGTCTGATGGAGCACTGAGGTGGGATCTCCCCCCGCCTTCAAGCCTGCTGCTGGGGCCCCGTCACCAGAATAAAACCAGCCCTCTGTTTCTTTTTGTGACAGTAACATGTAGCTTATGGTACTATTAGGAACCTTATGTAGGGAATTGGGTCTGAAGTTTGATAATAAACAGATTCATAAAGTCTAATTCAGTTGTCTGAAAGTATTAGGCAAAGTTAAGTTTTATTTTCATCACAACAGCAATAATGAACAGATATGGATCTAATTAAAACCACTTTAAATGAAACTGGACTGAAATTAGTTTTGAAATGTTCATCATGTTGCAGTTTATTTTTTTTTATAGCTGTTCACCTCAACACATTTTCCTTCCAGCAGAAACAGCAGCTGAGCAGACAGCAGACTCAGTACAGATTCTTGCCAACACTATTAACTTGATCAGCTGGCAGCAAGGAATGCCAACTTCTTCAAGTAGTTGGATACTCAACTTAAAAACTCAACTGAAAACAGATGTTTGCATCATGCATATCAATGTGTGGGTGTTGGCTGCCATATAACACAAACTGAGTTAACCTTCACACAGGCTCTAGCCTTTCATTTAGAATTAGTATGGACTTGTTCTGACAAAGGGCCTGAAACGTTAAACTTTTTGTCTTCTCTCCATAGTTGCTGCCTGACCTGCTGAGTGTTTGCAGCATTTTCTGGACTTGTCAGGTATTGTTATATTTTTGTGGTTAGGTGCAAGGCTTAAACACTGCAATGAAGCGAAAGTAATATGGTGCTTATTCTATGCAGTCGATGGAACCTTTGGGCAGCTAACAAAGATGAAGGTAGGCAACTTGGTGCATAATAGGCTGCAATCACTGCAAGTGGATAAAGCATTCATAGATGGATACCTTTAAAAGATAGAGGTCGTGGATGGCAACAGTGCTGAATTTTACAACATGGACTGGATTTTACGTCGGGCAGACGGGAGCTGGCCACCGACGTAAGAGTCAGTGGCGAACCCGCTTCTGCCGGGCCCGTGGATCCATCCCGCATTTTACGGGTCCCCAAGCTTTAATTGTTCCGAGGCGGGACTTCCATCTACTTGAGGGAGGAAGTCCCACTTCATTGAGCTGCCAGCCAATCATCGGACCAGCAGCTCAGTCCCAGCAGCGCCACCGGAAGCGGTGGTCACTGCAGAGATCACAGCCCAGCCGAGGACATGGAGCCAGGAGTCCAGGTAAGTTTGGGTTGGCTCGTCGAGCTAATCGGTTGTACCCCAGTGAGGCAAGGATGGTTGTTTGGGGGGAAGGGGGGTGTCTCGGGTCCTGGGGGTGGTTGGGGAAGCAGGGGCAGCCCTCAATCGGGCATCCTGTTCCTGTTTGTCTGGGCCTCCCCCCACAGTGCATTGAGAGGCCGCCAGGTTTCACTGGGCGGCCTTTCACGTCTCCCGGATGCCCGCTTGCCATGGGTAAAATCCTCGCAGAGGCGGGCGAAGGCTCTTAAGTGGCCATTAAGTGACCACTTAAGGGCCTTGATTAGCCTGGGGCGGGCAGCCCGTTTCTCCATTCCCCCCCTCCCCCCACCAGTCCACATAAAGTGGGACGGAGGCAGGAGCGGGTTGGGAAGGCCTCCCAGAGCCTCCCACTCCATTTTATGCCACCCCACCCTCCCCTCCCGCTACTGTTCGGCTCGCTGGGGTGGCCTAAAATTCCGGCCCATAAGTGAAGGGAAGAAATTTTAGGGCTGGATTTGTGCTGAGGGAGGCAGGAATCTAGAATACCTATCTTTCTAATGCCACCAGTACGGACTTAAGTAAGGACTATGAGGTGAGGGGAGACCATAAAGAACAATTCTGACATTTTTGTAGCTGCTCACTACTTATCGTAATGATGAAAGAAACAATTGTTATGTAATATTTGCATCAATGTGTGCATATTAGCACACCATTGACCATCATATGCTGGTTTCCCAACTCCTCCTTGACTCTGCCATTGATAGAGTCATAGAGCCATACGGTTATACAGCACAGGAACAGGTCCTTCAGCCCAACGCGTCTGCGCCAACCATCAAGCACCCATCCAATCGAATCCTATTTTTCCGCACGGCCCATAGGCTTGTATGCTATGGCGTTTCAAGTGCTCATCCAAATACTTCTTAAATGTTGTGAGGGTATCTGCCTCTACCACCCCTTCAGGCAGTGTGTTCCAGATTCCAACCACCCTCTGGGTGAAAAGATTTTTCCTCAACTCCCTCTTAACCTCCTGCTCCTTACCTTAAATCTATGCCCCTGGTTACTGACCCCTTCGCTAAGGGAAAAAGTTTCTTCCTATCTATCCTATCAATGGCCCTCATAATTTTGTATACCTCAATCAGGTCCCCCCTCAGCCTTCTCTGCTCCAAGGAAAACAACCCCAGTCTATCCAGTCTCTCTTCAAAGCTGAAATGCTCCAGCCCAGGCAACATCCTGGTGAATCTCCTCTGCACCCTCTCCAGTGCAATCACATACTTCCTCTAATGTGGTGACCAGAACTGTACACAGTACTTCAGCTGTGGCCTAACAAGCGTTTATACAGCTCCATCATAACCTCCCTGCTCTATGTCTGCGTGAATAAAGGCAAGAATTCCATATGCCTTCCTAACCACCTTATCTACATGTGCTGCTGCCTTCAGTGATCTATGGGCAAGTACACCAAGGTCCCTCTTACGCTCTGTACTTCCTAGGTCCTACCATCCATTGTATATTCCCTACCTCGTCAGTCCTCCTAAAGTGCATCTCCTCACACTTCTCAGGATTAATTTCCATTTGCCACTGCTCTGCCCATCTTACCAGCCCAACTACAGCGTCCTGTAATCTAAGGCTTTCCTCCTCACTATTTACGACACCACCAATTTTCGTGTCATCTGCTAACTTACTGATCATACCTCCCATGTTCATGTCTAAATCATTAATGTACACTAAAAATAGTAAGGGTCCCAGCACCAATCCCTGCGGTACGCCACTGGTCACAGGCCTCTATTCGCAAAAACAATCCTCGACCATCACCCTCCGCCTCCTTCCACTAAGACAATTTTGGTTCCAATTTGCCAAACTGCCCTGGATCCCATTGGCTCTTACCTCCTTAACCAATCTCCCATGCCGGACCTTATCAAAAGCCTTACTGAAGTCCATGTAGACTATATCACTGCTTTACCCTCATCAACACATCTAGTCACCTCCTCGGAAAATTCAATCAAGTTATTTAGACACGATCTCCCCCTGACAAAGCCATGCTGACTATCCCTGATTAATCCCTGCCTCTCCGTGGAGATTAATCCTATCCCTCAGAATTTTTTCCAATAGTTTCCCTACCACTGATGTTAGACTCACTGGCCTGTAATTACCTGGTTTATCCCTGCTACCCTTCTTGAATAATGGTACCACATTTGCTGTCCTCCAGTCCTCTGGTACCTCTCCTGTGGCCAGAGAGGATTTGAAAATTTCTGTCAGAGCCCCTGCTATCTCGTCCCTTGCCTCACATAGCAACCTGGGATATATCGCATCTGGGCCTAGGGATTTATCCACCTTTAAGCCTGCTAAAATAGCTAATACGTCCTCCCTTTCAATGCTAATTTGTTCAAGTATATCACAATCCCTTCCCCACCCCGCCCCACCGATCTCTATAACTACATCGTCCTTCTCCATAGTGAACACAGATGAAAAGTAATCATCTAAAACCTCACCAATGTCCTCCGGCTGCACAAGCAGATTGCCACGTTGGTCCTTAATGGGCCCGACTCTTTCCTGGTTATCCTCTTGCCCTTAATATACTTCTAAAACGCCTTGGGATTTTCCCTTACCTTATCTGCCAGTGATTTTTCATGCCCCCTCTTCGCTCTCCTAATTACTTTTTTAAGTACCCCCCCCCACACGTTCTATACTCCTCTAGAGCCTCTGCTGTTTTCAGCTCTCTGAATCTGCCATAAGCCTCCTTTTTTTTCCTTATCCAGTCCTCTATATTCCTTGACATCCAGGGTTCCCTCGACTTGTTGGTCCTACACTTCACCTTTACGGGAACATGTTGGACCTGAACTCTCAGTATTTCCTTTCTGAATGACTCTCACTGGTCTGACATAGACTTTCCTGCAAGAAGCTGCTCTCAGTCCACTTTGGCCAGATCCTGTTTTATCATATTGAAATCGGCCTTCCCCCAATTCAGTACTTTTATGTCTGGTCCGTCTATGTCCTTTTCCATAACTACCTTAAATCTTACAAAGTTATGGTCACTATCCCCGAAATGTACCCCCACTGCCACTTCTACCACTGGTCTGGCGTCCAGCTTCATTCCCTAGCATTAGATCCAGTACCGCCCCTCCTCTTGTAGGACTCTCTACGTGCTGGCTCAAAAAGCTCTCCTGAATGCACTTTAAGAATTCTTCCCCCTTTAAGCCTTTTGCACTAATGCTATCCCCTCTAATATTGGGGAAGTTGAAATCCCCTACTATTATTACCATATTATTTTTGCACCTCTCTGAGATTTGCCGACATATCTGCTCCTCTATCTCTCCCTGACTGTTTGGAGGCCTGTAGTACACTCCCAGCCAAGTGATTGCCCCCTTTTTCTTTTTAAGTTCTTCCCATATTGCCTCATTCGAGGAACCTTCAAAGATATCATCCCTCCTTACTGCAGTAATTGACTCCTTAATCAACAGTGCAATGCCACCTCCTCTTTTACACCCCCACCCCCCATCACGCCTGGAGATTCTATACCCTGGGATATTGAGCTGCCAGTCCTGCCCTTCCCTCAACCATGTCTCTATGATAGCAATAATATCATATTCCCATGTGTTAATCAACACCCTCAATTCATCTGCCTTACTAGTAAGACTCCTTGCGTTAAAATAGATACAATCCAGCCTTGCATTATTCGTTTGTGCTTTAACAGGTCTATATTTGCTCTGCCCTCCAGACTGACTCAGTTTCTCTTCTATATTTGATTGTACATCATCCCCTACTGTGCCTCCACTCTGTATCCCATCCACCTGCCAAATTAGTTTAAACCCCCACCCCTCCCACAACAGCACTAGCAAACCTCCCAGCAAGGATGTTGGTCCCGTTCCGGTTCAGGTGCAACCCGTCCAACTTGTACAGATCCCACCTTCGCCAGAAACAGGACCAGTGATCCAGGAAACTAAAGCCCTCCCTTCCACACCATCTCTTCAGCCACACATTCATCTGCTCTAACCTCCTATTCCTATACGCACTAGCATGTGGCACCGGGAGTAACCCAGAGATTACAACCTTTGAGATCCTACTTTTTAATCTACTACCTAGCTTCCTAAATTCTTGTTGCAGGACCTCATCCCTCTTTCTACCTATGTCATTGGTACCAATGTGGTCTACGACCTCCGGCTATGCACTCTCACCCTCCAGAATACTCTGTAGCCGCTCGGTGATATTCATGACCTTTGCACCAGGGAGGCAACATACCATCCTGGAATCACATCTGTGACCACAAAAACACCTATCTGTTCCTCTAACCATAGAATCCCTTACCACTATTGCCCTCTTGTCCCTTTTTCTCCATCCCATATCAGCTGAGTCACCCATGATGTCCCGGTCATGACTCTCGGTGCACTCTCCAGAGGAACCCTCTTTCCCAAGTTTACTCAGAACTGAATACCGGTTAGAAAGTGGGATGTCCTCTGGGAACTCCTGCACTACCTACCCTGACCTCTTTGTCTGTCTGGCAGTCACCCAGTCCCCCCCAGCTGCCGTTTGACTACTTTTTATGAGGTCCATGGGCAGATGTTGCAGAATTCTTGAATAGACATATTTCACACATCATCTACATCCACCATACCAGTTTGCAAAGAGCATTGGCTTTCAGTATACAGGTTACTACTTTATTACACTGTGGTTACACTGTAGTGAAATTCTGAGACTTTATTACCTTAATATTATAATCATAAAGGATTAGAAAAACTGACAAAATGTTGCTATTTCTGTATGAAAACAGTAAACTCTCATACAGTATTCTTATAAACGGCTAAAATTAAACACTTGGGCCTGGAAATTGGTCCATAAAGCTCCAAAATGATGGGCGTGAAGCATGCACACATTTCTGGCCAGAAGTGCACCACCCACCATATTGGACAGTGAAAAACAAGAGGCGTCCTTTGCCCACACATGAAACAGGCGCTAAATCCTTTGCAAGTGCAAATAAGGGGCCTGCACTGTGTCGACTCTGACCAATTCTAATCTTGAATGGCAATCAGGGTCCTATTTGCATCCTGGGACCCCGATTTCCACATTAAAAAGGGAACTATCACCTAAGGCAGATGGGGCCCCTGGAAAACCGACAATAGGCTGCTTTTAAAATGGAACTGGCCACATCGCTGGCATTAACAGGCAGTAAGACTACCGACCCTATTTATAGGTCATTACCCGCCCCCCCCCCACATTAACACCAAGTAAAGGCAGTCAAGTAGTTTTTACATGTGTGAAAGTGAAATCACTTTGACCATTTTTTAGTTAATATGTTATTTCAAGTTCAGTCATTACAATGCAGCTTGCATATAGAAAACTGGTTTCAACAGTTTCAATAAATTAGTGGTGTTGAATACATTGTTTATTGTACGAGGGGAACCTACACAACTCACTTATAATGTTGGGACTTAATTTATTTAGCATAGTTATTGAGTGATAAATTCTGCATTTAGTACCTAAACAACTATCATCTGTAGCTGACTTATAAATGTAGTATTAGCGTGCTAGTTTTAGTCACGGGAAAGCCTCACAAAAGCCTGGGACAGCATAATGAGGGCAGAGACCTAACATAATGGGTTCTCTGGCACTTTTTCCATCTATCCTGCAATGGGGTTACATAGAACATAAGATATAGGAGCAGGAGTAGGCCATATGTCCTCATGGGTAGGCTAACTAGTGCTGTGGGAGAGTGTTTAAACTAATTTGGCAGAGAGATGGAAACCAGGAAGAAGCATCAGAGAGGAGAAACAAGCTGCACAGATGACTGGGAGAGACAAATTGCATTAGAATTTTAAAAAGACTGCAGAAATAGAAGGATTCAGACTGGAATATTACTTGTCCCTTAGGTGTGTGATCTGTTGTAAAACGCACCATACATTCAGCCATGCCATTAGACTTTGGATAATGTGGTGACAATGTCATGTGACGGACTCCCCACCTGGCACACATTCCTTGGAATGGTTTTCCTATATATTGTGGCTCATTACTCATCCAGCATGCCAAATAGGCTGAACAGAGTACTGACTGTATCAGCAACCACTGCACTTGATGTATCTCAAAGCTGCCTAATGATTGGAAACTTGGTGATGTAGTCCGTGTCAAGGAGGAAATCATCACCCTGAATGTGAAACAAATCTGTGCCGATCTTTGCCCATGGATGTGAAGGTGTTTCATATGGAATCAAGGGTTCCTTCTATTGATTTAGCTGACAAGTTTAACATGCTTCACAGGACTTCACCACCATCTCAACATCATTGTTGGTTCCTGGCCAGTAGACTGCCTCTTTGGCAAGGCATCTGGTATGCTCTAATCCTAAATGCCCTTGATGCAGTTGGGCTAGAATATAAGAACATAGAGCTTCGGTATCAGGACTTGCTTGCCTTTGAAAATCACCACTTGTGATATATCAAGCTCATCTCAACATGGCCAGAAACAGCGTAGACGTTCGATTACTTCCTGTATGGTGTCAGGCCACCCTTCCACAATCACCTTCCACAACAACAACAGAGTAGAGTCATATGTCATCTCGTCTCTGAGTTGCTGACATTTGTGGGGTCCAAAACTCATGAAGTCAATCTTCAGGACATCCTCAATCTCAGAATCGACACTGTGGATATGCTGCATTTTTATTTGGGCTAGGCAACCTGCTCAGGGTGTCTGATGTGACCATTTTGCTGCCCGGTTTATACGGGATGTCACAACCATAGCCATTCACCAAAAGTCTCTACAACCACGGAGGAATACTCGTGAGTGGTTTACGCCTTACGGTTTCAGTGGCTTGTGGTCATGCTCCACAGTAAAATGTTTTCCGAACTAGGTATAAAACCAAATAATACCAAAAACCAGAGCTAAGGTTTCAAGTTCTATGTTAGAGTAATTGGATTGGGTTTGTGACACACTTTTCAATGCGAAGTTGTGAGTAATTGGGACTTCTTGGCTGGGTGGACAGACCAGTATCCATGTTTTGCGTCGTTTTGAAAAAGACTTAGCACCAGTAAACTTAGGATTCAGTTCCTCCAGAATCGGGATCTTATGCGGGCATCTCTTAAGGGCTAAATTCAGTCATCGCGGGTCTGAGCAAATCCTGAGATTGCCAACTTTCTTCAGCATGCAGGTAATGAAGCTGCACCAATTGGAATGCCAGTGCAGCCGGCAGTTGACTCTGTTGCGCTCCATCTTACCCAGCTCTACTTTCAGCTTCTCTTGAATATGCATACTGACTTCCTTGGTTCCTCGATAGTCGGAACAGCATCCTCCCTCATGTGCAATTTGGCTTCACCCTTGAAATCGCCGATTGCATCAAACCTGTCTGGGTAAAGTAGTTTCAGGTATCTAACCAACTCAATGCACTCCGTGTTGCTACCTTCCGTACCATTTGGCATGGTGCTGACCTCATGTATTGTGATGATTCGTAAATCTTGTGTTATGGAAGTGATTTTTTTTTAAACATATTTTTGAGGAATTCATTGTCAAACTGAATAAATGTTGGACCAGTTTTTTTTCAAGAGTGCACTGAAAGAACTACGTTGGCAACAATGTTTACTGGTTGTCACATGACTCAAGTTAAAAATAGAACAGAAACCCTGGTAACAGGGGAAGATGTGGTCAGAGAGGTGACAGTCGCACCCCTTGATAAGACAAGCCAGGGTGCAGCAGAGCACCTGAAAGAGCAGAAAAACTCGCAAGCTTTTGGTTGTCATGTCAGTGTGTTTTACCTCCTGGAGTTAGTGGCTGATAAAGTTAGCCTGAGTCATAGAGTTTTACAGCACAGAAACAGGCCCTTCAGCCCAATGCGCCTGCGCCGACCATCAAGCAACCATCCTAACTAAAATAAAAGCAAAATACTGCGGATGCTGGAAATCTGAAACAAAAACAAGAAATGCCGGATTCACTCAGCAGGTCTGGCAGCATCTGTGGAAAGAGAAGCAGAGTTAACGTTTCGGGTCAGTGACCCTTCTTCGGAACTGACAAATATTAGAAAAGTCACAGATTATAAACAAGTGAGGTGGGGGTTGGGCAAGAGATAACAAAGGAGAAGGTGCAGATTGGACCAGGCCACATAGCTGACCAAAAGGTCACGGAGCAAAGGCAAACAATATGTTAATGGTGTGTTGAAAGACAAAGCATTAGTACAGATTAGGTGTGAATATACTGAATATTGAACAGCAGCAAGTGCAAACCTGAAGAAGAACAACCTGAAAAAAACAGTGGGTGAGCAAACTGAACAAACTAAGATGAAATGAAATAAATGCAAAAAAAGATTGTAAAAAATGTAAAAAGGAATGCAAAAAAAAAAGGAAGAAAAAATAACTAAAAATGACTAAAAATGAAAGTAAAGTGGGGGGCTGTCATGCTCTGAAATTATTGAACTCAATGTTCAGTCCGGCAGGCTGTAGTGTGCCTAATCGGTAGATGAGATGCTGTTCCTCGAGCTTGCGTTGATGTTCACTGGAACACTGCAGCAATCCCAGGACAGAGATGTGAGCATGAGAGCAGGGGGGAGTGTTGAAATGGCAAGCAACCGGAAGCTCAGGGTCCTGCTTGCGGACTGAGCGGAGATGTTCCGCAAAGCGGTCACCCAGTCTGCGCTTGGTCTCCCCAATGTAGAGGAGACCACACTGTGAGCAGCGAATACAGTATACTACATTGAAAGAAGTACAAGTAAATCGCTGCTTCACCTGAAAGGAGTGTTTGGGGCCTGGGATAGTGAGGAGAGAGGAGGTAAATGGGCAGGTATTACACCTCCTGCGATTGCAGGGGAAGGTGCCCTGGGACGGGGACGAGGTGGTGGGGGTAATGGAGGAGTGGACCAGGGTGTCGCGGAGGGAACGATCCCTTCGGAATGCTGACAGGGGAAGGGAGGGGAAGATGCGACTGGTAGCGGCATCACGCTGGAGGTGGCGAAAATGGCGGAGGATGATCCTTTGGATATGGAGGCTGGTGGGATGAAAAGTGAGGACAAGGGGAACCCTGTCACAAAAAAAGCTTGTTTAAAGAATTGTAAAACGATCTTAACATAAAAATTTCCATGGTCTATCGAAGGCTGGAAACTTGAGTGTACATTTGTCTAAACTCAATTTCTTCAATGTCTTATTTGCTTTCAGCACTTCCCCAACAGTAGCATGTTTTAGCATGGTCATCATGACACAAGATGGTCCTCTGCAAGGACAACCAGCAATTTCTTTGAACAAGCGCTTCCTTTTGTAAAACAATCCGACAACTGATGACTCGTGTCGACCCATTTTATTTTAGAATTTTGTTTCGTTGCAACATTTCTTTAATACTCGCGTGATCAATCCTCAACCTCTTTTCCATGACACTTTTTGTTGAATGGACATTGTCCCAGAGAATGATTATCTATATAGCATTCTATAGGATTTTTTTTCTGATTGCCCCTTATGTAAGAGTTCTTTTAAAGTACTCGATAAATACATACTCATATCTATTGCTTCTTTCAGTGCAAGTGTCTCAGCAGCTAAGGTGCTTTTAACTATCCTCTTTATTTTCTTCGATTTTCAGGCTAATGGACAACATTTATCATTTTTTAGCACCAAAAATATAATGAACGCTGTTGTGCTCGAAAAACCATCGGGAAGATTAGCGTGTGAGGCATCTCTAAAAATGAATAATTTCATTTCTTCTGGGTCACCCAAGGCTGGAAACTTGAGTGTACATTTGTCTAAACTCAATTTCTTCAATGTCTTATTTGCTTTCAGCACTTCCCCAACAGTAGCATGTTTTAGCATGGTGCTCAATTCTAATACATCAATGCAAGCATCCAGTCTAGTTTGTGTGCACAACCAGTTTAATTGCCCTATTAAGCTCCTTGACTGGTCTGCTTCTTCTTTGGTTGCAGACTCTTCTTTTTGTTAGAATCTGGCTCGATTTTTCGGGATCCTATTAACATTCTCCAGGTAAGACTGTTGATTTAGGGTTACTCCCAACTCAGTCTGCCTAACGTCCCACCCTATATATTTAAAAGCTCCGGAAGACCAACTTCCAATTTTAAATTCCTTTATAACTTTATCTACCACAAATTTCTCAAATGCCACAGATCCTCCCCACAGAAAATCATCTACATGCATCAAGAAAATGCCGGTTAGTTTTTCTTCATAGTACCAAAAAAACAATGCTGAAACAGCTTTTAGCTGAATACAACCAGCTTTTAGCAGGACAGACCTAGCTGAAAAATACCACACCCTGGATGCATCGTTTAGCCCATAATCACACCAGTTTAGCTTCCATAATTTCCCCTCTATATCTCAAGCTTCTTTTGGTGGCTTTAAAAATACTTCTTTGAAATTGCTCCCCTTGCAAAAATGCTGCTTTGATGTCAATAGACTTACAGTCCCATGAGTGTGTTGCTAAAAGGGCTAGGAAAATCCTCAAAGTCACTTTTCCTGCTGTTGGGGAGTCTACTCTGACTTCATGGTTGCCCAGTCGTTTCTCAAATCCCTGAGCTACAAGTCTGGCCTTAACTTTATACGTACCATCGGGAAGTACTTCCTTTGTACAGATCCATCTATGGGACAATGCTGGCTGTTCTCTATTGGGCACCTCCGTGTATACGCCAAACTCTCTCCAACTGTCAAGCTCTTTTTGTTTTGCATCCTTTACCAACTTAGGGTCTAACTTGTTAGTAGCCACTAGAGCTTCTCTATCATAAGGGCTCGTACTTCTTGTGGTCCTCCTCACCTGCTCTTTGGTCCTCGCTCTTGTGAAACTACGTCCCCTACTAGATTTCCTATCCCTTTTTGGACTGCTACTACTCAACCTGTCCCTCCTATGACCAGACTTCCTCTCACAGGTTTGTGGCCTTTTCCTTGGACTATGATCATTATCAAGCCCACTGTCTGAACTTATACTACATTTTCTGGCCTTCCACAGTTTTACTTCCTTCTGCCAATCCATAGGTCTGATATCCTGTCCCTTGTCTAGCACATTCAGCCAAATGTTTGTATTTCCCTATGGCCTTCCCTCCATTCACTATCCCCTTCTGGCACGTACGTCAGTCTAGTCCCATCTTTTGGTAGTTGATCTTTGGGATAAATGGCCTTATCTCGAACTTCACTATCACTTTGTCCACTCTTGGTTAGCCTGTTATTACCACAACCTATTGCTCGCAAAGGTCTGACGTATATGCGAAGTACATGGTGCATCATCAGTTTCCATCATTTGTTCAGATTCTGTCAGTGTATAATCAGTGCCAATAAGCCACGAGGAATGTACTCTACTGGTTTGGTTGCCATGTTGCAAAAATTACCGTTTTGCCATCAGTGCCTACAATTTTTCCTGGGCCTCTCCATTCTTTCTGCCCTTCTCTTTTGTAATATACCATGTATCCAGTATATATATTTTTTTCCGATGGCCTGATAAGATACCTCAAAGCTCTCCTGATTTTTTCTGAAACCTCTGACTTAATAAATGCTCTTCTCCCTGCATGCATGGCATTAAAATGTTCTGCAAAAATGGAACTAATTGTTGTCCCCTCTAATGCTGGGGGATGATCCCACATTACCGAATGCATTTTCGGGTTCCTGCCATAACCCAATTGATAGGGGCTGTAGCCCCCAACCATTTGATGGGTGTTTTTCGCATGTACCGCCCACGTCAAAGCAGTTGTCAATTTACAATTTGGTTGGCCAGCTAAAATTCTTTGGAGCATTTCGTCAATCATGGCGTGATTTCTCTCACAAATCCCATTACCAAAAGGACTTTCTGTTGCCGTGTGCATTGCTACAATATTCATATTTTCACATACTCCTGAACTCATCAATGGCAAATTCTCCTCCATTGCCAGTTAGAAATCTAGACGGTGCTCCCAGTCCCATTCCTAGCCATCCTTCCATTATCTTGTCCACTATTACTTTTTTGTCTTTACTATAAATTACTGTTGGCAGAGTGAATCTAGTCACTATGTGTATAAAGTGTAGAAGAAAATGTTTTTGTCTTTACCCCAGACCTTCAGGTCCATTGCTACGGTTTCATTAAAGTCTCTCGCGAAGGGGAGACTCACTAGGGATCGCGATGGTGTTCTGTGTTTTTTTTACAGATATCACATTTGCCACTGATATCTTCGATAAGCTTATTGTAGTCATCATCTATTAATCTTGGCATTTTTTAACAGAACCTTCAACCTATGACAAAATGGATCTTTTTTTTTAGAGATACAGCATTGAAACAGGCCCTTCGGCCCACCGAGTCTGTGCCGACCAAGAACCACCCATTTATACTAACCCTACAATAATCCCATATTCCCTACCACCTACCTACACTAGGGGCAATTTACAATGGCCAATTTACCTATCACCTGCAAGTCTTTGGCGGTGGGAGGAAACCGGAACACCTGGCGAAAACCCACGCAGTCACAGGGAGAACTTGCAAACTCCACACAGGCAGTACCCAGAATTGAACCCGGGTCCCTGGAACTGTGAGGCTGCGGTGCTATCCACTGCGCCGCCCTGCAAATTGCTGACATAATTTTGAAATAATCTGCCTTTTCTCCTTTAAATCCCTACCCCTGGATGCCATTAATACCTCTTTAACATTCTGCTTAGAGATGTTAGGTCTTGTTAAAGGAATACAATAATGACCTGACTATGTAAACTGAGAAGCTACAGGTTTACCTAAGAAAATCGCTTTATCATGTTCCATATCCAATTTCATCTGAGCCTTCTGCATAGACGACTTACTTAACAGCAAAGGTATTTCACTGGATACTACAGCTACACTAATAAAGTAGTTTATCCCTGCTATTTTATACGGAATTACCACTCTCTTTAGTAATCTCAATGTGTTGTCATCCCCAAACCTGAAACAGGTAGAACTGACATATTCTTTGACCTTACTTCGGTCTTCCTCACTAAAAGAATCCATGTAACACCTTAAACAGTCCACTACACATACCCACTGTCCAGTACTGCGCAATTGAATGAATCTGTGACTTGAACAGTCAATACCAGACTGAAGCTTCTGGTGAGCAGTACAATTCCTTCCAATCGATCAGTATTGTCATCCTCGCTTCCGAACCTTCCACGTCATGAGTCTTTTTTTTATTCATTCATGGGATGTGGGCGATACTGGCCAGACCAGCATTTATTGCCCATCTCTAATTGCCATTGAGAAGGTGGTGGTGAGCTGCCTTCTTGAACCACTGCAGTCCATGTGGGGTAGGTACACCCACAGTGCTGTTAGGAAGGGAGTTCCAGGATTTTGACCCAGTGACAGTGAAGGAACGGCGATATAGTTCCAAGTCAGGATAGTGTGTGACTTGGAGGGGAACTTGCAGGTGGTGGTGTTCCCATGTATTTGCTGCCCTTGTCCTTCTAGTTGGTAGAGGTCGTGGGTTTGGAAGGTGCTGTCTAAGGAGCCTTGGTGCATTGCTGCAGTGCATCCTGTAGATGGTACACACTGCTGCCACTGTGCGTCGGTGGTGGAGGGAGTGAATGTTTGTAGATGGTGTGCCAATCAAGCGGGCTGCTTTGTCCTGGATGGTGTCGAGCTTCTTGAGTGTTGTTGGAGCTGCACCCATCCAGGCAAGTGGAGAATATTCCATCACACTCCTGACTTGTGCCTTGTAGATGGTGGACAGGCTTTGGGGAGTCAGGAGGTGAGTTACTCGCCTCAGGATTCCTAGCCTCTGACCTGCTCTTGTAGCCACAGTATTTATATGGCTACTCCAGTTCAGTTTCTGGTCAATGGTAGCCCCTAGGATGTTGATAGTGGGGGATTCAGCGATGGTAATGCCATTGAATGTCAAGGGGAGATGGTTAGATTCTCTCTTGTTGGAGATGGTCATTGCCTGGCACTTGTGTGGCGCAAATGTTACTTGCCACTTATCAGCCCAAGCCTGGATATTGTCCAGGTCTTGCTGCATTTCTACACGGACTGCTTCAGTATCTGAGGAGTCACGAATGGTGCTGAACATTGCACAATCATCAGCGAACATCCCCACTTCTGACCTTATGATTGAAGGAAGATCATTGATGAAGCAGCTGAGGATGGTTGGGCCTAGGACACTACCCTGAGGAACTTCTGCAGTGATGTCCTGGAGCTCAGATGATTGACCGCCAACAACCACAACCATCTTCCTTTGTGTTAGGTATGACTCCAGTCAGCAGAGAGTTTCCCCCCGATTCCCATTGACCTCAGTTTTGCGAGGGCTCCTTGATGCCATACTCGGTCAAATGCTGCCTTGATGTCAAGGGCAGTCACTCTCACCTCACCTCTTGAGTTTAGCTCTTTTGTCCATGTTTGAACCAAGGCTGTAATGAGGTCTGGAGCTGAGTGGCCCTGGCGGAACCCAAACTGAGCGTCACTGAGCATTTTATTGCTAAGCAAGTGCTGCTTCATGGCACTGTTGATGACACCTTCCATCACTTTACTGATGATTGAGAGTCGGCTGATGGGGCGGTAATTGGCCGTGTTGGACTTGTCCTGTTTTTTGTGTACAGAACATACCTGGGCAATTTTCCACATTGCAGGGTAGATGCCAGTGTTATAGCTGTACTGGAACAGCTTGGCTAGGGGCGCGGCAAGTTCTGGAGCACAGGTCTTCAGTACTATTGCCGGAATATTGTCAGGGCCCATAGCCGTTGCAGTATCCACTGCCTTCAGTCGTTTCTTGATATCACGCGGAGTGAATCGAATTGGCTGAAGTCTGGCATCTGTGATGCTGGGGACTGCAGGAGGAGGCCGAGATGGATCATCAACTTGGCACTTCTGGCTGAAGATTGTTGCAAATGCTTCTGCCTTATCTTTCGCACTGATGTGCTGGGCTCCCCCATCATTGAGAATGGGGCTATTTGTGGAGCCACCTCCTCCAGTTACAAAGAACAAACAAAGAACAGTACAGCACAGGAACAGGCCATTCGGCCCTCCAAGACTGCACCGATCTTGTTGCCTGCCTAAACTAACACCTTCTGCACTTCTGGGGCCCATATCCCTCTATTCTCTTCCTATATTCATATATTTGTCAAGATGTCTCTTAAACGTCGCTATCGTATCTGCTTCCACCACCTCCCCTGGCAGCAAGTTCCAGGCACTCACCACCCTCTGTGTAAAAAAGCTTGCCTCGCACATCTCCTCTAAACTTTGCCCCTCGCACCTTAAACCTATGTCCCCCAGTAACTGACTCTTCCACCCTGGGAAAAAGCTTCTGACTATCCACTCTGTCCATGCCGCTCATAACTTTGTAAACCTCTATCATGTCGCCCCTCCACCTCCGTCGTTCCAGTGAAAACAATCCGAGTTTTTCCAACCTCTCCTCATAGCTAATGCCCTCCAGACCAGGCAACATCCTGGTAAACCTCCTCTGTACCCTCTCCAAAGCCTCCACGTCCTTCTGGTAGTGTGGCGACCAGAATTGCACGCAATATTTGAAGTGTGGCCTAACTAAGGTTCTGTACAGCTGCAACATGACTTGCCAATTTTTATACTCTATGCCCCGACCGATGAAGGCAAGCATGCCGTATGCCTTCTTGACTACCTTATCCACCTGCGTTGCCACTTTCAGTGACCTGTGGACCTGTACGCCCACATCTCTATGCCTGTCAATACTCCTCAGGGTTCTGCCATTTACTGTATTCCTCCCACTTGCATTAGACCTTCCAAAATGCATTACCTCACATTTGTCCGGATTAAACTCCATCTGCCATTTCTCCGCCCAAGTCTCAAACCGATCTATATCCTGCTGTATCCTCTGACAATCCTCATCATTATCCGCAACTCCACCAACCTTTGTGTTGTCCGCAAACTTACTAATCAGACCAGCTACATTTTCCTCCAAATCATTTATATATACTACAAAGAGCAAAGGTCCCAGCACTGATCCCTGCGGAACACCACTAGTCACATCCCTCCATTCAGAAAAACACCCATCCACTGTTACCCTCTGTCTTCTGTGACCGAGCCAGTTCTGTATCCATCTTGCCAGCTCACCTCTGATCCCGTGTGACTTCACCTTTTGCACCAGTCTGCCATGCGGGACTTTGTCAAAGGCTTTACTAAAGTCCATATAGACAACATCCACCGCCCTTCCCTCATCAATCATCTTCGTCACTTCCTCAAAAAACTCAATCAAATTAGTAAGACACGACCTCCCCTTCACAAAACCATGCTGTCTCTCGCTAATAAGTTTGTTTGTTTCCAAATGAGAGTAAATCCTGTCCCGAAGAATCCTCTCTAATAGTTTCCCTACCACTGACGTAAGGCTCACCGGCCTATAATTTCCTGGATTATCCTTACCACCCTTATTAAACAAAGTAACAACAGTGGCTATTCTCCAGTCCTCTGGGACCTCACCTGTAGCCAATGAGGATGCAAAGATTTCTGTCAAGGCCCCAGCAATTTCTTCCCTTGCCTCCCTCAGTATTCTGGGGTAGATCCCATCCGGTCCCAGGGACTTATCTACCTTAATGCTTTGCAAGACACCCAACCCCTCCTCCTTTTTGATAATGAGATGACTGAGACTATCTGCACTCCCTTCCCTAGGCTCATCATCCACCAAGTCCTTCTCCTTGGTGAATACTGATGCAAAGTACTCATTTAGCACCTCGCCCATTTCCTCTGGCTCCACGCATAGATTCCCATCTCTGTCCTTGAGTGGGCCAACCCTTTCCCTGGTTACCCTCTTGCTCTTTATATATGTATAAAAAGCCTTGGGATTTTCCTTAATCCTGTTTTCCAATGACTTTTCATGACCCCTTTTAGCCCTCCTAACTCCTTGCTTACGTTCCTTCCTACTGTCTTTATATTCCTCAAGTGCTTCATCTGTTCCTAGCCTTCCAGCCCTTACAAATGCTTCCTTTTTCTTTTTGACTAGGCTCACAATATCCCGTTTATCCAAGCTTCCCGAAACTTGCCAAACTTGTCTTTCTTCCTCACAGGAACATGCTGGTCCTGGATTCTAATCAGCTGACGTTTGAAAGACTCCCACATGTCAGATGTTGATTTACCCTCAAACTGCCGCCCCCAATCTAAATTCTTCAGTTCCTGCCTAATATTGTTATAATTAGCCATCCCCCAATTTAGCACCTTCACCCGAGGACTACTCTTATCCTTCTCCACAAGTACCTTAAAACTTATGGAATTATGGTCACATTTAGTTGTTTCATTGTCCACCACCATTCACGGCTGGATGTGGCAGGACTGCAGAGCCTCGATCTGATCCATTGGTTATGGGATCGCTTAGCTTTGTCTATCGCATGCTGCTTACGCAGTTTGGAACGCAGATAGTCCTGTGTTGTAGCTTCACCAGGTTGACACCTCATTTTGAGGTATGTCTGGTGCTGCTCCTGGCATGCTCTCTGCACTCTTCATTGAACTGGGGTTGGTCTCCTGGCTTGATGGTAATGGTAGAGTGGGGGATATGCCGGGCCATGAGGTTACAGACTGTGGTTGAGTACAATTCTGCTGCTGCTGATGGCCCACAGCGCCTCATGGATGCCCAGTTTTGCATTGCTAGATCTGTTCGAAATCTATCCCATTTAGCACAGTGATAGTGCCACACAACACGACGGACGGTATCCTCAATGTGAAGGCAGGACTTCGTCTCCACAAGGACTGTGCGGTGGTCACTTCTACCAATACAGTCATGGACAGAAGCATCTGCGGCAGGCAGATTGGTGAGGACGAGGTCAAGTATATTTTTCCCTCGTGTTGGTTCCCCCACCACCTGCCGCAGACCCAGTCTAGCAGCTATGTCCTTTAGGACTCGGCCAGCTCGGTCAGTAGTGGTGCTACCGAGCCACTCTTGGTGATGGACATTGAAGTCCCCCACCCAGAGTACATTTTGTGCCCTTGCCACCCTCAGTGCTTCCTCCAAGTGGTGTTCAACACGGAGGAGTACTGAGTCATCAGCTGAGGGAGGGCAGTAGGTGGTAATCAGTAGGAGGTTACCTTGCCCATGTTTGACCTGATGCCATGAGACATCATGGGGTCCGGAGTCGATGTTGAGGACTCCCAGGGCAACTCCGTCCCTACTGTATACCACTGTGCCACCACCCCTGGTGGGTCTGTCCTGCCAGTGGGACAGGACATCCCTGGGGATGGTGATGGCAGTGTCAGGGACATTGTCTGTAAGGTATGATTCCATGAGTATGACTATGTCAGGCTGTTGCTTGACTCGTCTGTGGGACAGCTCTCCCAAATTTGGCACAGACCCCCAAATGTTAGTGCGGAGGACTTTGCAGAGTCGACAGGGCTGGGTTTGCCGTTGTTGTTTCTGATGCCTAGGTCGATGCCGGGTGGTTCGTCCGGTTTCATTCCTTTTTATTGACTTTGTAGCGGTTAGGTGCAACTGAGTGGCTTGCTGGGCCATTTCAGAGGGCATGTAAGAGTTAACCACATTGCTGTGGGTCTGGAGTCACATGTAAGGACAGCAGATTTCCTTCCCTAAAGGACATTAGTGAACCACATGGGTTTTTACAACAATCGACAATGGTTTCATGGCCATCATTAGACTAACTTTTAATTCCAGATTTATTAATTGAATTCAAATTCCACCTTCTGCTGTGGTGGGATTCGAACCCATGTCCCCAGAGAAATATCTTGGGTCTCTGGGTTACTAGTCCAGTGATAATACCACTACGCCACCACCTACCCCATCTCAAAAACCTTGTTATTCTTTCTTGGACAATGCAACACTTAACGATACTGAGTCAGATCAGAAACAGCTGTTCTCAACCCCTTGTTTATTCCTGGGGTTCATTCTTCTGACATAACTGCCCAATTCCTGCTGTCTGTTATCGCTGCCAAAAGGGGCCTTATCCTCAGTCTTTTTGTTTGTGATTCTTCTTTCGTATTAGCATCTGGGCCCCACATTGGAACAGCCTTGAAATGCTGCCAGCATTGTATCCTACATCTTCGGGGTCACTGATGAAGAGCCTATCTGTGCCATGAAAGTAGCTGGAAATGAATGTTTTCACAAAAAAATTTTAAGGTTTCAGAAATTTGATCAAAAAGCATATCTCTTTCCTTGAATCTAATTCTGATCAAGACTCAGCGCCTATCCATGTTTGATATCCTAGCACAATCCAACAGTTTGAAGGCAAGTACTGATTTAGGAATTTCCAAGCAGAATTGCTCCAATCTGACATATAGTCAGTTAAACTCCATGATATATTCTTCTGTATTGCTGAAAATAGAGACATTGTGTTGAAGCTTTTCATCTTGCACTTCTCAGGACAATTCGCAAGAATACCAATGTAAGGGAAAAGCAACAAATTTATACTGAATGAGAAGAGTGCTGATTGATTGGCAAGTGGACTCTGATTGGTACAAGCATTGCTATATTCTTCTATGGAAGAACCAACCATTTTTCTAAATTTATCAATGTCCGACCACACCTCATACGCATTCAACAGGTCACCTTTCATATAAATTTTATCCATAAGTTTTGAGATTGTTCAAACCGTTCTCATTGTCCAAATGATGAGCCTTTAGCTCCAAGAACACTTTGCACCTGATTTTGCTTCTGGTGGAAAGCAGAAGTACAAGGACTATTCCTTGCTTTTTCTTTGGTAAAGACATAATTCATGTTCTTAGATCAACTTCATTCTTCCATTGATCGTAAGGTTCAGCTTCACAAAATAGCAATGGAAAATCATATCCTGACACCTGGTTTCAGTCATCTTTCTTCAAAAAAAAACCCCCTCCAATATCAGTCTTCTCAAAAAAATATTAACTCCAATTCTAATCTCCTGTCTGAAAACAAATATTAGTCTCCAATCTCCACTTTTAGGAAACCATTCTCTGTTAAAAATGTTAGAGAAACTTCCAAGCCTGTTTCTGAAGAATACTCTGAGACTAGGACACTTTGGTGGAGACTGTTTATTGCTTGCTACAGAGCTTACTTCTCCACTCCTAACAACACAGGCAGTGCTGGCTGGCTCTTCTTTATATATACATCTGAGTACAATTAACTAATCAACACCCAACACCTGTTCACCCTATTCCCTTCAACTACTAGGTATTTAACATTCATCAACAGAACTTATTAGACACTAACACAATATTCAGTAAAATCCTTCAATCATCTACCCTGCATTAAATTGGGAAAGATAGATCACTCATGTTTGTTATTGCTGAATCAGATAATAGATGTTCCATGATGGATTTCTGACCTAAGTACAGACATCAGATAGTTTTATGTTTGTGTGCCTAAAAGAATTAAAAACCAACTCAGGACTGTGTGCAAGAGTATATTTTTCAATATTAATATATATCACATCGACAGATGTTATATTCATTGTGTAAGTTATCTCTTCAACCAAAGGCACATCTAGATATAGCACTGTAATATTGAGATATAAATACATACTTAAATTTATGATTTCACTAAATTGATGACAAAGGGACTCTTTAATGCTATTTATTCCATAAATAGTTTGATATTAATTTATACTAACTGTAAATAGGATGTACAAAATAGCAATCTTCATTATAAGCCCACTGACTCCCACAATTGCCTTGACTACATATCCTTACGCCCCGCTTCCTGTAAGGACTCCATTCCATTCTCCCAGTTTCTCCATCTCCATTGCATCTGTTCAGACGATATAACCTGCCATACTTGCGCTTCCGATATGTCTTCCTTTATCCTCAACTGAGGATTCCCTCCCACCAGGGTTGACAGAGATCTCGACTGCGTCCATTGTATTTCACACACTTCTGCTCTCAGACCCCTTCCTCTCCATCCCAGAACTATGATAGGGTTCCCGTGTCCTCACCTTCCACTCACTAGCCTCTATATTTAACGGATCATCCTCCACCATTTCAGTTACCTCCAGCATGATGCGCCCAGCAAACACATCTGCCCCTCCCCTCTCCTTTCAGCATTCTCAAGGAACCGTTACCTCTGTGACACCCTGGTGCACTCCTCAGTCACTCCCAAAACCCCCATCTTTCCTACAGCACATTTCCATGCAAGTGCAGGATATGCAACACCTGCCCTTTTACCTCCTTCCTTCTCGCTGTCCAAGGCCCCAAATACTCCTTCCAAGTGAAACAGCGATTTACTTGTACTACTTTCAATTTAGTATACTGTATTTGCTGCTCACGATGTGGTCCCCTCCACACTGGGAGACCAAACGCAGACTGGGTGACTGCTTTGCTGAACGCCTCCGTTCAGTCCACAGGCGTGACCCCTAGCTCCCAGTCGTCTGTCATTTTAATTCTCTATCTTTCTCCCACTCTGATCTTTCTGACCTTGTTCTGCTGAAATGTACCAATGAAACTCAAAGCAAGCTCGAGGAATAGCACCTCCTCTTTTGACTGAGCACTTTACAGCCTTCTGGACTCAAAATTGAGTTCAACAATTTTAGATAATAATCTCTGTCCCCATTTAAAAAAAATTTTTTTTATATAGAGATACAGCACTGAAACAGGCCTTTTGGCCCACCGCGTCTGTGCCGACCAACAACCACCCATTTATACTAACCCTACAGTAATCCCATATGCCCTACCACCTACCTACACTAGGGACAATTTATAACAGCCAATTTACCTATCCCCACGCAGACACAGGGAGAACTTGCAAACTCCAAACAGACAGTACCCAGAATTGAACCCGGGTCCCTGGAGCTGTGAGGCTGCGGTGCTAACCACTGCACCACTGTGCCACAGTTTTTTTTTTGCGGGCTTGTTTTTTTTTTCTTGTTTCTTTCTTAGTTCCTTTACTTTGCATTTGGCTGCTATCCTGTTGTTCTTTCCTTGTTTGGATATACATTTTGTTTCTTTACCTGTGCCACTACCACACTCTTTGGCTCTTCACCATGAAACCTTTTGTCATTTAATCTCTCCTGGCCTCCATCCTATTACAGATCTGCCCTTTTGTTCTTCTTCCCACCATCCCCCCCTTTTACTTCCTCAAAACCTATTACATTTCTAACTTTTCTCAGTTCTGATGAAAGGTCACAGGTCTGAAACATTAACTCGGTTCTCATTCTGCAGACACTGCCAGACCTGCTCAGAATTTCCAGCATTTTCTGTTTTTAGTTCAGATTTCCAGCATCCACAGTACTTTGTTTCTTGTAGAAAATAGCAGTATGACACAAATTAAAATCAAATTCAAAAACATTAACAGGTGCAACAAGCACACTTCCAAACACATATGTTATTTTTTAATGGTAAAATTTTTAACGACGAATACTTGGCTAGAATGCATGATATTTTCCTCTCATAGGGTTCAACTATTAAGCATGCCAATTCTGTTTTGCCAGCAGATGGCTCCTTGTTAAAATAGCACTATCTCTTCCTGACATATTAAACTTGTACTATGACAAACTATGGATTATCTTAAATTTTATTTAATGAATAGAATTTCTTTGCTTCAAACATCAGCAGAGCAGAGCAGAGAGAAAATAACTGCATTACAATATGCCAAGAAAACACAATATGCCAAATGAGAAATATGAATTTATTGGTTGGAAACTTACATTAAACTTTTAATGGAAAAAATCCTACAGTTAACTTTAAAAAAAAAACTGACAGCCAAGATGGCCATCGCAATTTGCATCTGAAATACCTTACATTCCAGAACATCGAATTGGAGACACAAGTCTAACAAGAAGCCCAGCCAGCACAATGCTTTTGGCGAACCGAGTAGATTATCCAGACCACCTTCGTTGGCAGGACATTCAAAACCATTTTGAGGCATTCATGAGTGCAGACATCCCTCCAGGGGTTAAACACTGACAATACCACCTGAGAGAGGTTTTAGGGTTTTAGACATTGGTCCCATTAAAAACAAAGAGGATTGAGAGAACCATGTGACTGTCTCCCTAGCCTGTGTAAAACTGGGAGTTTTGTTACACACAAGAGACAAGACAGTACCTGAGACTGCAGCAGCAGAGAAGGCTGTGTGCCTCCCTCTCTCTCTCTCTCCAGAAAACATCAAGTTTGAAAACCGTCTGTAACTGTGGACCCTCCAGGCCTACAGATTGCTACAGAGACCAGGGGAAGACAGCCACCTACAAGTCTGCCTACAAGAAAACCCTGAGCCAAGCAGGCAAGCCACAAAGTGTACTTTGACCAGGTAAAGACTTCAAGAATGCAACCCCAGCTGGAAGACCATCGAATCATCCAACCTCAGACTGTGTATTTAACTTTTATTTATTCTGGACTTAATCCAGCCAAAAAACCTACACTCCACTTTGTAATCTATTTGTGTGCGTGTGATTCTCGTGAATGTGTGCGTGAATGTGTAGCATACCTTTTATTATTTTTAAATCAGGTTTATATTGTTAAGTATAATAAACTTACCACTTTCTTGTTTAAACTCAAGAAAACCTGTTCAATCGGTTCTTTCATGATTACATTAAAGGTAAAGCAGACACTGAGGTGGTAAGCACAACCACTGTTTAAAAAGGAATAAACCCTGTTGTGGTCAAGTAAGAGGAAGGGCAAGAGGGGTGATTGTGACCCCCTCCTTCCTCACTTGGCCGTGACAGAAATGTGGGGGCGCTAGTCTGTGATTGTAACCTAACAACAAACGAGAAATTGGAAGTGGGAAGCCAAATTGATCCCCAGTGAAAACATTTGAAAAACTTTAATACAGGTTTTCTTGCAGTTTTCACCACTAGAATACTAACTTGTCCACATTTGAGGCCAGTACCTTCCTAAGCCAGAGTGAAGTAACTTGGGACAGATTAAAGGCCCTATCTATTGAAAAGTTGAGGAATGTAGCTGGGCAGTTAGGGATTACTTTTTGTTCAAAAGCGAAGAAATCCGAAATCTTAAGACTTGTGGACAACCATTTTTCACTTGAACCTGAAGATTCGGAGACAGGGTTAGATTCGGAGACAGGGTTAGAGTCAGAAACAGACAGGGTAATGTAAGCTAAAATACAATTAGAACAGAGGAGACTAGAATTCCAGAGAGAGAAAGAGCAGAGACAGTGTCAAGAAAGGAAAAAAGAGGGAGCTTTCCAGAAGGAGAAGGAGGAAAGAGAACTAAGGCACTTGAATAAACTAGGGGGCGGCCTAATAAACCCAGTAAAGGCACAATTAGTAAGGAAGCTACCCCTAGCTCAGGACCATGTGCTGAGCTCTTAACGTTATCGCAGTTGATTCCAAAGTTCAATGAGGGGGATGTGGAAGCATTTTTTGTCACTTTTGAAAAGCTTGCAAGATAGCTGAAATGGCCAGCAGAGAGCTGGACTTTATTGTTACAAAGCAAGCTAACAGGAAAAGCCCATGAGGTTTATTCACTGTTGCCAGATGAAAGTTCATCAGATTATGAGATAACTAAAAATGCTATCCTGGGGGCATAAGAGCTAGTACTGGAAGCATACTACCAGAAATTCCAAACCCTCTGGAAGCAGCCTGACCAAACCTACCTCAGGTTTGAAAGAGTTAAGCAGCTTGCTTTTGACCAGTGGACAAGGGCACTTAAGGTACAGCCCACATATGAAAACCTCAGAGTGGTGATCCTTCTCAAAGAATTTAAAAACTCACTTCCCCTTTCTAAAACCCATACAGAGCAACAAAAGGTTCAAAGAGACAGGCAGGCCACAATTCTGGTTGATGAATTTATCCTTGTACACAAACCCTTACTCCAAGGGAAACCCTTCCTTTGTCACCCACAACAAACCCAAAAAGGATAATAGTGGGAGGGTGACAGGAGCGCAAACAGCCATGGGCGAGAAAGGAAAGCTGGACACACAGGTGCTCTCCTCAAGCCAAAAACGATGGTACTGAGAGCAGGAATGACACCCAAAGACCTATGTGCTTCGATAGTAACAAGGCCTGTCACCTTCGAGCTGACTTCTGGAAATTATGGGGAAAACCCGTAGGATTAATCAAGGCACACCAGACCAGTGCAGGAGTTGGGGCCTTGATGGAAAGCACAGCAGAGCAGGCTGTGGCTTTAACTGCGGCAGTAAGACCCAGTAAACATACCGCTGTGAGAGCAGAAACATTTAACAAAATCCCTGAACATGGAAGATGAATTTGTAGAGTGCATCAGGGATAGTTACTTAGTTGCAGAACCTGCCAGGGAACAGGCTATTTTCGATCTAGTAATGTGTAATGAGGAAGGATTAATAAGAGATATCGTAGTTAAGGATCCTCTAGTGGGTAGCGATCACGACATGGTAGAATTTCAAATTCAGTTTGAGGGTGAGCAACTCAGGTCTCAAACCAGTGTCTTCAACTTAAACAAGGGAAATTACAGAGATATGAAGAAAGAGTTGTCTAAAGTGGGCTGGGAAAATAGACTAAGGGGCAGGTCAGTCGATGAGCAGTGGCAGACATCTAAGCAGATATTTCATAACGCTCAGCAAAAATGTATCCCATTCAAAAAGAAGGACTTATCAACGAGAAGGATGAACCACCCGTGGTTAACAAAGGCGGTCAAGGAGAGTATCCAATCAAAAACTAAGGCATACAAAGCAGTGAAAACTAGTGGTAGGCCAGAGGATTGGGAATTTTTTAGGAACCGGCAGCGGATGACTAAAAAGCTAATAAAGAGGGAGAAATTTGATGATGAAACTAAATTGGCAAGAAATATAAAAACAAAGAGCAAGAGTTTCTACGGGTATATAAAAAGTGAGCGTGGTACCCTTGGAGGATGCAACTGGAGAATTGATAATGGGGAACAGGGAAATGGCAGATAATTTAAACCAATATTTTTCATCGGTATTCACGGTGGAAGACACTATTAACATCCCACAGATATCAAATAAGCAAGGAGCTAATGAGAGGAAAGATCTTGTAACAGTCTCTATCACGAGGGACAAAGTATTTGACAAACTAATGGGACTAAAGGCAGACAATTCGCCAGGACCTGATGGCCTTCATCCAAGGGTTTTAAAGGAAGTGGCTGCAGAGATGGTGGAGGCATTGGTCAAAATATTCCAGAATTCACTGGATTCCGGCAGGGTCCCAGCAGATTGGAAAACCGCTAATGTGATGCCCCTGTTCAAGAAGGGAGGGAGACAAAAAGCAGGAAACTATAGGCCAGCCAGCCTAACATCAGTCGTTGGGAAAATGCTAGAGTCCATTTAGATTAGATTAGATTAGAGATACAGCACTGAAACAGGCCCTTCGGCCCACCGAGTCTGTGCCGAACATCAACCACCCATTTTATACTAATCCTACACTAATCCCATATTCCCAACAAACATCCCCACCTGTCCCTATATTTCCCGACCACCTACCTATACTAGTGACAATTTATAATGGCCAATTTACCTATCAACCTGCAAGTCTTTTGGCTTGTGGGAGGAAACCGGAGCACCCGGAGAAAACCCACGCGGACACAGGGAGAACTTGCAAACTCCACACAGGCAGTACCCGGAATCGAACCCGGGTCCCTGGAGCTGTGAGGCTGCGGTGCTAACCACTGCGCCACTGTGCCGCCCTAAAATTGAATTTAAAATTCATCAGCTGCCATGATGGGTCTTGAACCCATGTCCCCAGGGCAAGAGCTTGGACCTCTGGATTACTAGCCCAGTGACATTACCACTCTGCCACCATCTCCTCATTATTAAGGGAAAAATAGCAGGACATTTAGAAAAGCTTAACGCAATCAAACAGAGTCAACATGGTTTTGTGAAAGGGAAATCATGTTTGACAAATTTGCTAGAGTTCTTTGAGGATATAACAAGCAGAGTTGATAAAGGGGAACCAATAAATGTAGTGTATTTAGATTTCCAGAAGGCATTCGATAAGGTGTCACAGAAAAGGTTGCACAAGATAGGAGCTCACGGTATTGGGAGTAATGTATTAGCATGGATTGAGGATTGGTTAACTCACAGAAGACAGAGAGAGTTGGGATTAATGGGTCTTTTTCAGCTTGGAAAAACATTAACCAGTGAAGTGCCACAAGGATCAGTACAAAGGCCTCAATTATTTACTATCTGTATTAATGACTTAGAGGAGGGGTCAGAGTGTAATATATCCAAATTTGCTGACGTTACAAAAATAGGTGGGAGGGCATGTTGTGATGAGGACATGAGGAATCTGCAAGGGGATATAGATAGGTTGAGTGAGTGGGCAAAAACTTGGCAGATGGAGTTTAATGTAGGAAAGTTCGAGTTCATGCACTTTGGTAGGAAGAATCAAAAGGCAGATTATTATTTAAATGGAGAGAGACTTCAAAAAAGTGCAGCACAAAGCGATCTGGGTGTTCTTGTGCATGAAACACAAAAAGTTAGCATGCAGGTGCAGCAAGTAATTAAGAAGGAAAATGGAATTTTGGCCTTTATTGCTAGGGGGTTGGAGTTTAAAAATAAGGAAGTCTTGTCACAACTGTACAGGGTGTTGGTGAGGTCACACCTGGAGTACTGTGTACAGTTTTGGTCCCCGTATTTAAGAAAGGATATACTGGCATTGGAGGCAGTTCAAAAGAGATTCACTAGGCTGATTCCTGGGATGAAGGGGTTGACTTATCAAGAATGGCTAAACAGGTTAGGCCTTTATTCATTAGAGTTTGGAAGAATGAGGGGTGATCTAATTGAAACGTACACGATTCTGAGCGGCTTGACAGGGTAGATGTTGAGAAGATGTTTCTACTAGTGGGGGAATCTCGAACTAGGGAACATAGTTATAGAATAAGGGGACACTCATTTAAAACTGAGATGTGAAGGAGGGTAGTGAATGTCTGGAATTCTCTACCCCAGAGAATTGTGGAGGCTAGATCACTGAAAGTATTTGAAGAGGAGTTAGATTTTTGAAATATCGGGGAGTTGAGGACTATGAGGAACTGGCACAAAAGAGGAGTTGAGGTCTGGGGCGGATCAGCCATGATCTTATTGAATGACGGGGCAGGCTTGAGGGGCCGAATGGCCTACTTTTGCTCCTGTTGCTTATGTTCTTATGTTTTGAACATCACCAGGATTTTGTATCTCAAGGAAAAGTAACTCAATACCCCTCGAGTGGGGCAAGCAAGCCCATAGTCATACTCAGGGATACAGGGGCCACCCAATCCCTTCTGCTGGAAAAAGGCATGACCTTTCCCCCAGAGAGTGCTGAAATGCTAGAGTGTTAGTGAATGGTATCAGAGGGAGGAGTATGCCCATAACTTTGTATCAGGTGCACTTGGAGTGCGATCCAGAGGCGTAGACGTTCAGCCCCATGGTAACCTTCAGTGCCACTGGCATTGGGCAGCCACCACAGTCATTGGGACTCAGTGCATCCATCATCATGGCACATAGATCTGTGACAGCCTCCCTAGAGAGGTGCAGTCTTTGGTGACTGCTGCTCAGACATTTGAAGGTAGCTCAGCCTCTGACAGTAGACCCTCGTTGCAGGGTACCCTCTTCTGTGCATAGGAAGCTGCTTGCATTCCTCTCTTTGCCTTTCTGTGTCCTCACCCCGAGGCTGGGGTCCCTGTTAGCCCAGAGGTTGTTGCTGTCCTGCAGCAGCTCTCTCCCTCTCTGTTGCTCCTCCTCACTAGAGGTTCTGCCTCCTAAGTGAACGATGCCCATGGCAGGTGTGCACTCTAAGTTTCCAGAGCCTCTTACCCAGACACCTCCTTCCCCCACCCCACCTCCTCTTTCTCCCCATTTAATCCACCCAAGTGCCAGTTCCCAGATGGCATTCTGCCGGCACACCCCCGTAGTGCTGGCACCTTTTCCCTCATTCCTGACAATGATATCCAATGCCTGCACTGCTCTATCCTCCCTCCCATGCCACGCTGGCTCACCCGATGGTTGCCAAGTGAAGCCAGCACTGACTTCCCACGTGCTTGCCGCCTCCATATACCTGGTGGGGCTCTGAAGTAAAGCCTGATGTTACGACCAGGTGAGAAAGGTGTCTAGGGGTTCCTCTCAGCCTTCACCTGGTCTTACTGAACAGGGTTTAATTTTAAACGCAAGGTGTTTTCAGCACCCCCTTGGTGAATCCTTGTTCACCGCTTTCCAATTATAAGGCAAAGAAACCAGCACAGACAGACTTTCTTAAGTTTAAGAAGAAAAGTTGAAATTTATTAAACTTAAACTCTATTTCGATTGACGCCTACGGATACACGATGCGCCCATGCTAGCATGCATACGCGATACACACATGCAAATAGAGACAGAAAAGAGCAGGAAAAATAAAGTGGAAAGGTTTGAGGCAATATCTGAAGAGTTGTTGTCATGGTTCTTTGAGCTCACTGTAGAGTCCTTGGTTGTAGGTAAATCTTGCTTTTCGTTGGGGCCCAGTATTCTTCTTAAACCTTGTTCGCTGTAAGAGACTTTTCTCTCTTGGGGCTCATGTGTCTTCAGTGGATTCAGAGGCTTGTGAGAAAGAGATGGGAGCAGACCAGAGAGAGATCTTCTCAATCCAGGAGCAAACAGACTTTCTGCCCAAACTGTTTGTACAAATTCAAAACACTCAGGTTGACCAGCAGGTGACTAGCTGCTTTGACCATGTCCGTTTGTGTATTAGCAGTCAACCTGGAACGCAAGCTCCCCCACTTTCAACGTCTGGTGATCAAAAGTCCATTGCGGGTAGAATGTGTAAGGGAATTGCTGCTTTGTCCTTCCAAACTCTGTCTGTTAATATGCAAATGTCGTTTCCAGCCATGGCTGATCTGTTTAACAAGTCCTTTCTTCACTCCAGTAACAGTTTAAAATCAATGTTCATGCCAAGATTAATGTGCCTCATTCTTGGCAGGTGGAGGCCTAGCATGACACTGGTTACCCGACCCGAACCTGCCCAAACCCGACTTCATGTGTCGGGGTCACCTCGGGTCGGGTCTGTATTCTGCATCCAGCATACGGGCTCGGGTTGGGTCGGGCTGGACTGTACTGTTTGGTTTCTTATTGTTTTCATTTTAATCTACATTTAATCTAACATGTTTGTTATTTTCGGGTCGGGTCGGGCATTTAAAAAAATTAAAGGACTCGGGCCTGGGTTGGGTTCAGGTTGGCTGTTGTTGGGTTGGGCCCAGGGCAGGTTTTAATTTTATACCCGAGCCAGGCTTTACTCTGAAGTCCCATGGTTCCTGCGCACTTTCTGTAAAAGCGAAAACCCCCCACAAAATAGCTTTCAATTGGCAATGGCCTTAATTACCTTTTTGCTGCACTGAGGTGCGATGTCCTCCTGCCATGCCGTCCACCCCTTGGAATATCCAGTTCGACATGAAAACATCAGACTTCTGTTCTGACAACGTCCGTCCCAATATTCTGAACCACCCCCCTGCCTCCGAGCGCATCCCCAAAGGGCCCGGAAAATTCCTGCATATGCTTCTCCATACGGTGTGCTGTTGAAGTCCCTCCAGGCTGCATTCAAGTAGAAATCTCTATACTTATGAAAACTTGTCCTTTCTGTTATTAGTCTCCCTGTAAAAACCCCTGAATTACACCTTGTTGAATGAAGTGTAGCGGGGTTTTTAACGGGTGTGCTAAGTTCATAATTACTGTTTGCCAGACTCACTGTCCTTGCAAAACTAGTTTTATATTTGCAGGATGTCAAATTTCTCCATTATGATAAAGAATTTTATTTTTAAAGTAATACATTTTTCTTAAAAGGTTTATGACATTGCAGCTTCTACCCTAATTTCATATGCATGTCCTAATCATTTATTTCACTCTCTGTACAGTTTTTCATTAAAAGTGAAAATTCAACGCATTTTACTACCTCGTTTGCTGTCTATGAGAATACTTCAATGTGATTGGCTGCTTACCCTGCTTGATGGCATCACTTTTGCCGGACGCCTGGAGATCCCCTTGACGGTGCCACATTTAAATTGATGTCAGAAAAGGGAAAATTCACACTGCACAGATTGCTAAATCTTTGTGGGCAGCTTTTTTCCAGGACATAGTCAAACACCATCACTTCACCTCTGACAGCGAAATCAAGGTCACTGTATTAGTTCACTACCTTGAAATTTTTACCAAAAAGCAGTAACTCACAATTACACATCTCCATATACTGTTAACAGTTAAATAAATCTAACTGTGAAATATTACTTCTTATACTACACACTTGAAGTTATTTAAGGTTTTTGAACTGAGATCAATATCAATGTTATTCAAGTTAATGCTATATTGTTGTTGACCTTTCTCCTGGATTTTACTGTGATCGGCAAGAACCCAAAGGGTAAAGAGTAGGGGGTCAGCATCGAAAGCCACAAGCTGTATGTTATTGGCATTCATCTCCCTAAAATTGATCGAACATTCTCAAAATAGAGGACATGAGGAGCAAAGCATTTTCACAACATGGCCCTTAGCTTCTGTTTACATATAGAAAATTTAATATGAGTGCATTTCAATTGGAACCTCTGTGCATTTCTGTTTCATACAATATTTTTAAACCAGTTCCTTCATTTGATAAGTTTCTGCTAATTCTTTGTGTATCAATGTTTTGAGTTGCTATTTATATAACATTCAAACGTGTATACCATGTCGGTTAGAATACCCTAAAAGACATTTTCTTCAAATTTACATATATGTTCATGTCACTGAGAGGGTTAAAATATATCTCTACCACTGTGCTTTATGCTGCTGCTCTGCAGTCTTGATTAGTTCTCAGTTGTAAAGCAGCACTGGGCTGCATTTTGTCAGCCAAGCACGGGTCCCAGTGGCGGCACCGGAAGCGGGTGCGGTTGCCGAGCGACCCGGGTTCAATTCTGGGTACTGCCTGTACGGAGTTTTCAAGTTCTCCCTGTGACCGCGTGGGTTTTCGCCGGGTGCTCCGGTTTCCTCCCACAGCCAAAGACTTGCAGGTTGATAGGTAAATTGACCATTATAAATTGCCCCTAGTATAGGTAGGTGGTAGGGGAATTGAGGGAAGGTGGGGATGTGAGAAGGTAATGGGATTAATGTATAAATGGGTGGTTGATGGTCGGCACAGACTTGGTGGGCCGAAGGGCCTGTTTCAGTGCTGTATCTCTAAATAACAATAAAAATAATAAATACCGACTGTGATCGTATGGCAGCCGACCAATTACCATAACCGAGGTATGGGGCCCATCCTATTGCTGGACGGGCATGAGGACTGGGATGGGCTACGAGGCATTGATGGCAGCATCAGCTGATGAAAACGCAGGTGTTGTCACCATCTTTAACCTGCTGCCAGCTTTACTTGTACTGCTGCCTTTCACTGATGTAGTAACTCTGGAGTGCTGCTGGACCTCCCCACTGCTGCTCTTCATACTGGATCCCCCTCCACTGCTGCTGTTGCTTCTGGACATCCCCCAGTACTGCTGTTACTGCCGAACTCCCTCTACTGCTGCTGTTACTTCTGGACTCCGCACCCCCCACTGCTGATGCTGGACATTCCCCCTCCCCACCCCCACCGAGGCCCTGCACCAGGACTGAGAACCCAATGGACAGACTGGGAGCCAATTAGGCAAGATACCAGGTGACCTCACAGTTTAGCACTGCCTCCCTGCAGATTCTCCTCCAGGCTATAAGGGAAAAGTGGGAGGTCCTCTTTCCAAGGGATGGCACGAAGAGACCCTCAAGCTTGACCAAGCCAGCCTGGAGGGAGATAGCAGAGGAGGTCAGCAGCCGTGGAGTCAGCCCCCGGAACTGGGTCCAATGCTGCAAGAAGTTCAATGACCTCCTTCACTCCTCCAGTGTGTCCTCCACACTGATCTCCTCTTTGGGGTTTGCATGTGGCTACATGGGAGGCAATGCTACTTGGGGAGGGAGTGACCAACCAGGAGAGTGAACGTGAGGAGGAGCCATTTGGGAGCCCTCATCAGCAGTTGAGGGGCTGCCACTAGCTTAAGTGCCCTGTTGTTATTCGTGCGAGGTCTAACTATGTCCCTCTTTCTGCTTTCTGGAGAAACAGGCTCATAACACCAGGCGACATTGAGGACTGGCGGTGGAATCCCTGATGTGCATGCTCTGACACTGGCAGAGAAGGAAACTTTGGAGCTGGCGGGGGCCCAGGGCAGCTGAGCAATCATGGTTAGTGAGACTGGAGTGTCCACACAAGAGAGTGAGGAGACATTGTGTTCACATGTCCTCCACCACACTTCTGGAGAACCACAGCATGCATGCCTGGCATGAGGAGAACTGAACAACCTAACCCACAAATGTTTGTGATCTCTCATGCAGGTCATGGCACATCGGAGATACGGTCAGCCACTCTGACAGGGGGCCTGTCGTCAAGCTCTGAGGAGGAGAAAGAACAGTCAGAGATTGCGCTGTCACATCACTCCCCTGAACTCTCCACCAGCGCAGAAACTCTCACATCACTGGGTATGAGCTCAGACTTAGATTCAGGGTCACAAGCTGGTGAGAGTACCACACATGCACCCGGGAAGCTGAAAGAGGCTGAGACAGGAAAGGCCACCGACAGTCGGAGGACTTGCGGGAGGCCAGGCCTATACTGAACCTCAGGCTGATGACAAACCTCTGGTGTTGGCAGCATAGGACATGTTTGAGCTGCAGAGAGAGCTAAGGAAACATCTGGCATGGCTATCAGAAGCAAAGTGCAGCCATGAACGGACGATGGAGAAGTCCATCCATGCCATGAATGCTGCCATGTTTCATGCATGTGAGTGCGTGGCTTCCTCCACTGAGAGGCTGGCAACCCTGATGGACAGCCAGATCCCGCTGATGTGCTCAGACTTGCACACCATCGCCTTGGCCATGAGCTGAACGCAGCATTGGCAAGGCGAGAGAGGGATGAGGCACCTGGAATTTCTGCGAGGTCCTCGTCCTTCTCAGGTGAGAAGGGAGTTTCAAGTGAGCCTTAAAGGTGATGAGGAGCGGCTGCCCTCCACATTTGGGGGCTCCCCTCAGGGCACTATGAGTGTGGACAGCAGCTCCTGAGCCCCTCCACCATTGAGCCCAGCTCCAGTATCCACGATGACTGAGGACAGTCCTGATGCAGTGGTGGGCAGCTGCCTGGGAGGCCTACATTTGTCCCCAGTGGAGCCCTGGAAAGAACCAGATGGGTAGAAGTTGAATGTTCGTGCGATTTTCAGGGTCATTGGCATTGGGTGTCCAGTGAGGCCCATGGTTTGCAATACATTCTGCAACAGGGCGCATAAGTCGATAATGGCCTTCCTGGAGAGCCGCAGTCTTTGCTGACACTGTCACTCGAACATTTGCAGGTAGTTGAGGCGAGGCCAGTATACTCTCTGACATGGATAGACCCTTCTTGGCTTGGCTGTCTGCTGCCACTCCCATGTTCGAGCTTCACCAGCTGACCCAGCCAGATTCTGTCCCCTGCCTCCCTCTGAGCTGCTCCTGCACAGCATGGTGGGGGGGAATCCATAAAGGCTGGGTGTATGAGACCCATGCCAGCTGGTCTCTGCCCCTCCCATGCACTGTCCTTGGAGAGACGATCTTACCTTCGGACCTTCCCCTTGTTACTCCCCTCTGGAGATGCGCTAATGTCCCTCAGCACCCACCCTTGTAGAGAACCCAGCACCTGAGAATGCGCCTACCCTTGCAAAAAGCCCAGCACCTGAAAATGCACCCACCCTTACAGAGAGCCCAGCACCCAAGAATACACCCACCCTTGCAGAGAGCTCAGTACCTGAGAATGCGCCTACCCTTGCAGACAGCCCAGCATTGCAGGTTGACAATGGCCTCCATTTCCCCCTCTTCCCCAATCCACTGTTCACAGCTGCCTTCTCGTGACCTTGCCTAAGTGCCTCTACCTCTAAATGGCCAAGAATCTGAAGGCACATGATCCCCATGCGCCATTGACTAAGTTGGAAATCCCCCATCAAATTGCCTCACTTCAATGCTAATACATTTTAAGTAGCTGTTCAGCACTTCAAACTGCAGTCCCTCCACATCGTGGTGGCAACACCGCCTTGGAACTTTCCCTCCCGCTGGATTTTTCGGCCCCCGCCGCCTCTAATCTCGCTCCTCCTTCCTGGATAAAATTCAGCCCACTATATGCGGAGGGTGAAACTGAACCCATGGACATGCATATTATGCTTGCAAAACAACAGTCAGCAATTAAAAATCTAGGGATCACATCAGCTGACGCTTTGATATTCAGGTGGGTGTGTAAATGGCCGAGCTGTCCAGCTACCTAAAACCGACCCTTAAAGGAACTGCTGGAGGAAGCTCAAAGAAAGTTCTTAAGTTTTATTTTTGTGGGCGTGCTTCTCTGGGACTACAAAAAAAAAATTGCCACTGTTTTCCAGCCCTACATCCCCCTCTGCACTCCACCTCCCAGACCCCAACCTAAACCTGCCAGCCATTCCTATGTGAAGCCCAGCCGATTTCTCTCCTCTCTGACCAGTGAGTTGTAGCAGGGTGCCTGTTTGACGCTCAACTGAGACCCAAAGCTTAATTTGGCTTGAGCTTCAGGCCAGCCTGGGAACATGGAATTCAATAGCAGCAGCAATTTTTGGAAAGTAAGGTTGATCTGAAGCAGCTTCAATTTTCCTTTATTATGGATCAGCTCTCCTTTTGTTTCCTGTGTCAACAAAGTATAGGCTGTCATCTGTCTTTTCAAACACAACAGCGCTGACCATCCACTCCTGTAGTTACACATCCTCCAGAAACCCCTCCACTTTGGTGACATCACTGTGCTCGGCCAAGTTCTTCTTGTTCTTAATCAATTTCGTGTCAATTTTGGGAAGAAGTCAAATTTCTCAGCCACATTGACTTCCTCATTCACTGCTATTATGGATCTCTACGTTTATATGGAAAGGGCACATATTTCAGTGAAATGTAATGTTTTGGTATTCTTTCTAAGTCTGCACAAATTACAATTCAACTGAGATGCACCACATTTGTCTTCATATTGTAGAACTGTCCTCATGTGTTATTCTTCGGAGCTGTCTGCCTACAGGAGAAAAATAGCAACCCTCAACTAAGACTAGTATACATTAAGATACATAAAACTACTCGAAGACTTGTAATTACCATAATACTTTTACTGGAATCTCATAATTTTTATCTTTCTTATCAAATGTATCAAAAGTCAAATTTTAATGCTTTCTTTACATAGTGTCACATATTAATTTATCAGTTTATTTCACATTTCTAATATTAAAATCAAGCACAAATTCATTGAGCAAAAACACACAGGGCTATAAATTTGGCTCTGTACTGCCCAGCCTTTTGGCACTAAAGGTGCCATTTTGTGTCCAAAATAGCATCCACGCCGTGCATGCACAATTCTAGTGTGGGCCACGCTGGACATCATTTTGGTAAAGGCCAAACAAGAGGCATCCTTTACCCAAGTGTGAAGCAAGCATTAATCCAATAACATATGCAAAGAAGGGGACTAATGCCTGCTTCTGTTCCCTCTTGCAACTTTCAATAAAACGGTAAATTTCTAATACTGAAGCAGATACAGTAATGCAATTAAACACCATCACCATGATTGGCCTGTGTTGGGAAGACAATAGTCGACAAATGACTGTTTTCAATCTTAGGGTGTTTTTATGATATTCTTTTTAGACCACTTGGGGATGAGCGACCATAATATTATAGAATTCTTCATCAAGATGGAGAGTGACATAGTTGATTCTGAGACGAGGGTCCTGAATCTTAATAAAGGAAACTACGAAGGTATGAGGCACAAGTTGGCTATGATGGATTGGGAAACATTACTTAAAGGAATGACAGTGGATAGGCAATGGCAAACATTCAAAGAGCGCATGGATGAACTTCAACAATTGTTTATTCCTGTTTGGCGTAAAAGTAAAACGGGAAAGGTCGCCAAACCATGGCTTACAAGGGAAATTAGAGATAGCATTAGATCCAAGGAAGAGGCATATAAATTTGCCAGAAAAAACAACAGACCTGAGGATTGGGAGCAGTTTAGAATTCAGCAAAGGAGAACAAAGGGATTGATTAAGAAGGGGAAAACAGAGTATGAGAGTAAGCTTGCGGGGAACATAAAAACTGACTGTAAAGGTTTCTATAGGTACGTGAAGAGAAAAGATTGGTGAAGACAAATGTAGGTCGCTTACAGTCAGAAACAGGGGAATTTATTATGGGGAACAAGGAAATGGCTGACCAACTAAATGCATATTTTGGTTCTGTCTTCACAAAGGAGGACACAAATATCATACCAGAAATGTTGGGGAACACAGGGTTTATTGAAAGGGAGGAACTGAAGGAAATCAGGATTAGTAGAGAAATGGTGTTGGGGAAATTGATGGGATTGAAGGCCGATAAATCCCCAGGGCCTGATAATCTACATCCCAGAGTACTTAAGGAAGTGGATGCATTGGTGGTCATCTTCCATTGACTCTGGAACAGTTTCAACAGGTTGGAGGGTAGCTAATGTAACCCCACTACTTAAAAAGGGAGGTAGAGAGAAAGCAGGGAATTATAGACCAGTCAGCCTGATGTAGGTAGTGGGGAAAATTCTAGAGTCCATTATCAAAGATTTTATAGCAGAGCACTTGGAGAACAGTGGTAGAATCGGACAGAGTCAGCATGGATTTACGAAAGGGAAATCATGCCTGACAAATCTAATAGAATTCCTCGTGGATGTAACTAGTAGAGTTGATGAGGGGGAGCCAGTGGATGTGGTTTATTTGGACTTTCAGAATGATTTGGACAAAGTACCACATAAGAGATTAGTGTTTAAAATTAAAGCGCATGGGATTGGGGGTAGTATATTGCGATGGATAGAAAATTGGCTGGCGGACAGGAAACAAAGTGTAGGAATAAATGGGTCTTTTTCCGAATGGCAGACAGTAACTATTGGGGTACTGCAGGGATCGGTGCTAGGACCCCAGCTAGTCACAATATATATTAATGATTTAGATGAGGGAACTAATTGTAATATCTCCAAATTTGCAGGTGACACAAAACTGGGTGGGAGGGTGAGTTGTGGGGAGGATGCAGAGAGGCTTCAGGACGATTTGGACAAGTTAAGTGAGTGGGCAAATGCATGGCAGATGCAGTATAATGTGGATAAATGTCAGGTTATCCACTTTGGTAGCAAAAAAAGGAAGGCAGATTATTATCTGAATGGCTATAAACTGAAAGAGGGGAAAATGCAGCGAGACCTGGGTATTCTCGTACACCAGTCGCTAAAGGTTAGCATGCAGGTGCAACAGGCGGTAAAAAAGGCAAATGGTATGTTGGCCTTTATAGTGAGAGAATTCGAGTACAGGTGCAGGGATGTGTTGCTGCAATTATACAGGGCCTTGGTGAGGCCACACCTGGAATATTGTGTGCAGTTTTGGTCTCCTTATCTGAGGAAGGATGTTCTTGCTATAGAGGGAGTGCAGCAAAGGTTTACCAGACTGATTCCTGGGATGGCAGGACTGACGTATGTGGAGAGATTGAGTCGGTTAGGATTATATTCGCTGGAGTCCAGAAGAGTGAGGGGGGATCTCATAGAAACTTATAAAATTCCAACAGGACTTGACAGGGTAGATGCAGGAAGGATGTCCCCGATAGTGGGGGAGTCCAGAACCAGGGATCATAGTCTAAGGATATGGGGTAAACCTTTCAGGACTGAGATGAGGAGAAATTTCTTCACCCTATGAGTGGTGAGCCTGTGGAATTCGCTACCACAGAAAGTAGTTGAGGACAAAACGTTGTATATTTTCAAGAAGGAGTTAGATATAGCTCTCGGGGCGAAAGGGATCAAAGGATATGGGGGGAAAGCGAGAACAGGTTACTGAGTTGGTGATCAGCCATGATCATAATGAATGATGGAGCAGGCTAGAAGGGCCGAATGGCCTACTCCAGCTCCTATTTTCTATGTTTCTCTGACCACTATTTTAACACAGGTGTTAATCTGTTTATTTTATTGGTTAAGCTTCTAAAATAGCAGCATTGTTTGAGCACCTTCAGCACATGAATTGTAGTGATTCAAAATGGCCCACCATCACCTTGTCAAGGGCAGAACGGATGTTTAATTGTCAAATGAATTTCAATATGGATAAGAGTGAGGTGGTGCAACTTGGAAGAAAGATTAAGGAGGTCACATTTACTGCTTGGATAGTAAGAGTCTAAATGGGGTACAGGAGCAAAGGGATCTAGGTGTACAGATACGCAACTCACTCAAAGTTGCAATGCAGGTTAATAAGTCCATAAAAAAAAGCAAACCAAGCACTGGGATTTATTTCTCGAGGGATAGAACTGAAAAACAGGGAAGTCATGTTGAATATATATAGAATTTTGGTTAGGCCACACTTGCAGTACTCTGCACAGTTTTGGTCTCCATATTATTAAAAGGATATACAGGTATTGGAAAGGTGCGCAAAAGATTTACAGGGACATCACCAGAACTGTGAAGGTATATCAAGAAAGACTAAATGGACGGGCTCATTTCTCTAGAAAAGAAAAGGCTGAGAGGTGACCTGATCAACTTCTTTAAAATGATAAAGGAGTTTGATAGGATTACACATAAGAGATGTTTTCACTTGTAGGGTATTCAAAACTAGAGGCGATCAATACATGATAGTCACTAACAGATCAATAGGAAATTCAGGAAAAACTCGGCTCGAGTAGAGCATAAACATTGGCGTGGACTAGTTGGACTGAATGGCCTGCTTCTGTGCTTTATATATTCTATGTAATTCTATGTATAATCGTTCTTACCAAAGAGTAGTCAGAAAATAAATGCACTATCACAAGGAGAAGTTGAGGCAAATAACACAGATGCATTTAAGATGAAGCTAGATAAGCACCCATCAAGCAAAAAATAGAAAGGAATGACGATAGGGTTGGATGAAGGGGTGTGGGAGGAGGCTCGTGTGAAGTATAAACACTAGCATAGCCCAGTTGGGCAGAATGGCCTATTTCTCTGCTTTAGTCTCAATGGGCTGAATTTTATTATTCCACCGCCAGTAGCCGTGGCGGGGGCACAAAATAGTGGAAATCCCATCTGTGATGTCAGCGGCCATGCCACTGCGATTACGTTTGAGCAGCCATTTAGCATAATGGAGAGGTCCAACACCACCCCCCCACGCCTCCCCTGCCAC
This sequence comes from Heterodontus francisci, assembly GCF_036365525.1. NCBI lineage: Eukaryota > Metazoa > Chordata > Chondrichthyes > Heterodontiformes > Heterodontidae > Heterodontus > Heterodontus francisci. Next base: position 74,319,073 of record NC_090379.1, read on the forward strand.
CCCTCTCCCAATCACGTGGTCGGGCAGCAGTGGAAATGCTGTTCATGGCGTCACCTGATGTTGGAGCAGGCGCTGATGCCATATTTAAAAGGCTGTCAACCCTGCACGTACCATCTCGATTCTCCTTGGACCTTTGGCATCCTTCAAAAACTAAAGTAAACCTGTCTGGGCAAAGAAGTGTGTAAATTTTGATTCTGTAGGTTGCCTGCGGTAGCTCTATAGTATGAATTAATGTCGGTCTGACAACTTTTCAATAAGTGTGAGCCATTATTACCATACAAACACCATTTAAACTACTCTATAATGCCCCCCTCCCCCCACACACAACCTATGCATTCTCAGAGATCCCCCCTTCACACACAATCCACTTGCAGTGTTCTAAGACCCAACCCCGCATCAAACACAATGCACTTGCAGTATTCCCCCACCAGCTTAACAAACAATCCCCTTGCAGAGTCAGCATAGCGGCAATGCTGCTGCAAGCCCCATTTCCCCTACATAACTCCAGTGAAGTTATCCTTCCTCTCGAGGCACCGAGGTCTCTCGCTTCGGAGGCGACAACTTTTGAAAGATGCGAAACTGAAGGCACGAGTGCCACATATCAAACACAAAATTGAGAATGCCTCATTGAATCATGATATCATACATTCAAATATATGTAAAACAGTATGCAAAACATTTAAATGATAATGTTGTCGTGCCGGGGCGGCAGTGCTGCCACGGTACTTCGCCACCTCCAACAAAATCGGAAGCGAATATTACACCATGGCGAATGGCTCTGCAGGGCTTCTCCAGTGCCGCAACCCCCCCACCCCCCGCCACTGGTCAATGTAACTCGCCTACATCCCAAAAAATGATTTTAAAAATTTGGGGTTTCCCTGAGCCTTTTGTTCTACAATTTCATACAAAGGTACAACTCGTCCTATCCAATCCTCATGAGACTGAAACCCTATCTTTTCTCTTGATCCATCTTCAGAACATCTATGCACACTGGGACAACATGAAGAACCACTTCAAGAGCCAATCTGATCAGTAAGCTTCCTTAGTACTTTTCAAGTTCAGCAAAATTTCTCTTCTGGTAAATGTGCTCTGGAACATCTTGGTGACCTGTTTTCAAAATTCACACAAGTGGTTGTATTGCATTTTTAAAATGTTGGCAACAGCTGTTACACTCAGTAGCCAATAAGCTAAGTGATAAGCAACTGAAAAAATAAATGGTTGTGATATAATCATTGAAAGTTAGCAGTCAACGGTGTTAACAAGGACACAGCAGCAATTTTATGTTGTAAGATGGCATTGCTGATTATTGGAGATCTGTTCTTGATCCTCAGTATTAGTGACAATCCCAGCATGATAACTCACCATTATGTGGACTGTTCTTTTTGTAGAATTTTTAAAAAATTACAAATAGCTTACAAGTTGAAACAGAAAAAAATACTAACATTTCACAATTAGTCGTAAAACTACAAGAGAAAATACTTTAAATTTTCAGAAATGTTTTCTTATAACAAAAAAGGAAAGTTGTACACTAGTTTTCATATGAATATGGTACTGGTATTAAGTTTCAGCATGGCATTTACAGGACAATAATTTGACAACTTTGGTGTGCAGATTCACACAGCAGTTTACAATACTTCAGCTCTGAGGCAAGTGTAAGGTGTGGGCAACCAAACAGGGATAGACAGAGACTATTCCATGCTTTCAATCATGTTTTTGGATTAGGTTGCACTTCCATTACAGCTAGGGGCCAAAAGTACTTTATGCTTTCATTAGTATTTTCCTATTCTTCCTCCTGCATGGAGTGTTGTGGGGTTATTTGAGAGAGGAGGCCTATTGTATTAGTCTTCAGAAGGAAGTTCACTTCTAGGTATTTTCCAAGTAGGATATCGCTCACTCATCAAAAGTGTTTCAATGATCTCACAAGGATGGTGAAGGAAACTCAAGGCACTGTTGTCAATCCATATCTTCTACTATTGATGTAACCTGCTCACATTTCATACTCTTTGTCAGCACCTGGCTGGCAGGTAAATTCACTTCTGCAAAGGGTCACCTCAGCAAATACTTAACGATCACAGTTAGTCACAAACCACTCTGTTAACTCATATTTTCTGAAATAAGGGATTCTACTCATCTTCAAAGACAATTAATTTAAAGGGACAATGCATCTTCTCCCCCACCATCATTTTATGACAGCTGCACTCATATAGGGTAACTGTTCAATCTACCAATATGCCTTTAACATTGTCTTTTTTCCCTCCAAAAGGAAAACTTTACCAATAACAATTGCCATAGAAATATAACCAGAGGAGGAACAGCAGCACTAAAATCCCTGAGTGCACATGAAGAGGAATCTGAAAATCATTGGCAGGTAGACAGGAGAACCTGTGGGAGAGGGCAAGGTTGATAACAGTTGGGAAATGATCTTCATCAGTTATGTGCTTTCTCAAAGTACTGCAATGCCCTTACACTCAATTGTTATTTCTTCAAGGAGGAAAGGCACTGGCAATGCACCCACTAGTCACTGTCATCACAATCAGAGAACACCTCATTGGTATAGTAGAATAGTACCAATAGAAAGTACATTAGCTGTCACAACGAGAAGATAGTGTGACAAGAAACGGTTACAGATAGCAATTGTTCTTGTTGGCTCTTTTTAATAAAAGTTTCAGTGCAAATTAAACACTGCTTGACCATGCAGAGTTTGGTGTTTATTTCTGTGCATGCTTGCTCACTTTTGGGACCAGGGAAAAGTAAACTTCTATCTTATGAAGGAATTAGGTGCAAGTCTTGAATAGTAAAGGATTCTGTGAGGGGACAGAACAGACAAATGTGTAGTGACTTTATTTGATGTCTCAATTTTTATTCATTGAAAACACTGGGCTGTAATTTAATGCCCTTCTATTTCTGAATGCTGGCCTGTCTGTTCTAAATCCTCCCCTTCCTGTGCATTCTCCTCATGCTCTGGAGAGGCAGATCCTCCCCTCACCCCACTTAACCTTGCATCAATATTTTGCCCCCTCCATCATTATTACCTTTAATTTCTATAAGGACCAAGATGTTATCATTTTTGTTATATTATACAGAGCATGCTAAAATCTCAGTGAAGGTGTTGCTTGGCTGCATTGTTCCCATGTTGCTTTCAGACATTTGGTTCAGTTCTGAACAGTGCAGAGATATGTTTTCTGGGATTTAGAGGGTTGAGAATGAGGGATTGGCTTTTGTTGAAGTACAAACCAATGCTGGTTCATTTAAGTTAATCAGTTGTGTGCTCTTGTCTGGTAATGTTGCACTCCCCTTATGCCCATTAGACCTAAAGTGCCTTAAATGGCAATACAGGTATAAACAACCATGCATCAAAGTGCTCACCGATAAGTGCCACACATAAGAACCATGCCATGTTAATCCATCATAAGGTCAGAAGTGGGAATATTCGCTAATGATTGCACAATATGCAGAACCATTCGTGACTCCTCAGGTACTGAAGCAGCCCGTGTCCAGATGCAGCAAGACCTGGACAACATTCAGGCTTGGGCTGATAAGTGGCAAGTTACATTCGTGCCACACAAGTGCCAGGCAATGATCATCTCAAACAAGAGAGAATCTAACCATCGCTTCTCGATGCTCAATGGCACTACCATCACTGAATCGCCCACTATCAACATCCTGGGTGTTACCATTGACCAGAAACTGAACTGGACCAGCCACATAAATACTGTGGCTACAAGAGCAGGTGAGAGGCTAGGAATTCTGCAGCGAGTAACTCACCTCTTGTCTTCCCAGTGCCTATCCACCATCTACAAGGCACAAGTCAGGAATGTGGAGTGTGATGGAATACTCTCCACTTGCCTGGACGGGTGCAGCTCGAACAATACTCCAGAAACTCAACACCATCCAGGACAAAGCCGCTTGATTGGCATCCCATCCACCACCTTCAACATTCACCACTGACACACAGTAGCAGCAGTGTGTACCATCTCTACAAGATGCACTGCAGCAACTCACCAAGGCTCCTTTGACAGCACCTTCCAAATCCGCGACCTCTACTGATACATGGGAACATCACCACCTGCAAGTTCCCCTCCAAGCTACACACCATCCTGACTTGGAACTATATTGCCATTGCTTCATTGTCGCTGTGTCAAAACCCTACTGTTAGTGTACCTACATTCCAAGGACTGCAGCGGCTCAAGAAGGCAGCTCACTATCGCTTTCTCAAGGACAATTAGGGATGGGCAATAAATGCTGGCCTAGCCAGCAATGCCCACATCCATGAAAGAATAAAAAAATGACAAAGCAGCCTGCTTGTTTGGCATCCCATCCAGCACCTTAAACATTCATTCCCTCCACCACCGACACACAGTGGCAGCAGTGTGTACCATATACAAGATGCATAGCAGCAACTCACCACGCCTCCTTCAATAGCACCTTCCAAACCAGCCACCTTTTCCACTTAGAAGGACAAGGACAGCAGATGTTTGGGAACACCATCACCTGCAAGTTCCCCTCCAAGTCACACACCATCCTGACTTGGAAATATATCAATGTTCCTTCACTGTCATTCGATTAAAATCCTTGAACTCCCTCCCTAACAGCACTGTGGGTGTCTCTGCATCAGATGGACTGCAGCAGTTCACCACCACCTTCTCAAGGACAATTAGGGATGGGCAACAAATGCTGGCCTTGCCAGTGATGCTCACATCCCATGAAAAAATAAAAAAGTCCCATATTATGATGATAAACCACTACTATATCAATGCTAATTTTCCTCCTTCCATAAAAATTTAAATTAATGTTTATATTTGGACTGTTAATTATTAAATATTTGCCAGGTGTTCTGTTTCAATGTGAAAACTATTTGTAATGTTTAATTTCTTGAAATAAATTGTAAAAATAAATAAGCATCACACAAGAAAAAAGTAAAAGTTATCTTTCATATGCCATGGCCAAAATCAGTAGGAGAAAAGTATCAGGAAAGGAAATGTCAAATATTGTTTAGCTGTAATTATTTGACTTTCCATACTTTTGCTCTGCACATAATTATATACTCTTGAAGGAAGGGTGGAGAGCACCAAAGTGGAAACTCTGGTGTCAGGCAATGGGAACTATTCCATATTAGGTGTTGGGGAACAATTATTTTAGCAATGTGTTTTGCTACATGAGTGCTTTCTGTGCATGAGGAGCCACTGTCAAGGTATAGAGTTCCTGCCTGTCCCTGCTCCTGTGCTGGAGCCTATAGAAATAAAGCTTTGGTAAACCCTGTTACCAGAAGATGGATGATTTCTCAATAGACTGTATCCTGCAAAGATATCAGGGAGCAATTTTCCCTTACAAAGTTGAAAGGCTATTCCCTGTTATCAGTATATATCAGTGTGGGATAATTTCAAGCATATGGAAATAGATTATGTTTGGATCATAACTAATTAAAGCCGTTTTCACATTTTCCACAAGCATTATTATTTGGATCTGGCAATAATGACCAGATAATTTGCTTTAGTGATGTTGGATGAAGGATAGATATTGACCAGACATTGCATAATTTTTAACAAGTAATACTGCTTGATGGAGAGGATGGGCTTCTACCTTGAAAACCATGGGCAGCGAAACAAATCTGAGCCAATTTGCAAGTGTATTTTATGCCAGATCCAAATAATAATGCAATTATAATTACAAATAGTTTTCACATTGAAACGGAACACCTGGCAAATATTTAATAATTAACAGTCCAAATATAAACATTAATTTAAATTAAATTAATTTAAGAGTGCTACAGCTAAAAGTAAAAGAAAAAAATGATCCTGTGCCATCTTTGATTCTTTAAAAGAAAAGATTCAGAACCAAGGTAGAGCCTTTCAATGCCTTGCCAAAGTCCGTCTACTATTGCAAGATCCATACTAGCAGGTATTCTGGCTTATACTGGGAAAGAATAGAACCATTCACCCAAATTTTCCCCATCTCTACTCACCTTGGGGTCATGCAAAAACCACCAGAAGTACACCTAAACAAGTCATTTTGTATGGTACTAATTGGGTCAAAAACACAAACATACTTTTAGTGTAGAACTAAGTACAGGATGAATTAATGTTTGTGCTTTGGTGTGGTCAGAAAGTTTGGTGCTCACTAAGTGGCCTGGTTCGAGGCATTCCCTGCTAACACAGGCTCATCCCTACTCCGGAGGAAAAGGACTAGATTTCAGCCTGTTGGCGAAGTCACCACCTCATAAGCAAAACAACATTTTCAGAAAGGTATTGGCACTAGAAACTTTGATTTTACAGGGCAGTTGAGGTGCTTTTTGAAAATTCTTCCAAATCAGACTAATTTCTGGTAAAAAGCTGGTACTAGCTTCCCCTAAGTGGACACACAGCTGCAACTGCGTCAAAGTTGAAGAAGCTAACTGTGGATGCCCATCTGAGCACAAAGATGAAAACTGTGGTACAAATTCCACAAATGGATGCAGTCATCCAGCACCAGCATCTCGAAAACTTAAGTTTGAGTTCTAAATTGGAGAGGAGATGGAAAGTTGTGCTTAAAGCATTTAAAGCAATCAGCCATGAGCAAGTGTGTCATTTGTGCTCATCAGATCAACATATTGGTGAATGTTCCCTACCCACTCAATAATCTCTCCATTATAGATCCATAGGGGTTTCCTTCAAAGTTCTAAGCCTTCTTTTCCACTGAGAATATCAGATCTTTGGGTGTTAAGAAGTCTGAGATTGGAATTTTTCTGTCACAGGAGCAGACAGAAACACAGAAAAGCTTTATGGCACAGAAGGAGCCATTTAGCCCATTGTGTCTGTGCAGGCTGAAAAAGAGCCTAATCCCACCTTCCAGCTCTTGGTCTGTAGCTCTGTCAGTTACAGCACTTCAAGTGCATATTCAAGTGTTTTTTTGAATACGATGAGGGTTTCTTGCACCAACACCCTTTCAAGCAGTGAGGTTCATACTCCAAACCCTCTGGGTGAAAATATTCATCCTCATCTCCCCTCTACTGTTTCTAACAATTATATTGAATCTATGCTGTCTGGTTATTGATCTTGCTACTAATGGAAATAGGTCCTTTCTATCCACTCTATCTAAGCCCCTCATAATTTTAAACACCGCAATTAAATCTCCCCTCAGCCTCCTCTGTTCCAAAGAAAACAACCGCAGCCTATCCAATCTTTCATCACAGCTAAAATTCTCCATTCCTGGCAACATCCTTGTAAATCTCCTCGATACGCTCTGTAGTGCGATTCCATCCTTACTGTAATGCGGTGACCAAAACTGTATGCAGTACTCTTGCTGCAGTTTTACTAGTGTTTTATACAGTTCTAGCATAACCTCCATTCTCTTATACTCGAGGTCTCAGACAATGATGTAAAGTATCCCGTATGCCTTCTTGACCACCTTATCTACCTGTCCTGCTACCTTCAGGGATCTGTGAATATGTACTCCAAGGTCCCTTTGTTCCTCTATACTTCTCAGAATCCTCCCATTATTGTGAATTCCCTTGCCTTGTTTTTCCTCTCTAAATGCATTACCTCACATTTCTCCAGATTGAATTCCATTTGCTATTTTTCTGCCCACCCAACCAGTCCATGACACCTAAAATAAAAACAAAATACTGCAGATGCTGGAAATCTGAAATAAAAACAAAAAGTGCTGGAAATACTCAGCAGGTCTGGCAGCAACTGTGGAGAAAGAAGCAGAGTTAATGTTTCAGGTCTGTGACCTTTCATCAGAACTGGCAAAGGTGAGAAATGAATTAGGTTTTAAGCGAGTGAAAGGGAGGGGGATGGAGGAGAGAACAAAGGGGAAGGTGTTTGATAGGGCAGAGGGCAGGAGAGATTAAATAACAAAGCTGTCCTGGGACAAAGGCAAAGAATGTGTTTATGCTTGTGGTGAAAGACAAAGTCTCGAGAGAGTGTTAATGAGCAGCTCTGACTATATGAAAAACAGGCCCATGGTTAAAAAATAAAATATAAATAAAGGCCAGTCATGCTCTGAAATTATTGAACTCAATGTTCAGTCTGCAAGGCTGTATAGTGCTTAATGGAAAGATCAGGTGCTGCTCCTCGAGCTTGCGTTGATGTTCACAGGAACACTGGAACAGGTCAAAGACAGGAATGTTGGCATGAGAGCAGCGGGGAAATGGCAAGCAACCAGAAGCTTGGGGTCAGGCTTTCGGTGTTCCGCAAAGCGGTCACCCAATCTGCGTTAGTCTCCCCAATGTAGAGGAGACCGTATTGTGAGCAGCAAATACAGTATACTAAATTGAAAGAAGTACAAGTAAGTCGCTGCTTCACCTGAAAGGAGTGTTTAGGGCCTAGGACAGTGAGGAGAGAGGAGGTACAACGGCAGGTATTACACCTCCTGCGATTGCATGGCAAGGTTCCGTGGGAAGGGGACGAGGTGGTGGGGGTAATGGAGGAGTGGACCAGGATGTCGCGGAGGGAACAATCCTTTTGGAATGCTGACAGGGGAGGGGAGGGGAAGATCCATTTGGTATTGGCATCATGCTGGAGGTGGCGGAAATGGCGAAGGATGATCCTTTGGATGTAGAGGCTGGTGGGATGGAAAGTGAAGACAAGGGGAACCCTGTCGCAGTTCTGGGAGGGAGGGGAAGGAGTGAGGGCTGAAGTTCAGGAAATGGGCTGGACACAGTTGAGGGCCCTGTCAACCACAGTGGGGGTAATCCTCGGTTGAGGAAAATGGAAGACATATCAGAAGCGCTTTTGTGGAAGGTTGCATCATCAGAGCAGATGCTTCGGAGACGGAGAAACTGGGAGAATGGAATGGAGTCCTTACAGGAGGCAGGGTGTGAAGAAGTGTAGTCGAGGTAGCTGTGGGAGTCGGTGGGCTCATAATGAATATTAGTAGACAGCCTATCCCCAGAGATGGAGACAGAGAAGTCAAAGGACGGGAAGGGAAGTGTCGGAGATGGACCATGTAAAGGTCAGAGAAGGGTGGAAATTGGAAGCAAAGTTGATAAAGTTTTCCAGTTCGGGGCGGGAGCAGGAAACGGCACCGATACAGTCATCAATGTACTGGAAAAAGAGTTGGGGGAGGGGGCCTGCGTAGGACTGGAACAAGGAATGTTTGACATATCCCACAAAAAGACAGGCATAACTAGGACCCATGCGGGTACCCATAGCAACACCTTTTATTTGAAGGAAGTGAGTGGAGTTGAAAGAGATGTTCAATGTGAGAACATTTCCCTTTGTTCTCTCCCCCATCCCCCACCCTTTCACTTGCTTCAAACCTAATTCTTTTCTATCCTTTGCCAGTTCTGATGAAAGGTCACAAACCTGAAACATTAACTCTGCTTCTTTCTCCACAGATGCTGCCAGACCTGCTGAGTATTTCCAGCACTTTTTGTTTTTAGTCCTTGACACCTTCCTGCAGTCTATAGCTTTCTTCCTCACTATCAACCACACAGTCAATTTTTGTGTCATTTGCAAACTTCTTAATCATGCCCCCTACATTTAAGTCTAAATTATTGATATATACCACAAACGGCAGAGGACTCAGTCCTGAGCCTGGTGAAATCCCACTGGAAACGGCCTTCCAGCCACAAAAACTCCCCTTGACCATAACTCTTTGCCTTCTGTCACTGAGCCAATTTTGGATCCAACTTCCCACTTTCCCTTGGATCCCATGAGCTTTTAATTTTCTGATCAGTCTGCCATGTAGGACCTTGTTAAAATCCACGCAGACTACATCAAATGTGCTGCCCTCATTAATCCTCCTTATTACCGTGTCACCATGAATCATGTTAGACAGACATGGAATTCTCTTAACAAATGCCTGCTGACTGTCCTTGATTAATCCATGCCTTTCTAAATGACAATTTATACAACCTCCCAGAATTTTTTCAAATAATTTTTTCACCACTGAGGTTAGGCTGGCAGATCTGTAATTACTTGGCCCATCCCATCCTCCCTTTTTAAACAACAGTACAATGTTAGTAGTCCTCCAATCCACCGGCACCACGCCTGTAGCCAGAGAGTTTGGAAAATTATGGTCAGTGCTTCCTTTCCTTGTTTCCTTTAGCAGGCTGGGATACATTTCATCCGGGCCTGATGATTTATCCACTTTCAAGATTTCTGTCTTTTCACTACAGGAAACATGTGCAATGGTCAATGATTGATAACCATGGAACCTTAGGTGACAAATAGTTGAAGGGAAAATGGACCAAATCGAAAGACTCAGACTGCAGCTCTGATCATCAAGTAGGATCTACTTGCAGTAGAATTGTAGTGTCCTTAGCTAAACTTCTTTGGCCAAAAATACTCTTTAAGGGTCTAGGCCTTGGCTTGTGGGATCTGTGTATGTTGTTAAAAAGCTGCACGATGCTGAGTGCCACTCTAGACTGTAGGTTTGTCTTGACCTTGTTGAATGACTTTCTGACAGGTCATTGCTCCTTGTGTCAGGGGTAGATCTGCAAAGTGGAACAAATTCCCCTGGTAGTGGTGCTTTCTGCTTTCTTTTCTGGTTAGATAGGGTGGCACTAGTGTGCAGGAGGAGGTGCAGAAGCAGCTGTGGGCAGTTCCCCTCGAAGGAAGAAGGGCAGATACCGCCCTGCTCAGCTGGGCATAAATGCAGGGCCTCAGGAGTCACTGAAAAGGAGGATCTACCTAGACCAGCAGCAGCAGATCTGCTCCCACACGTCGGAGCTCCCTGAGGCAATGTGGGGTCATGGTCTGAGAATGGAGGAGTCCATCCAGCTCTTGTGTGCCACGATGGCTCAGGGCTTTAAGTGCATGAGCTCCTCCACTGACAGTGGTCAATCTCATGGAGAGCCATATGCAGCAGTAACTGCATACTGATGTACTTTGGATGCATGTCACACTATGTAGCTTGGACCAGTCAGTGGTGCTGATGTTTGGAGGGGATGTCAGTTGCACCCCAGCTCGTGCTCCCTTCCAGCCATCCGGAGTGCCAGTGAAGGGCTGAGCATGTCACTGAAGAGGGTGAGGATGCCACCCCTACAGGGTGCCATTATCATCTTTGGCCTCCTTGATCCCTTTGACAGAGGGAGTGTCTATGTAGCAGGGCCCAGTGACGGAGGCTGCTCCTGCAATGATTCAGGTGCAGCAGCCTCTGGAGATGTCCCCATGGGCACCTCCACGATGAGACAACCGCCACATGCATCTCAGCTGCAAGCCAAGTGAGCAGTTGCTTCCAGCAACTCTGAGTGCACAAGGAGAGCACCGCGTAGAAGTGGCCAAGCGTGGAAGCACTGTGTCGTGCAGACCATTGACTGGGTTAAACAAAGAACAAAGAACAAAGAAAATTACAGCACAGGAACAGGCCCTTCGGCCCTCCAAGCCTGCGCCGATCCAGATCCTCTATCTAAACATGTCGCCTATTTTCTAAGGGTCTGTATCTCTTTTCTTCCTGCCCATTCATGTATCTGTCTAGATACATCTTAAAAGACGCCATCGTGCCCGCGTCTACCACCTCCGCTGGCAACGCATTCCAGGCACCCACCACCCTCTGCGTAAAGAACTTTCCACGCATATCCCCCCTAAACTTTTCCCCTTTCACTTTGAACTCGTGTCCTCTAGTAATTGAATCCCCCACTCTGGGAAAAAGCCTCTTGCTATCCACCCTGTCTACACCTCAATCAGGTCCCCCCTCAACCTCCGTCTTTCTAATGAAAATAATCCTAATCTACTCAACCTCTCTTCATAGCTAGCGCCCTCCATACCAGGCAACATCCTGGTGAACCTCCTCTGCACCCTCTCCAAAGCATCCACATCCTTTTGGTAATGTGGCGACCAGAACTGCACGCAGTATTCCAAATGTGGCCGAACCAAAGTCCTATACAACTGTAACATGACCTGCCAACTCTTGTACTCAATACCCCGTCCGATGAAGGAAAGCATGCCGTATGCCTTCTTGACCACTCTATTTACCTGCGTTGCCACCTTCAGGGAACAGTGGACCTGAACACCCAAATCTCTCTGGACATCAATTTTCCCCAGGACTTTTCCATTTACTGTTGTTGTCTTCTTCCTGTAACTGTGCACTGTTTTCATTTATGAGCACCCCTCCATGTAAATAATGACACTTGAAGCCAGAAGTGTGAGCCTCCTTTTATTAATAGTGGGACAAAAGAGGTATGAGGGGGTGAAGGAGAGCAAGGTTTCCTCAACATTGACAGTGAAACCTCTGGAAAGATATGCATCCTTCATTGGCATTAAGAGTTTACTTGTTCCAGGCTCCAGCATCAATGTAAGTGTTGGCATAGGCAGCTCAGAGTGAGTTTCATACTACACCCTTCATCTTAGGTCAGAGGGACTTTGTTAAAACATGCCTGAATCAGATTCTCAGCATCATGACGAGACCCTCAAGCATTGTGCCGGGCCCAGCCACCTCAGTGTTCTACATCTTTCCTCTCCGTCACCTCTTTCTCCTCCTCTTCCACGTCCTGCTCCTCCTCTTCCTCTGATGGACTGTTCTTTCAGGGCCTCACCATCCTCAAGGTCCACACCTCTCTGGAGGGCCATGTTATGAGTGGACCACTACAACAAGCGAGAGCCTTGCAGGTCTGTATTGCAGGGTGCCACCAGGCACCAGAACTGCATCTTCAGAAGCCTGATGGCTTGCTCAGTGGTGGTCCTGGTGGGTAAATGGCTTTGGTTGTATCACTGTGCCTCTGTCTGGGGCTCTTGTAGAGAGGTGAGTAGCCATCTCTTCAAGGGATAATCCTTGTGCCTTATAAACTATTCACAGAGCTGGCGGGTGGGGAGGGGGTGGTGTGGTGGAGTGAAGAATTGCAGCAGCACACAAATGAAGAAGGTCTTTTTGTGGTCGCGGACCAGCTGATGTTGAGCATGTGAAAGCCCTTTCTGTTGGTACCTTGAAGGCCACAGAGGTGCAATCACTGATGCCCTGCACCTGGGGGAATCCAGCAATGGTGGCAAAACCCAATGTCTTCTGTGCTTGAGAGGCTTCATCTGTCTGGAATCAAATGGACTGTCCATCTCTGGCAAATAGGGCATCAATGATCTGCGAGATGCTACCAAGGTCCGTAGCTGATCCCGGGAAGGAGCCAGAAGTGAAGAAGTTCAAGACCACAGTGACTTTGGCAGGGTATGGTGAACAGTGCTGCGCAATGTGAAGTCTTCCGCGATGAGGGCATAAATATCTGTGACCTTCTGCCTGGAGAGTCGCAATCTCCTGTGGCACTGGGTCTCAGTCATCTCCAGGTAGCTCCGCCTTCGCCTGTAGATCCTATGCTGAGGGTGTGGCCTCCATTGCCTTCCTGCCCCTTGTCCCTCTCTCCTGCCCTTCTGATACCCGGGCCTCTGCCCTTCCTGTGGAGGGTGTTGCTCCTCATCAGCACTAGGCCCAAAGTCTGAGAGTCGTGCCCCCATTGCCAGCTGCAGTCTTCCTTCTGCTCAGGTGCTGCCCCCGCAAATTGTGTTCGCAGACTTGCCCCTCCTTTTATGCCTCCACAATGCTAGAAGGGTACGACTCCTTGCACTGCCCAAGCATTTACTGCCAACTCTCCCCGCCACCTGCACTGAGCCGATGGCAGCTCTCTCTCAATAGGCAAGTTCCCCTCTGTGCGTTCACCCTTTTATGGAGCCCACTAATTCCCTGGGGTGGCCAAGTCAGTTCCCCCATTGTGTGTCTGCCTCCATTCAGCTAGTCTGCCCCAGACAGCACATCCAGCCTCTGCACCCCCATGAAAATCACAACATACCCCTTAATGGGCTCTCAATGAGCTCCTTAACTATCTTAATTGGTCTTCGTAATGGATTAGACGAATCACTGGGCCACTTTCACTCTGTCTGGTGAAGCTGGCCAGCAATGAGACCAGCGTCAGGAATCTGGCACGTTGGCCACTGCTGGTATTTTTGACCCCTGTCTACTCTGCCCCTGCCCTGACGAGACCCAAAAATCCAGCCCCAAATCTCTGCAGTTCTTCTAGGTCACATTATGCAGTACTGTATCGATGGGAATACCCTATCTGTAGCAGTGTCACACCAATGTGCTTTGTTGAATGATAATTTTAATTAATCCCCTGACTGGAGACCTGAATTTATATTTTTTAAAGAAATTTAAAAATTAACAGATAAAAGATGACTTTGCTAGCATCTTAAGGTGGCCACCTACTTTGCAGCACTGTTTCCTACATTATAAGGCCTGTGAGGTGGAGACGAAATAGCTGCTCATCCCAGAAAGATCCAAGACCCAGGAAGTTTAAGGGAACTGTCTGTTCTTTTTAACAATAAGAAATACACTGCTCCCATGCTTGAATCACTGGGTGACTGTCATGTGACAAGGCCCCCCCCCCCCACCGTGGTTTTAAGCTGGTGTTTCTCTGCAGCAGCAAGGAGAAGCATTTGGATTCTGACGTGTGCAGACCCAAGTGGAGATCTCTCTCTCACTCTCTCCATTCCAACTTTGAAGCTTCAAACTGTTCCTGTTGACTGACCACCTCTGCACACTCTGGCTACAATCAGAAACCCCTTTGGAGGAGATCATCTGCATTGCTGTCCCTAAAAGATCCACCAAATCAGTCATCTGTCTCTTCAAACAAAAAGCCCCAGGACCCTGAATTCAGCTAGAAGCCAGCCGAATCACCAAACTCCACAGACTGTATACCCTTTTTTTCTATGGACTCTAACTCAACCAATCCACCCTTGCCCACTCAGTAACCTATTTGTGTCTGTGAACCTCTAGTGTGTGTGTGCATGTGAAAGTTGGCGCGTTGTTTATTATCTTAGTTTAGTTTAAGTACCATAAAGTTAAACTCTTTTTTTGCTAAACTCAAGAAAACATGTCTGATTACTTACTTGCTATGATCATAACAAGAACCAATCAAACACCTACTGAATTGGCCAGATCATCCACTTTCTAAAAGAATTAAACCTATTGTGGTCAAACAAGGAGAGGGAAAAGAGGGAAGCCCTTCGACCCCTCCTCACCTGAC